>NW_022196903.1:64822240-64841011 GCF_008632895.1 Mastomys coucha | reverse complement strand
TTTATAAATTTTAAGGAATATGACAAAAAAGATATTGTAGGTATTGAAGGGGGTTCTCTGGGAGGAGTAGGGATACAAAAGGGAAACAAGAATATGATTTAATTTTATTTACTTAAAATATGTTTTTAAATGTTAACAAATTCAGATAAATTGAAATCATGTAACTTTTCTCATCATAATGCAATAAAAGTTTAAAAAAAAAGTATATACACCCTTTTGGCCACCTAACCTCCCTCCCAGGAATTAGGAACAGCATTGGTTTGCAAATCATTTTATGGCTCCTCTCAAATGCCACAAGAGAGGAAACTGCACTATGCATTTTATAGGAATGGTAACTATGATCCAAAATCATAAACCAGACGGCTCAACTGTATTTACAAAGCCAAATATTTCTTAAATCATCCCATCATCAAATACATAAATACAGAAAATTGGTTGCCTATAAAAGAGTCAAACAACATAAATTATGTAAAAAGCTTTCAACCTCCTGGTTCTGTTCCCATCCCAGAAACACTGGCTGTTAGCCTATGTTGCCTAGAGTGGTTGTCCTCTGTTCCTGTAGACGTATGTTAAGAGACAAGTTTAGTTCCTGCTTTAACATAATTCACATGAAGGATATTACATTGTCAGTATTGTTCTGAAGTTTATGCTGGTCAAGGTGGGTCTAGGCATTTGAGAGATGGAGCTAGGAGGGTCTAATATTCAAAGATTTCTTCAGTTACATGGTAAGTTGAAGCCAGCCTGACTATGTTTTTCTATAATTTACTTTGTATTAGACTGACATCATCATTTATAGATGATTTTAAAAAGCATGGATCTACAACACTTAATATAGTCCCTCTTTTCTTCCTTTCTAAATATTAATTTTATTTTAAACTCTTTCTCATTCACTCTTTTTCCTGGCTCTCTCACACACACTCTCTTCCCTTGACACACACATTCTCTCTTTCTGTCTCTCTCTCTCTCTCTCTCTCTCTCTCTCTCTCTCTCTCTCTCTCTCTCTCTTTCTCTCTGTACGTGTGTATGTGTGTGTGTGTAAACACAAGTGCAAGTTCCCACAGAGACCAGAAGACGGCATCGGATCCCCTAGAGCTAGAGTCATAGATGGTTGTGAGCCTTCCTATGTGAGTAATGAGACTAAACTTGGGTCTTCTGCAAGAACAGTAGATGTCTGAGCCATCTCTACAGTCCCCTTTGCTCTTCTTTTCTATGCATGTGGTGGGGTGGCATATGCAGTTTATGGTATGTATGTGGGGTCAGAGGACAACCTCTGGGATTGGATCTCACCTTCTACCTTGTTTGAGACAGGTAGCCCATGACTGGCCCATGGGCTTCTAAGGATTCTCTTCTTTGCTCCCTCTTCCTGTGAGGGTGCAGAGACTAGAGATGCATAAGCCACTCTGTTGGGCTTTATGTGGGGAATCTGAAGTCAGGTTGTCAGGCTTGTGATGAAGCACTTTACCCACTGAGCAATCTCCTCAGCCCTATCTGGACAAAGAGCATCAGTTTCTAGTTCACCTTGTTGCTTTCTTTCCAAAATCAGAAATGCGTGCATGTTAGGCAAGTGTTCTACCACTGAGCCAGACCCCAAGCCCATTTGCTTGCGTGCTTGTTTGTTTTTTGTTTGTTTGTTTGCTTGCTTGTTTTTGGTTTTTTGAGACAGGGTTTCTCTGTGTAGCCCTGGCTGTCCAGGCTGGCCTCGAACTCAGAAATCTGCCTGTCTCTGCCTCTCAAGTGCTGGGATTAAAGGTGTGCGCCACCACTGCCCGGCTTGTTTGTTTATTAAGACCCAGTCTCACTGTGTAGCCCAGACTGATCCCCACATCTCTGCCTCCTAAGAGCTGGCATTACAAGGGAGTGTGACACTACACCCAACATATTCTTGTGACATCCTTTATGGTGTCTATACACATACACAGTACAGTACTACTTCAGGAAGCTACACGAGGGTGTTTGCTAAGTGCTAGGGACGTCACTGAAAATGTTAAGGGACACTGTCAAATGGCCTCCAGCACCAACAGCACCAGTTTATATCTCCACCACTGATGGCAGAGCCATTCACAGTATCCTTACAAACTTGGATGTAAGCAATGTGAACTTTTACTAGCTTTTGTATTGGAGTACCTGATCTTACATTCCCCACCTCTGTTATAATTATGGTGAAAATAAACATCTTCTATATTGCAGGTGGCCTATTACATGCCCTTGACCTGCCTTCCATTGACTTGTTGGTAGTTGACTTTAATTTGGGGAAGTTTTATATCTTATAACCTTCATTTCAGGAGGCACAAGGATGCTCTCCCACAGTACTGCTTTATATGAAATTACATTTATATGAAATTACAATTATCATGTGTAATCTTGATAAATGGTGAAGTCAAATGTCTTAATCTTTTCCTTTGGTCTTTGCACTTTTTATAGGCAATCCAGTGCTAGAGATGGCTCAGTAGTTAAGAGTGCACACTGCTGTTGCAGAGCACCCCAGCTCAGCTCCCAGCTGCCTGTAACTCCAGCTGCAGGAGATCTGACCCCTTCTTCCAGTCTCTGAGGCTAACCCCACACAGACACACACAGGCATACACATAATTAAGACTTTAAAAGAAAGTCTTGTATTTTAAAAGCTATCCACTGCTATGTGTGTGGGTTTATAAAGGAAAAGAAACTTCAAGTGGGGAGGGTGTCCATACCTTGTCATTACGAGATTGAGAGAATTTATGGGGAGATGGGCCAAACTGCAAGGGGTGTTCGTAAATTTAAAAAGAGAATAACAGAATCCAGTATTGATTTTCCAGCTGATGAATTGGCTACAATTGGCGGTTGACTCTATTGGGAATGTACATTTTGTGGTTGTTCTTTGAACTTTCAGGTACCTGGGGGATGGAGGACTGGAGGACAACTGACAAGAGCCAACTGCCAATTTCCCCTTTCATTGTCCTTTGAACTGGGACTTTCCTGTACTGGGAGGGTGGGAAACTGGAGGGCCCTGACAAACACCAATTTATTCTTTCAGTTTGTTTGGAGGGAGGGAGTCATTTAACTTAGGCTGGCCTCAGACTCCACATGTAGTTGAGGGTGATTTTGAACACCTTAAACTCTTGCTTTCATCCCCCAAGTGCTGGAATTACAACCATACATCTTCATCTCTGGATGTTATACCAACTTGCAGCATTTCATATTTATTTACTTAGCTCCTCAGTCTAGAATTTCTTTCTGTGACTGGCATATTGGGGTGTGTGTGTGTGTGTGTGTGTGTGTGTGTGTGTGCTAGTGCTATTGGTTTTTATTTTCCTCTGAAGCTGTTAGCTCTTTACCAAGGCTTCTATAGGCTGGGACACTTCTGGTGCTGAAAGACTATGAGGGTAGAAACAGATTTGAGCAGCAATTTGCTATCTGAGAACTGGATTGGTTTGCCATTTGTGGTGGTTTGAACAAAAACAGTTGAATGATTTAAGTGGGGGCATAGTGGACCATACTAGTAGGAACATTGAAAACAACCGTTATGAGGGTGATTTGAACTGTGGGGGCCTGGCTCAAGAGGTTTCAGTGGAGAAGAATGTGTTAGTGTGTGGCCTAGAGACTGTTCTTGTGATAGTTTGGCAAAGAATATGGCCACTTTTTTTGCCCTTGTCCAAAAAAGTTTGCTTGAGGCAAAATTGAAGAGTTTTTAGACTAATTTCATTGGCAGAGGAAATCTCAAATCAGCTGAGTATTGACTCTGCATCTGCTTATTAGTGTTAACTATTATAAAGATCTATAAAAAAGGGTAAGCTGAGCAAGGAAAATAGAAAATGTACTATTTTAAGAGAAAAGGGGGCACCAGGAAGTAGAATGGAGCTGATTCTAGATGATAAACAGATTAAAGAAAAGTCTGATGTTAAACAGCATAAAAGGAGTGAGGATTTCAGGGCAAAACTCCACCCAGCTAAGCCTCCAACTTGTGGAAAGAAATTGGGAAGTTTAGGGCTGGGTGTGGTGATGCATGCCTTTAATCTCAGCACTCCAGAGGCAGAAACAAGTGGATTTCTAAACTCCAGGACAGCCAAATATAGGCAGGGAAGGAAACCATCAAAAGCAGAAAGCTGGTGAAGGTGTCATTGAACAAGGGGACCATATTCTAGCCTCAGCAAGCAGCAGATCTTGGTAGCTTTGGCCATGAGGTTTTGACTTTAGAGTCAAGGTTAAAAGAAAGGGGTTATAGACTCTGCCTCTGTGACTAAGGAAGACTGTTGAGGTCAAGAATAAGTCAGGGTGCCCCTACACCTACATGGAGGCCTAGAGAGGCCATTGTGTGAAGCTGTGAAGGTGAAGTCTGGATTGCCTTGGAGACTCCAAGGTGTTGGAAATCCCACCACCATGGGATACCTGCCAAGGAAAGCAGATAACAGGGAGTGCAGCTAGGCCAAGAGAGAGAAGTGTGTTGTCACCAACAAAACTAAAAGGAATTGGAGATCTGAAGACTGCTTTGACATCAGACTCTGAAATACAGAGTTTGGATTTGCCCAGCGGGTTTTCGGTCTTGCTTTGGCCCACTATTTCCTCACTATGTTCCTTTCCTCCCTTTGGAATGGTAATGTTGGACGTATGGGGTCTGCTTTTTATTTTACAGGGGATTACAGTTAGGAGATTGCATGAAAGTTTGAGATTGTTATAGACTATTGGGGTTTTTGAAGTTGGACTGAATGCTTTTCTGCGTTATGGTATGGCTCCAAGCCTCCAGGAAGTGGAATGTGGTGATTTGAAAGAAATGCCTCCCCCCTTAGACTCATGTGTTTAATGTTGGCCCATAGGGACTAATGGTACTATTAGAGGGTGTGGACTTGTTGGAGTATGTGTGGTTTTGCTGGAAGAGGTATGCCACTTGGGGCAGGCTTTGAGGTCTCATATGCCCAAACTATGCCCAGTGTGGCTTACAGTCTTTCTCCTGATGTTTGTGCAGATTAAGATGTAGAACTCTCAGCTCCTTCTACAGCACCATGTCTGCCTGCACACAGCCATGCTTCATGCAATGATGGTAATAGACTCAACCTCTGAAACTGTAAGTCAGTCCCATTTAAATGCTTTCCTTTATAAAAGTTGCTGTGGTCATGGTGTCTCTTCACAACAATAAAACCCCAAGACACCATTGTTCTACAAACTGGGTGGCATAAGCTGAAGACCTCACAATTCTGGAGACTACAAGTCTGAGATCCTGTGTTGACAGTGCCAAGTTCCCTCTGAGGGAGCTAGGAAAGCATCTGGTCCAGGGCTCTGCATAACTCCAGTCTTCATGTAGATACTTCCCAGGGATATCTCAGGAAGGATATTGGCCTTGGGCTGGAGAGTTGGCCCAGCAGTTAAGAGCACTGACTGTTCTTCCAGAGGTCCTGAGTTCAATTCCCAGCAACTATATGGTGGCTCACGACCCATCTGAAATGGGATCTGATGACCTTTCCTGGTGTGTCTAAAGACTGATGCAGTGTAAGTAAAAATCAACAAATCTTTTTTTAAATGGAAATTGACCTTATTGAATTAGGAGCCTACCATCTTTTCCTATGGTCTTAGATAGCAGCCATAATGTTGTTTCCAAATAATGTCACATTCTGAGTTGCTGGGCAATAGGATTTCAGTGTGTGGATTTCTGCTGCCTGCTGTTAAACTTATATCAAACCCTTAGTAGTTGGGGACAAAGTAATACTCCAAGGGTTGCTTCCATTTTCTGCTTCTGCCCTTGTTGTGGGAGGAATTACACCTGTGCCACATCTGTACATTAAGCCCTCCAATAAAAGAACAAATGGTAGTCAAGTGCCCAACCCTTTAGAGCTCGTCCACTGCTGGATGGCTCATGTGGCTGTGCTCATGGCAGTGCTTCCTCCAGTGTGGTCTTCTGGATCCCTGTCCTTACACAGGGACTCTCTCAGAGTCCTGAATACCTGCTTGTTCCAGTTTATGGCTCATGTGGCTGACAGGCAAAAGGTACACTGGACTCTACAGATCTTGACATTTCTGTGAGTTGGAAATCTGTATTTGGGGTGAAATTAAACTACAGATCTAAGTATATGGAGTGATTTACACAGATTATAATTAAAGAAATTATAGGCGATCAAGGATCACTGAAAACAACAGGGTTTGAGTTACACTCAGTGATAGAGCTTATGACTCACATGTGTGAAACCTTGGGTTCAAGTCCCAACACACACACACACACACACACACACATACACACACCAATAAAATTAAAAAAAAAGAGAGAAGCTACCAAGGAGAAGTTATTTTAAAACAAAGGTAACTTTATTGTATTAATTTTACACTGCAAAAGAATATGAAATACAGCCTTGTCTAAATTCTCTTGCTGACTCTCTTGTAGACAAGGTCGCCCAGTGTCATGGTCTGAAAGTTAAAAGAGGTATTATGGAATATTTTTTTGATGACAAATTGTAAAACAAACAAACAAAAAATAACCTCCCCAAATGGTCCCAAATGTGCTGACACATTAAACAACTTGAAAAATTCCCTTTTTCTTTAGATGCTGAGGAACGATTGGCAACTTTTTCTAAGATAGCATGCTGGGTCTTCTCACTTCTCTTGTTTATGTGGAGAGCTGTCTTGCCAACCACTGAATTGTTTCCTGAATCAATGACAACGATAGAAAAGCCATCCAGAGCAGCTAAATCTAATGTCTCGAAACTTCACTGTGATCTTCTCCTGCACATTAACTACCTGTGGCTGGACACAAGGATGTGTACAGTGGACCACTAGACTGGAACGTAGTAGGTGCTATCTACTTTACTCTTATTGAATGAATTGTGTGAATGAGCACATGAGAATACTGGGCACACCTGCTCTTTTGTAGGAGTGGGGGGGAGCAAGAGTGTGGGGTGTGAATGTTGCTTCATGATTGATGCCCCTCTCTATCCATGGAGGAGGGGGATTTTCACTTGGCCAGATGTGGTCACTTAGATAGGGGTTGCCTTCTGTGACTGCCCCACTGCCACCCCTGCAAGGTACATTTTGGATACAAAGGAAAGCTGGAAGACCTGACCGTGAGAGAAACACTATGAATTACTGTAGTGGGGACAAAATATGACCAACAGCTGGGCATGGAGGATGATTGCATAGGAGTCATTCATTAGTGGCCCTAAACTTGGTAAAAGCGTGGGTCCACACCAATGCCAAGTGGGCAGAGGCATTTATTAGGCACCTGGGCTGTGGAATAGACTGACTCTGTGGCTCATTGGTTAGTGCTGAGGCGGTAAATCACTCTGGTGTCACCAAATAGGAACATCAATGGACAGACACAGCCTCCCCTGTGGAGATTTTCATTGCTGGGAAGTGCTGCTGCAGGAGGCCCTGAGGTCTCCTGGACAGGTTATCTGCAGACACAGTGAGCCCTGGGGACATCTCTGGGTTAAATGGACTTCTGTCCTATAGCCTGAGTATGAGGCATAAGGCCCCACCCAGCAGAAACAGGGAAAGGCCAGCTATGCTCTGCACATCCTGTCCTGTGCCTCAGCACACCAAGCCCCTCCTCACCCATCCTGTTTGGTGCTGCTGGGAAAAGGGTAAGTGTCAGGGAGTGGGCAAGGAGGAGAGAGGCAGAGGCAGGGGAGTGGCTGGCTCTGAAAGCACAGCACAAGGAGATGTGAGACCCCAGGTGAATTAGAAAAGGGGGCCCCTTCCTCAAGATACTGCTCTACTCTCTGTCAGGAAATCACCCTGATATTCTGCCGTGCTTTAGCAAGAACAAGATGGCTGCAGGTGTCCTGAGTGCGATCCTCACTGTCTATAGTGTGAACAGACTCCCCTAGGGCTTGAGGAGTGAACAGCGGTGAGATTAGCCCAAGAGACAGACCCAGGTCAGGAAACACTGACGCTGCCATTTGGCCAGCTCTTCTGGTCATTGCCTTACTTTGCCCATTTACAAAAGTGTTCTTCAATAGATCTGATAAGATATCTGTCAAGTCCATGGTGCATAAAGGATCCTCTTAGGTGGTAGAAGATGTTGACAAGAGGCAAGGTAGAGAGTCAAGGTCTCGGGAAGAAAGGGTGGAGAATGAGAGATGGCATCCAATTGTCCCTCATCCTTTACATCCCCATTCACCTCACACACTGGGATGGCAAGACCAGAATGCCAACTTACATTGGTGATTGTGTCTCCATTGAGTTCAGTCACGGACTTTATGCCTTTGAAAGTTGTCACCATTTTATTGTCTCCTTCCATCTTAACGACTGTCTGCAGGGAAAACAGATGGTGCCCCTTGAGCAAAGGCCTAGTGATGAAGCTTAATGAAGTTGGTTCCCTGCGTGGTATCAACTGACAAGGAATCAAATATCCTGTCCATCTCCAGTTCTCTGGTGCTAAATGCAAGTAGGGCGTATTTATGAATGAAAGAAAATGTCGAGCCTACCTAAGTGGTTCTGCCCTGGGGAAAAAATTCGAAAGTAAAATATAAGATCCCATTTCTCAAGCTTATGGAGAGGAGGTTAAAAAAAAAAAAAAAAAAACTCCAATCAGCAGCAGCCGGCGGCGGGGGCAGGGGGATTCAGTTTACTTTGATGGCTACCGAATCTTTTTTATTGTAGTGCCAATTCCAGGCTGTATACATCAAGGATGGCAGTAAATGGAAACATGGCTGGGCACAGTACTTTAAGCTTTCTAGCACTCATGAGGCAGGAGCATGAAGATGCTGAGTTTGAGGCCAGTATGGGCTACATGGCAAGATGCTAAGGGGAAAAAAAGAACAAAAGGAAAGGAAGCAAGAGAGAGTTGGAAGGAACAATTCTAATCAAGAGCAAAAGACATCAAATATCTGCCTCTACAATGGGCATTGAAAAGGGGCTGTAGTAAAATGCATGCATCCTTTGTCATGAGCCAATCAGCAGAATCCCCACCCTCTCTTCTCCTTGACATGTAAAAGAGGCAGAAACAAGAGCAACTGGAAGTGATAGAGACTCCTGCTGAATCTGAGGCACAAAGCTTCCTGGAAAGGCAGGGACCAGAGAACAGATGCACTGCTCTCCACTGGTTACCCTGGGCTATGCAGGCCTCATAGGGACGGGCAGATGACAGAACCCACAGCGTCTGGATCTCTGCTATCACCTGTACACTGCTCACACAGTCCACAGACTGACACTGCTGCCTGGAACCATCTCCCAGGGGAGGTAAAGCTGACCTTGTTCAGATAAAGTTTTCCCTGACAGCAATTTGCCCAGTTCCAGGCTCTCCTTGAAGGACTCTGAAAACCAGGAGCACTGTGCCTGGGAGACCCTGAGACTGAGGATCCTGCTCTGTGCCCCGGTTTCCCCACATCCTCCACAGTGAGAGCCCAGAAGCACACCATCCCTAAGACAATGAGAAGTCTATCTTCAGAGCTCTCTGCATCTCCTGCCTGAAGTAGGTTCAGTGACATGGCCTCTGTTAGGAGAAGTTTTGAGAAACAGACGGTAGCCAGAGGTGGGACTACATACCTTGACCTTTTCCCCAGTCATGGTCTCCAGTTCACACTCCTCCCCCAAGGTGAACTCATTGTGGAGCACTTTGGGCCCATAGGTGATGGTGAGTTTGACTTTCTTCCCTTCCTGCACGATCTCTGACACCCCCTTGATGTCCTTCCCTTTCTGGATGAGATCCTCAGGCAGACCTGGTAGAGACCATGTAAAGTTAAAAACTGGAAGAACAGAAACCCCACACATTTCCATAGAGTAGACCTGTGAGCAGTTAGGCCTTTGGCTTCTGATACGGAAAGTCAGAAGTCTGCTAGTACTTTGCCAATTAGTACTATTCTTTTTTGAGACAGGGTCTCTTGCAACCTAGGCTAGCCTTTTCTCACTCTATAATTAAGGATGACCTTGAATGTCTGATCCTTCTGCTTCCACATCCTTAGTGCTAAAATAGCAGTCATGTGCCATCATACCTGGCTTAGATGGCACAAGGGATTGAACCCAGAGCTTCATGCACGCTAGGCAAACACTCTACCAACTGAGCTACACTCTCAGCCCACTGATTCATTTGTAGTAAAGACCCTTTCCTCTGTGGCTCCCTGCTTCTTACTCATTCTCCCTCTCATATCCCCGCTTCTTTAGTGGCCTTGTTCTTAGAGTGGGAACACTTCATCCTTCAGAACATTTATCTTCCAAATCCAATTACACCTCAATCGATAAGGGAGCTACAAATAGTTAGGCTGTGCACAAAGTAGGACCATGCCGGGCAAACTTGCTGTGGCCTCTGGAGTCAAGGCTCTTGGGGGTAATGTAACAAAATCCTTTTCCCTAGAATAGGGCTTTGTAGATTTCAGAACAAATCTGTGCTTTTATATGAACAGAGGTTCAGGAATGGAGTTCACAGCGACACTGGAGGGTCCCTTGCACAACTAAGGGATCCTAAAATTCATGATCTTTGACTTGTCTGCGATTAGCTTTGAGTCCTGGGATGACCTGAGAGTCCTTTCCCCCTCTTGCTGTTCCTCATCCTTTCCATGTTGGTACCCTCCTTTATCCCACTCCCCCCTCTGCCCACAGGGTTCTCTCTTCCTGGTACATACTCTTCTCTCTCTGGTCTCAGGCTCAGCCTTTATCACCACAAAGTCTCCTGCACACCACCGTATCCTGGGAGACATAGGGTGTTTAAAAAGGGTCTCTGGGACCCAGTGCCTGCTTCTAACTCCAACTCAAACACTCTCTAAACTGTGAGCCTTGTCACAGCTACCTCACCTTTCCTAGCCCTAGTCACCTCAACTGTAAAATGGGAAAATAACAGTGGTCAACTCAGTTTTATGCTGAGTATTTACTATGGGTATTGCATGGCAATACCTGGTATAGAGTCATACATATTAGGGGACACTTCATTACATTCATCGCCAAGTAATTGGTCAAAGTTGTAGCTTTCTCTCCAAACGTTGGTCAGGATTGTAGCCTATCACACTCTGTCTCTCTGGTATACGTACAAAGCATGGTGCTTAGGCTATGGTTGACCTTGAATCAGTTTTTGCTAGAAAGTGAGTGAGGGAACAAGGTCTTAAAAAAAAGTACCAGCAGACACACACTTCAAACCAGTGGAAATAGCTCCAATTCAGGGTTATTTCCACTTCTCTGGAATAGCTTTGTCCAGTGGGGAACAGTACAAGTAACAAGAGAGCAGGAGGGTCACTGAAGAACTCCTCAATTTGGTATAGCCTGGACCCCTCCTTCCACCTCAGCATCAGACCTTGACTATCTGAGGCTAGCCCCTCATTGCTGTTATATCAGCTTTGGTGTCTCTTTTGGCACTCACCGATTGCCTTCATGAATGGCTCAAAGTTCTCTTGGTTCTGCAGTTGGTACTTGCCGGAGAAGTTCATGGTGTCAATGAGGGTTGCTTTCCACAGCTGACCACAAGAGCTCTGCCTGCCAGGCCACCCACTGTTGGCTATTTTATAAGGGGGTTCTTCCTCCTCAAATATAGGCCATAGGTCATTGATTGTCGATTTCTTTATGGCCAGGTTCAAACATTAACTCTGAGAGCAATGGTCAACGATAAAAATCAGAATGGGCAAGGCAGAGGTTTGTTCTAATTCAGCAAACATTAGTGAGTCCAATCAAGGGCAAAGCTCTCTGTAAACGTTGCCTTTATGGTGACTTTAACACTGCCCATGAAATAAGTGTGCATGCATGAAATGTATGTTGACAGATGAATGTATTTGCAATAGAAACATGTGAATCACACCTCTAGCAATGCACATATGCATATGTACCTAAGTGTACATATGTATGTGTTTGTACATGTGCACACTTGTATGTGTCCATATATTTACTTGCATGTAGCTACATATACATATGTACACACATAAACACACACACACACACACACACACACATATATATATATATATGTATATATATATATATATATATATTATATCATGTGCATTATGTGGGGAGAAACTTTGAACTCAAAACCTTTTTCATATAACTTTATGTTTATTTCTCAATTTTTTTTATTATTATACAAACAATTTTACAGACATTTTATCAGTCCTTAAAGCTGTTTTGTATTTTGAGAATTCTCCTTCAATGATTCTTTTTTTTTTTTTTTTCCTTCAATGATTCTGAGCACACCTCAGTCCAGGCAAGCCTCCCCTTTTGAAAGCATCTACTTTCAGCCCGTGTAAGCTCTTTAAAGCAGCAGTCTGAAAATTTAGATAATTTCGTCTAGTTGAGACAAGTCAAGCCAAGAAAGATGGCATTACCTGCTGACTTTGTCCTATCGCTGCCTCAAAGCTAGGAACAGGGAACTAAGATGATACATGGGCATTCAGCCTGGTTAGAACTAGCCTTGGGGAAACGGTATAGAGACGCTTCCGAAGATCTCTGATGTTCTTGTTTGTCATGGTCTTGTTTGTCATGTTACCAAGTGCATCTTCATCCCCGAGGTTCCTGCATCCGAGGCAGTTCTTAGCAAGTACCATTTCACAGCCTGTTTCTCTTGTTTAGACTTTAGCATCAGCCTCTTCACTCACAGCCATCGGCCTTCCATCCTCTAGTCTTCTCTTCTCCGAGGCCACATAGACTGTTATAAATCAGACCCTGGGGTATGCCATGCCTCAGTTTTAAACCTCTAATGGTCCCTATTGCTCTAGCAGTGACATGTCCTGGAAGGTGTGGAAGGTCTGGGTCTACTATCCTGACTGTGATGACTGCTCTCAATAGAACTTGTACTTTGCTATCATGAGCTCTAATTTTTGTCTTGCAAAATAACTGCCATTGCCTAAGCTTCTAGTGAGGCTGTTAGGCTTGCCAAACTCAGCCTAGTCACGCCCGCCTTCCCCTAGAGATCACAGTTACAGTCCAGCTGAAGGTATCAGGGGTATCCCTTCCTCTATGTTTGAATTTGTGTCTATTCTACTCTTTTCCTGTCCTCCAGCTGTCTGCCTCCCTGTAAGTCCTCCCAGCTAGTGGACCAGTTTATAACATCCCTACCCCCATTCTGCCTCCTCCATTCAGCTGGGCTGGCTTCTCTACATTCTTTCTCACTGTGCTCCTTCCTTGGGAATTCTTGATGGATATAGCACATAAAATGAGCTCAATCAGTGATGGTTCAGCAAAGAAAAGTCACCAAAAGATAATGAGGCCACAGCTCTTGTGGTGCAGAAGTAGTAGAAGATATGGAATAGTGAGATCAGCAAGTCAGTCCTGTAATCAGTGAATAATCATGAGTCCTGAGGCAAGGGGACTGGAGGGCAATTATGAATGTGTGCCTGGGCACGGGTGGGTGTGTACCCTGTGTGGCTACAGCTCGGCTGAGAGGTCAATGGGGATAGGTGTGAAGGGGATGGAAATTGTTGCTCCAGCCCTGCGAGCCCACCTCTCTCTTCTTACCCCCAGTGTTCTCTCTCTTCTCTCTGTAACCCTGCTCTGCCGTCCTAGCCTGTGCTAAGCCCATGGAGACAGATCTTGAATGGAGTCCTCTCTGTACCTGGCCAGTTCCCTCCACTTGCATCATAATTGCCAAAATGACAAAATGCTCTGGATACCCAGCCCATCTGCCCTGCCGCAGCTCCCCGCTCCACCCAGAAACTTGCTGAGTTGCAGTGTCTACCTCTAGGCCATACAGTTCTTGTGGATAGGAATGAGAGGGAGGACTTTGAACTGATAAGAGCTCATATTAGGTGCATCAGTGGCTTAGGAAGACTTCTTAGGACCAAAAGCCTACCGTAGGGGTGTACACTATCACCTCAATCACACAGATTTCCCAGAACCCCGGCAATTTGTTGCTTCTGATCCAGCCAAATGTTTGAATCTACAAAGTCTTTGAATCTACATACCACTTGCCCAGTGTCTGAGACCTTCTCATTCATCCCTGACAGGAGGTATTTATATGCACCTCTTATGGGCGAGGTCATTTACCTTTGGCATGATGAGAACAAAGACATCAGTTGAATGTAGCAGATGCAGATCCTGGCCCTGGCACAGTTGACCACTCTGTCTTTCCTGATCAGCCCTCTTCATGTTGAGAACATAAAGCTTCCTGGTTCACACATTGAAATAATCCACAGAGAACAATACAGACAAACACACAGACTAAGTCAACTAAGAGTATATGAGTTCTTTAATTTTGGTTGGTGACCAAGAGTGAACTAATTTCTCAGTGTCTCTTGGTACTGAAGGTCAGGGAGACAGTGTTTTAAGAGGCAAACCCCACAGAAATCATAATTTATATAAAAGCTAGGTGAGGGTCAGAGTAACTATGAAGCATTCATTTTTGACAGTTCATAGTAATTATTTCAGTAATTATTATCATAACAATTATTTTTAGCTTATACCTTCTTCACTTAGCTTTGTTTGTGTTAAGTTTGTATAAACTTAGTACATCTGGACCACAGTCAGGGTTGTGAAAATCTTATATGTGTTGCCAAGGCTGGTGTGACTGTTATGAGGAGGAGGGCTGAGAGCTGTCTAAGAAATCTCGAAATGTTGCCTGGACAAGATGATGCTACCTTCATCACTTCAACATCAAATTAGGGCTGTCCCTGAGCATCCTTGTGTGTTGAGAATCTATGTCCATTTGTAGTTACCCAATCACTGGGCAAAGTGATTCGAGAACACTTAAGGTACCTTCTTGCTCTGAGCCTAGGATGTGCATCCTTTAATGTGACTTACTCTATGAAGGGGACAAGCTAGACACCTATCTCTAAGTGGGACACTGAATTTTTGTATTTACATAAATAATGAATTTAAAAGTCTTGTCTGTTAAGAAGTTGCATTGGAATTTTGTTGGGGGATCTTGTGCATGAGCGTGCGTGTGCACGCGTTTGTGTGTGTGTGTGTGTGTGTGTGTGTGTGTGTGTGTAAACAACTCGATGAATTACTTAGAGAAAAATTGTTTGTTTGAAACTGTAGCCTGGGCACCAAGAGCCAAGATGGAGAGAGCAATGACTCCCTTGTACAGAAGACCAGAAAAGGCCTGGATGTTAAGCAGAGGGACCCAGGAGGCTGCAGGCAGTGCTCCAGTGACTGCCAAGTCTGCTGCCCTCTTGCTCAATACACTAGACTCAAACAAACAAGTGAGCAAACAGGAATAAGAGGAACCAGTGGGGGTTTAGAGCAACAAGCTGCTAAGATACCTCCAGTGGGCAAAGCAGGGAACCCAAGAAGGCCAGCGTTGATGCTGGCGTTAGCTCTTTACTTCAAAGTGAATGCCACCCTTGTTTTGAACCCTTTCCTCCTCCTTCAAAGGCTTCTGAAGATGGAGTTGTTGGGCTGGGGATATGGCTCATAGGCACTGGTGGCCTATGCCTTCATGCAAGAGCGAAGCCCTGTGAAATAGCTATGACCATACCTGAGCTCCCTTCAATATATCTGTCGTAGAAAACCACTTCCACCAGAGTGTGGGGTCAATGAAGCCCGGGACTTGTTGTTTCGGCGTGCCATGATGGCTACACAAACCTAAAAAAGCCGGACTTGTGTGCTCAGTGCAGAAGGTAGGCGTAGCATCCCAGCATGAAGTTGGGAATTTGAGTGGTGCCTCCTTAGCAGCTAAGCGCTGGACCCAGCAGCCTTGGCTATCTACAAGTCTGTCTATTCCTTGAGTTTAAGAACTGAGGACAGTTTGAGTTGGTGGTGGCAGCTCAGCCCAAGAGAAGTTCTGTTTCCTCGGAGGGTTATCAGTCTTAGGGGTCAGTAGCTGTCACCAGTTCAGATTCTGAAGACTTCCACATTCTGGTGCAGAAACACTCCTATAGGTACAAGGCTATCCTCAGCAGCCAGATGGATCAGACAGGCTGTATCTAGGACAGGCACATATGCTGTCACTAACCTGCCCGATAGGAGCTTCTGCCCCTCATTCGGCCCTTTTCATCTACCACCTGTCCAAATAGCTAGTCCAACATTGTAGACGACTAACTAGTAGCACATGGTCCCTATCATAGCAGCTAAAAGATGGAAATGAAGGAAGGGGGAGGGCAGGAAAGAGGGAGGGGGAAGCCTAGGAGCTTTGCAGTCTACTACCAATGAAATAATCACCAAGGTAACAGTGATAGAGTCATGCCCAGCCAGCCCGCCCAGCAAGTTCTTACTTTGGGAGGATCCGTGGGTAGTGCCCTCTATATAGCATGCTCCCTCATGCACCCAGCTGCTGTGGGATGTCACACTCACGGAAAAGCAATACCCGACCTATAAAAATCTCTCTCACATATTTTCTTCCCTTGATCATAGATGTTAAGCTGCAGCTTTCCAGAGCCTAAGATAGGCATGGGAAGGAAGGCATGATGCTTCCTACATAGGGCAAATCAACATCAATCCTAGAGGTCTCTGGGAAAACCTGAGTCTTGGGTAGCTTTTCTGGAATCCGAGGAAGAGAAGGACACATGAACTCTATAACACAAGTTCTAATGGAACTTCTGCTTGGCCTCTCACTCACTGTCTACCCTATTTAGGGAATGCCTTACAAATGGGGACCAACTCTGGGAACATGAGGCTGGTCCAGGGCCTGGCACAGCAGATAAAGATACTGCAGCAGACTTTTAGACTGACAGCCAGCCTAACAGGAAGGAAACAAGCAAAGCAGGCTAGGAGACGTAAGACAAGGATTCGCCCCCTGCCCCAGACCTCACACCTCAGACATGCCCATTTGTAGACAACACTAATAGCTTTCTTAAGGCAAGATTTTGAGGGGGATGCATGAGTCTTCAAGCCACAGAGTTATTAGCTATTTCCAAAAGCAATACTGTGTGCCTCACACCTGTAATCCCAGCACTTGGGAGGCAGAGGCAGGAGGATTTCCTTGAGTATGAAGCATACCTGGGCTACATAGTGAGTATAGGCTTGTCTGAACTTCAGTGTGAAAACCTTATCTCAAAAAAAAAAAAAAAAATCAGGGCTGGAGAAATGGTTCAATGGTTGAGAGCATTTGCTGCTCTTCCAGGGGATTGGAGTTTAGTTTCCAGCACCCATGTGGCTCACAACCACCTGTAACTCCAGATCCAGGGGATCCGATGGCCTCTTCTTGCCTCTGTGGCCACCTGCAACCATGCATTATAAACTTACAAAGAGACATATACACAGTAAAAATGAAAAATAATGATAATAATGATAATCAGCAAAATAAAGTCACACTTGTGCACAGTTTTATATAAAAATGAGATGAACAAGATGCCAGATTCCACCTACTCGCTGAGCAACCAAAGAGACAAAGGTCAACTACATTGACAAGTTCAAGTAGTGTCAACAAACAAAACAAAACCAAAAACAAACAAAACAACAAAACCTTCCAATACCCCAGGCACAGCTTTGGATTTTGGTCGACTCAAAGTTGTGCTGCTCTTTTCTCAGACCTGGCCTACAGAAGGAAAGAGCTTAGGTTAAGGTGTGGTTCTTCTGGAAGCCTAATAACCACCCCTGAGCCTCGTCAGGGCTCTGCTTTCCTTACCTGTTAGGGTCATAATGTTCTTTGACTGGTGGAAACTGTTGAGTCCTTTGAGAATGTGAAGCTCTAATTACGAAGGGTCAGGACGCTTAGTTTTTGCACTTGGGGTGGGTTGGGGTGGCATGAGTCTTCTTTCCTGTCACTGTGGCCTAGTGGTTAGTGTCTCTGATCCCAGTTTTGCTGATGGCTCTGCTGAGTCTTTTACAGGCTTCAGCCTTAGGTTTTTGCTTACAGGCCATGTGGACCCAAGCTGCTGGCCACTTGAGTCCGTGTCCAACTCTGGCAACCGTCCCAAATGACCTAGCCTGATCTCATTGCTTTCCAATGAAGCTTCTACTTTCCTCAGAGTTCCTAGAACCTGGGGTGGGGATGGGTTCATCTGAAAACTGTTAAGGTTCAACTCCCGCTCTCCAGCCAGGCTCGGGGCAACCTAGTAAATTCTCTAAAGAAGTTCCCTGCAGCTGGGGATATTGCTCCGTGACAGTTGTTTGCCTGTTGTGCACAAAGTCCTGGGTTCACTTCTGAATTTCTCTGTGGCAACTGCATGGAATTTCCCTGTGACAACTATGTTCTGGCCTAAAATGAGACCCGTCTTAACAGACCATGGTGAGGGTTTTGTTGTTGTTTTGCTTTTTTAGAAGTCTATCTTCTGAATGAGATAACTGGGTGAGGAGTGAGGCAGGGGGACAAAAGTCAAAACAGGCGCCAAACCACAATTGCAAATGCCTGTGGAGATTCACGGAGGAAAGGTAATAGCTGGGTGACCCTGACAACCTGAGTTCAATCCTTGGAACCCTTGTGAAAACAAAACAGTGCTGCAGTGCACACACCTGTCATCCCAGAATTCCTAGGGAAACATGGAAGGTGGAGATGTGAGGTTCGTGTGGAGGCTTCCAGGAGTTCACAGCACAGCAGCAGGATGCTCCCCTGTAAGGTGAAAGAAGAGACCTTACTCCCGTAAGCTGTTTTCTGAGTCCTACACGCATGGCATAGCTGCACCTGCACACACATAAAAACAAGTAAATAGCCTGGCGGTGGTGGCGCACGCCTTTAATCCCAGCACTTGGGAGGCAGAGGCAGGTGGATTTCTGAGTTCAAGGCCAGCCTGGTCTACAGAGTGAGTTCCAGGACAGCCAGGGCTACACAGAGAAACCCTGTCTTGAAAAAAAAAAAAACAAGTAAATAAGTAACAAATATATAAACAAACATTTTTTAAAAAAATCATAGGGAGTGGCATGAAAGGAACTATAGAGAAAGTACCCTCAATGTGGAATTTAAGAAAAATAAAAGGTTTTGAACCCACAACAACCAAAAATTAATTCAAAAATCAGCCGGGCGGAGGTGGCACACGCCTTTAATCCCAGCAATTGGGAGGCAGAGGCAGGTGGATTTCTGAG
>NW_022196903.1:64798802-64822230 GCF_008632895.1 Mastomys coucha | reverse complement strand
AAAATCAAATGTGTGTTGAGTCTCAAATGTTTCTGGTGTAGGTTAATTGTTATTTCAGAAAATTTTTTAAATTTCATATTAAGAACTGAACCCAGGGCTTCACATATGTTAGGCAAGCCCTCTACCACTGGGCTATGACCCAAGCTTTGGTTCTGAACACGTGATGCACACATTTGCTCTGAGCATGCTGACATGCCATTAAATACCAGAGAATGGTTGCTTGAATCTTCCTTGGCTCAGGGTCCAAATTATTATAGGCTATGGTGGTGACTTGAAGGATGGCCTCTATAAGTTCATACTGTTGAATGCCTAGTCATCAGGAAGTGGCCTTACTTGAGAAGGGTTAGAAGATGTGGCCTTCCTGGAGGAGATGTGTCACTGGGGGATGATGGGCTTTGAGGTTTCAGAAGCCCGTGCTAGGCTCAATGTCACCCTCTTCCTGCTGCTTGTGGATCCAGACACAGAGCAATCTCCTACTTCTCCAGCACCGTGTCTGCCTGTGTGCTGCTGTACTCCCCAGCATGATGATAATGGATTAAACCTGTGAAACTGTAAGGCAGCCTCCATTAAATAACCCCCATTAAAATATTATTGGTGTGTGTGTGTGTGTGTGTGTATGTGTGTGTGTATGTGTGTGTGTATGTGTGTATGTGTGTGTGTATGTGTGTGTGTATGTGTGTGTGTGTGTGTGTGTGTATGTGTGTGTGTGTGTGTGTGTGTGTGTGTGTGTGTGTGTGTGCGTACACAGTATGAAAATGGAGATGGTGCTCATTCCACTGTGATCGGGTAGAAGTCAGAAGGCAACTTTGGTTTTTTTGTTTTGTTTTGTTTGTTTTGTTTTTGTTTTTTTCAAGACAGGGGTTCTCTGTGTAGCCCTGGCTGTCCCGGAACTCAGAAATCCACCTGCCTCTGCCTCCCAAGTGCTGGGATTATAGGCGTGCGCGGCCGCCACCACCACCACCACCAGGCCAGAAGACAACTTTGTGGAGCCTGTTCTCTCTTCCCACTTTTATGTGGGTTCTGGGTATTGAGCTCAGGTTACCAGGCTCGCAAGCACCTTTGTTCACTAAACCATCTTGCTGGCCTCTAAATTTCTCTATGAAACACACACACACACACACACACACACACACACACACACACACACACACATACACACACACACACAGGATAAGTGCACTGAACAGACAACCTTTTCTCTACACAGTGACCTCTTAGAACTGTCCTTGTCTAAGATGAGACCTTCTGAGCATTGTTCTGTGGTCTTCAATGACTTCTTGACACTGTGGAATGAGAAAGCCTGGGGTGATGTGGGAAGGGGTTCAGAGAACTTGCCACATCTCCTCTCCCTTCTGAATTTCAGCAGCTGAGCTCTTGGCAGCCTCTCTGAGCCTTGGTGGCCACAAACAGGCATCCAACAGGCACTCTGCAGAAAGGCTTCCTGGGGTCTCTGTGCACAATAACATCCCTATTTACATCCCAATTTCTACTCTGTTCTTTTAACTCTATTATATAAATAGAGATAAAAGGATAAAGAGATGAAGAGTTAACTGAATACTTAGTGGTTTCTCTAACTGAATTCTCAAAATAATGCTATAAGGAAAGCATTATTTCCTATTTTTTTTTTCTGATGAATAAACTATGTACCTGATTATCCACTCAACAGGAATACTGTGACCTACTGTGTAAAAATTGTACTGGGATTTTATTTCAAATCTACAAAGGAACTCACTGTATAGTAAGAACCATGAAGAAAATTAAAGCCCCTTTTTAGATCAAATATAGTTAGAAAAAAATCTCAAAAGGTAGGGACAATTTTGAATTAAGAGTAAGAAGAAATTTCTAGTTGTGAAGGAGTCAGGATATTTTTATGAAGAGATGACAATACGTTCAGAAGTATAAAAATGTCTGCTGCTGCAGAAAGTATGTGTAAGTGATAGAAAGACATATCACTCCAGTCTGGCTGGAGGAGCTGGACTGGGGTAGCTGGGGTGGGAGCTGGAGACAGGGCCTCAGCAGATGGGGAAGGAGGCTGCTCCCCCAGGACAGCACAGATGCATAGAGACAGATAGGGATTTTTAGTAGTGACAATTATGAATTTGATCTAATTTATGTTAGAAAATATATATCAACTCACTGTCTTTCACTTGTTTTGTTTTGTTTTTTGTTTTTGAGACAGAGTTTCTTTGTGCATCCCTGGCTGTCCTGTTACCCGCTCTGTAAACCAGACTAGCCCCAAACTCAGAGATCTGCCTGCCTCTGCCTCCTGAGTGTTGGGATTAAAGGCGTGTGCCACCACCACCAGGTATAACTCACTGTCTTATAAATATTAGTCAAGTGTGTTTTGTTAGTTTGGGGTAGTAGAGATTGAACTTGGGGCCTCAGACTTGCTAGGCAAGCAAATCTACCGTTGAGCTATAGCTCATGTTCCCCTATTTGTGGTGCTGGACTTGAGCGCATGGCCTTGAACATACACACTGGCAAAAGAATATCTCTGAGCTACTTCCTTAATTCCCAAGTATAAGGAGCATCTTAGAGAAAACTTGAACTTCCTTCCTTCTACTAGAAGATTCCTTCATAGGTTCTTGACATAGATTAGGAGGAATGTAGTAATTCAATCTAGTATAGAAAACACATTTTAACCAAAAATTACAAAGAGCAGATTTCATTGATGATATGGGTCACTAAGGTATTGACAGACCAAGAAGAGGAAGGGGCTTGGGACTTTTAATGACTGTCATGGAGTGCAGGATAGAGTGTCCTTGCTTCTATAGGTTTAGAGGTAGCTGTTGCTTGTAGGGGTGGATGCAATCAAATGGTGCCACATTGATTAGGACTTGAATCATAAAAAGGAAGTAAAGATAAGGGCTGAGAGAGGCATAGGCAATAATCAGCATGGGGCATCTGAAGATATGGTGGATTCTGGTAGCAGGAGATTAGAACTTGAGAATGACCAGGAGCCTTGGACTGGAGAGCTTCTACAGTCTTAACACACCTCTTAGAGATCCAGGATAGGTGAGCATGAAGGGATGGCAGGAGCTGGATGCAACCTCAGAAGCTTCATGTGGTCACCATGGTGATGTTCGTGCCGTCTGTTGAGGGGCACAATGGAAAGAGAAGCAGCCAGCTTTCTCTTTCCCCATCTCCTGGAAGTATTTTCCTTTCATTCTGACTCTCTTACTATAGAGCCCTTGTTTGGATTGCCTTCTTCTTCAACAATACCCATGTTCACATCTTCTTTTCTTTCTGGTTGTCAAGGTGATTGGAGGAAGAAGGGTACAAAGGTTCAGTTCTGTTTCCAACCAGAGCTTTAATGGTGCATGGTATTCAGATGGGCTCAGTATTTGAGGAAACAACTGTTCCTCACCTTCCTTTAGCTTCTGGCAGATGATTTGTCCATTGTCAGATATTCTATACCTTTCACATCCTGAGGTCAGGAGCCAAAGAGATGGTTGAAGGGTTAAGAGCACCTACTGCCCTTGAAGAGGACCTGAGTTTGGTTCCCAGTATTCATGTTGGGTGGCCCACAGTGCCCATTACTCCATCTCCAAGGAATCTGACCCTTTTTTCTGGCCTCTGAGGACACCTTTGTGTACATGTACACATAATTAAAAATAAAGCAAATCTTAAAGAAAAAAAAGGCTGAGAGCAGACCCTAGCGTATATACCAATGGCCCAATGGAAACAGCAAAAGACAGATAACAGGTCTATTTTGACTACTCTTCCTGCCTCACATCTGTTTTAGGGTTTCTTTATTATTATTACTATTATTATTATTATTATTATTAATTATCATTAATTTTATTTTCATTCATTATTTTATTTATTTACATTTCAAATGTTATTCCCTTTCCTGGTTTCCCCTTCACAAGCCCCCTATCTCCTTTCCCTACTTCTATGAGGGTATTCCCCTACCCACCTACCCACTCCTGCCTCAGCACCCTAGCACTCCCGCATACTGGGGCAGCCTTCACAGGACTGTGGGCTTCCCCTCCCATTGATGCCAGATAAGGCAATCTTCTCTTACATATGCAGCTGGAGCCATGGGTTCCTCCATGTATACTCTTTGGTTGATGGTTTAGTCCCTGGGAGCTCTGGGGGACCTGGTTGGTTAATATTTGCAACAAAACACCATGACCAAAAGGTAGGCAGGGAAGGATTTGTTTGACTTACACTTCATTAATTCAGGAAGACAGGACCAGAACTCAAACACAGCAGGAACCTGGAGTCAGGAGCTGATGCAGAGGCCATGGAGGGATTCTGCTTACTGACTTGCTCCTCATGGCTTTCTCGGCTTACTTTCTTATAGAACCTAGGTCCAACAGCCGGGGGGGGGGGGCATCACCTACAAAGAGCTAGGCCATTCCATACCAATTATTAATTAAGAAAATGTTCTACAGTAGTGGTTCTTAACCTGCGGATCACAACCTCATTAGGGATCAAACAACCCTTTCATAGGAGTCTCCTAAGACCACCAGAAAACACGGATATTTACATTATAATTTATAACAGTATCAAAATTAAAGTTATGAAGTAGAAATGAAAACAATTTAATGGATGGGGGGTCACCACATCACAAGGAACTGTAGGGAAGGACTGCACCATTGGGAAGGTTGAGAACCACTGCTTTAAAGGCTTGCCTAAGACCTGATCTTAGGAAGGCATTTTTTTTTTCTCAAATGAGGTTCCCTCCCTTCAGATGACTTTAGCTTCTAGGTGACATAAAACCAGCCAGCACAGCATCTCTCAACTGATGAGATTCTGTGGGTTCCTAAATATTTAAATAGCTAGCAGATTTGAAAAAGAAGTTCTTACAAACGAAAAGACCCAGTTGCTATTCTTTGCTTTTGGCTTATCAGTATTTGGTTGGAAAGATCTTAACTTTTGGGAAATAAACCTAAGAATTAGTCAAGGGTCCAATGTGAAACTAGAGATGGTGGTTTGAGGGTTTGTAATGATAGTTTTGTGTATTTCCTTTGCCTACTATATGTCACGTTCTGAGGGATTTGTATGCATATTCATCTGTACTTCTGGGGCTTAAGAATGTTATTGAGAAAGACATTCAGGTCTTGTATGTTGAATGGTTGGTTAGATAGACAAAAATAAAGCAAGTACCTCAAATTTGACTTTCAGGAGCCTCCTGTCAGGATCCTTGATTACCTACAGGAACAACAGGAACAAAAACAACAACAACAACAACAAAAGCCTTACAACCATGAAACAGTGATGAGATCTATGAGAAAAAAGCCTGGAGTCTACTCAATGGCATCTTTATAAACACTTATGGAAGGGTTGAGGATTCATGCATGAAGACCTAGGTTGCCACTTCAACACAGCATAAAACCAGATATCATGGCACATGTCTATGCCATGGAGGTGGAGGTGAGAGGATCAGAATTATAAGGCGTCATTCTCTGCTTTGTAGTGGATTCAAGGCTGGGATAGAGCCCCTGTCAGCAAATAAAATAAGAAAACAACATTTCATAGAAACTCTAAACCCATGCCTTTGGTGTGCAGTGTTCTCAAGAAATAGCAGAGGCAATATGGAATTCTATGGCATACACAGAACTTACAAAATGTACATTGTCCACAGAGGGTGGTGAGACAGATCACCCCACCTGCTGATAAGTGTGTGGGGGGGATCATTTTTAATCATGTGGACAGCTCTGGCCCAAATTCTTTATTTCACTGAAGCTTTTGACAATTCAGTTAAATTTCAACTACATTTTATTTGACTGAACTATTCCCTGATAACTTAAGAGGATCAGGGCTGTCAGCCCTCTCAGGCTTTGCTGATAATAGCATGGAATGGAGTGAGTTTTCAAAACCAGGGCAAAGGGAAACCTCAATGTCTTGAGCAAGAACAGCAAGGCTGATTCAAAGAGGGAAGCAAACCTTTATTTACAGAGATGTACAGCCTTGGCTGGAACAGCCAGAATTCAATGATGAACTTTATCCTACATGGCATAGCTCACCAATTTTCACTTATGCCCACAGGAACAGCCAGGATGTGATGACTACCCTTATTGTCCAGTATTACCTAGACCCACTCACATCTGATAAGCACATGTCTAAGCACCCGTTTGTGAGATGAGATGCTGACAATCACCCCAGTCGTATCAGAGAGAATCTGCTTTGAGGGAAAGTTCACAAGCTTGTGAGGTAGCAGAGAAGACAGACCTGCTGAGAGCCGTCCCCAGAGGCCTCTAGTCCCCAAACACGCCTGCATTTCACAGCTTCATCCTGAATGAAGGGTAACTGCATTTGCACGAAGGATACTTACCTGGGATGTGGAGATTTCCCTTTTGTCTTAGTTTAGGGTTACTATTGCGGTGATGAAACACCATGGCCAAAAGCAGCCTGGGGAGGAAAATGTTTATTTGGCTTACACTTCCACACTGTAGTCCATCACTGAAGGAAGTCAGGATAGGAACTCAAACAGGGCCAGAACCTGGAGGCAGGAGCTGCACTAGGCATAACATGTCTATTCCACGACCATCATAGAGTAGACAGCTGAAGCCTGCTAGTCTTGCCAATGAAGCAGGAACTACACGGAGAGAGTTAGATCTATGTGTAATGTTAATGTGACCACAGCACTCTATATGAGGGTATGGGACCCTCACCCAGGACTCCAGCTTTACACCCTTCTACTTCTTACAGGCTGCATGTGATCTTGGTGGAGACACTAGAGTATACATACAGGAAGTAGAAGGTAACTAAAAGTGAGACCTTGTGATGCAGTTTTCATGAAGTCATTATGGGGTGAGACTGTGGTGATGCAATTGTCTGGAAGTCACCCAAGTGTGGTCCCTCACCTATGCCCTGTAAATAATCCCAATAAACTCACTTGTTCACCAACCTGGACTTCACTGGAAGCTTTACTCCGGTCTATTGTTGGTGCTTTATCTGGGTTGAAGAGACATTTGTTCACATCTCCCAAAGAAAAGTAAATTCAGTAGGTACAATTCTACATTGTTGAATTGTAAATATTAAGCCTGGAAGCTTTGAAGCCTTTCTTGTTAGACCTAATGCAGTCTCTGAGATGACTCTTCCTTTTAAAATTTCTAAAGGCTCCAAGAGAATGTCCTCATTCTGTGCACATTGAATGCTGTGCCCATCTTCCATGTGTGCACTGAGTTACAAAACTAAGTTTGTTTTTGACATTTTTTTTATATTATTACTATTCTGATATTACATAGTAGGGGGAACAAGTGTCATGTAGGGGGCTACAAGCTTGCATGTAGATGTCACAGAATGACCTTAAGGTTGGTTCTTTCTTTCCTTATTTATGTAGGTTCTAGGAATTGAACTCTGGCTGTGAGTCTTGTGAAACAAGGGTTTTCCCTTCTAAACCACTGAATCAACCCATCTTTGATATTTTTAAGAATGGCACAATTCGAACACATTTGCTGGTCAGAACACTTGCCCAGAGATAGCGCTTCCAGTAAAGAATGGATACCAATTTCTCCTGTATTTTTAAGAACAGTAAACCTTACATCCAAGTAGCTTACATAAAACTCTATATCCAAATATCTTCAGACGTTTCTCTCTTTTCCCCTTAAAACTTTCTGCTTTCCTGAATGGCAAGACAGGTCAATAGTGCATGCCCAGTGAGTGACCTGAGTTCAGTTCTCATGTAAAAAGCAAAACCACATGCAGCAGTGCACATCTGCAATTCCAGAATGCCTCTGGTGAGATGGGAAGCAGGACAGGAAAATTATCTGGAGCTTCTGAGTCAGCCAGCCTGGAGAATGCAGTGGAGCAAGAGAAGGAACAAGAGAGACTGCCTCAAGTGCAAGGTTTCCATTGATAGAACCAACTCCTAAAAGTTGCCTTCTGACCTCTACACAGGTATGTGACACTATGCATCACACATATACTCTAATAATAAATACAATCTTAAATGTAAAACAAGATCTTGCCTTGCCCCTTTCTCAAACATGTACATCATGGACTGTGGCAGAGGAATCCATTGCATCACTCTGCTGTTCCCAAATATGTATGATTGTTTTGTAGAGCCTCTCTCTGATTATTTAGGTTGATATAAATATTTATTGAGGAATAGATGAATGGACAGAAGGGAGTATGTAAAAAGTAAAACTGCACCTGGTGGTGGACATCTGCAATCTGTTTCTGTATTGCCTTGGAAACCCCTGTACTGAATGTCACCCCTTCCTTGATTTGCTGTTAACTCTTGTTGGTCCAGACTGAGCAAAGGAAGCTCAGGGAGCGCAGACTCCTTATTCCCAGGACTGTGTCCAAGCCCATGTGATGGCTTCCCAGCCATCAAATCTCACTGAGCCGGTGCTCTAATAGTACTGTGGGCCCTGGTTGGCTTCCAACACTGAGGCGCTAAGGCAGAAAGTGCTTTTTGACATTGACTCTGCCTTCATGCAGCAGTGACACAAACCTCCTCCCCACTGTTTCCAGCATGTCACCCTTTCCTATGACCCTAATGAGCAAATGAGGGGTGTCACAGTCGTAGAAAGGGATTTAAATCCACCTCAGAAGGGAAAATGAAAACAAACAAGATACAAGTCAGCAAGTCTCTTCTGAACTTCATCAGAAAGCATGACCAAGTGACCCAGCCCTTTCAGGGATTGCTCTGCAGAAGAAGTTGGATATCTGCTGGAGAGATGCCATGAGCATCCTGGGATCTCTCTAGGGAGCTTTCTCCCCTTTCCTTGGGCCCTTTGGAAGGTGCCCACTTACCCTGCAGGTTGATCTCTGTCTTCTCCATCCAGGTCTCCATCAGCACTCTGATTTAGGAGATTTCTCCACTGCTCAAGTGAAGATATCAAGACTGCCTCTTGTTGGACTCAAGCTGCCATATCTTCAGTGATTCTTGAGAAGGATCTCCATTGTCTACCCTCACCTGCATTTCCATTCTCCTTCACAGACATATGAAATAGGCATCATGAAAAATTGAAAAGTGAAGGATTGCAGCTACATTTATGCATCATAGATTCCTGGATACATAATCCTGGGGACATTGCTCTCCTTCGCTGTCATTTCCCCATTTATAGAATAAGCAAGCTGTTGAGGTTTGATCTTTTGCTATGTTGTGTAATACTAAATACTGGCCCTGGTTGTCCCCAGGGAGGAGGAGATTCTCACATAGACCCAAATGATGCTATGTAGCCTTGCCTCCCAAGTTATCCCTGGTTGATAAATAAAGATGCCTACTGCTGATAGCTGGGCAGAAGAGAGATAGGTGAGATTTCCATTTCTGGACTTGGGAGTCTGAGGTAGAAGACCATGAAGAGAGAGGTAGGTGGAGAGAGAAGATGTCATGGGGTAGGAGAGTCATGAAAACATGGCCATGAGGGCTGACCACCTGGAGTTAAGAGCAGCCCAGATGTAACATAGCAAGTCCTATTGAAGGGTTATTGGCAGGAAACTTGGCATAATAGCATGGAGGGTAGATATCTGCCCAGCTCTGGTTCTGATTAAGGCTTTATTACAAATATAAAAGTTTTGTGTCTTTTATCTGGGAACTGAATGATCAAAGGTAGGGTAGAAACCCCCAATTGAGATTAAATATTTATTATAACAGCAAGCTTCTTATCAACTCATATAACAAATATTTATCAAGCATCTAACTAGAAGTTTGCAGAGTAGCAATCCTCTCAAGGATCAACCCTGGCTGCTGTCTTAGGTCTTTGGGAACATGGATGGAAATCAACCATCAATATTGTCGTAAAGATCAAGACCTGGGGTCCTAGAGGCTAAAAAGCAACTTCTTTCTCCTAGGGTTGCTGTGCAAAAGTTGAAAATATAGAACAGGGAGCTTGGAGAGTGGCTAACTCATTTAGCTTTTCATAAATCTGGTACCTTAATGCTGAAATGTGGGCTAAACAAAGAAATCAAGTAGCCCAAACGTGCCTTCATGGATGATATAAAAGACCAAAGACCTCAAAGTTCCAACATTACTTGTATGTCGAAGCTGGTATTTGAATTCTGGGGTCTTGTCTCCCATCCCAAACCCGTTTCCTATACAGGCTTAGTAGTGCCTCACACACTTGCCTCACTTCCTAATACATCTCTCTCTACTCACCATCCATTCTGAGACAATGCCAGTCTTGCTCCTAAACCAGCAGAGAAAGGGGTTTCAGTTTTCCTGCATCGTCCTTGCCAATAGTTGGAGTTGTCCCATCTTTTAAAATATAGCATCCACAGGATATTTACACAATGCCTTTCTGAAGTTTTGATTCATATTTTTACAAAGTCTACTGATGCTGCCCATGTTTGTGTGTGCTTACTGGTCATTTGTGGATCTTCTATGGGGAAAAGTTTACTCAAATTCTTTCTTTGATTCTAATTTTGTTTTGTTTTTAATTTTGGGTGAGTTGTCAGGAGACCTTCCTGTACTCTAGATAGAGTTTTGTTTTATTACAAACATGATTTGTAAATATTTTCATTCAGTTTATAAGTTGTCTTTTCATAATCTCAATGGTACCTTTTTGAGTATAAAAGATTTAATTTCCGTTAAGTCACCAATGTTTTCAGTGTTTGTATATCTTTGGTATTAGTCCAGAAACTACTGCCTAAACCAGTATTCTAATTTTAAAAATTTATTACATACATTTTTATTCATGTAATTTCGTGTGTGTGTGTGTGTGTGTGTGTGTGTGTGTGTGTGTGAATGGCTCAGTTGTGGAGGTCAGAGGGCAACTTGCAGGAATTGGTTTTCCCTTCCATTATGTGGCTCTGGAGGTCAAACTCAGGCACCAGTCGGTGGCAAGCACCTCTGCTCACTGAACCATCTTGCCAATCCCGGATCATCAACTTTAAAGGGTACATTCTTCCGCTGGTTTTAAATGTCTGTCTTTCTAGTTATTTACTATTTCCTTCTTTGTTTCCCTCCCTTCCTTCAGCTGCCTCTTTTTTTCTTTTGGATTGACTACACATTTTGCTTCCGTTTTATCTACTCTGCTTGTAAATCATCTATGAGTCTTCATTAATCTTGTGATTGCCTTAGAGTTTAGAGTACACAACTTATCACATACTACCTTTGAATCATAGTGTACCTCATATGCGCGGCATAAAAGGTTTGAAGCTGTACACGTCCACTTCTTCCTTTTAGACCTTGATGAAATTGTGTCACATTTTACTCTTATGTATATACTGCACTGTGATTAAGTTGAAATGGCTAATCATCTTTTAAAGATATTTAAATAATAATTAAAATCTTATCCCATACTGGCCATTTCCTCTGCTGCTCCCTCCCTTGTATGAGGTCAGACTCCCACCTGGCATCATTTAACTCATCAAGAGTGAGTTAAAGGACTCACTCTTTGTTCCTCAAGCCATTCCATTCATTGGAAATGGAAGTCATGCTACCACCCTCAGCCTATAAAGTCAAATGTACCCTCCGATGCCAAAGCTCAGTGACAACATAGCAAAAGAACAAAACCTGTGGATCAATTGCCTTGATGCATACAGATGAAAAAGTCCCTAATAAAATATTTGCAAGCTTAATTCAACAATGTTTGGAAAAGACAGCACACCCTGATAAAAATTTACTTCTTTCCAGGGATACCAAGATGGTTCAACAAGGCAAATCAATCAACATACTTGTATTCCTTACTTATATACTTAATTACATTATTTATATACTATATGTATTATATAAGAGTTAAAGGAGAGATTACATGCTCATCTCAATACATTCAGAAAAGGCCTTTGATGGAACTCTATTCTATGATCCAATCCTGGAAGACACTAGAATCCTCGAATACACAAAGATTGTATTTCAGTATAACAAAAGCTATACATGCCAACTCTGAATGGCCAACATTATAACTGAGTAAAGGATAAAATTGAAAGACTTTTCTCTTAATAATGAGACAAGGACCTTGGGATATGTCTTACCTCCTGTGTTGAAGAAATGTGTCTGCTCTTGCAAAAGTGCTTTTGTATCAGGAACATGTGTACTAGGTCTTGTTCCTGTCCACAAGCTGAACCCTGTGTGTACAATCTAGACTGTTTTCTTAGGTCCTGCACTTCTGTATTCTATTTTTGCAAGATAACATATTTGCAAGATGATTAACTTGGTCTTTGTCTAAGTCCAGCACATGCACAGGAAGCTCACACAGATGATAATGTAAATCTTAAGGGAGAAGGTTAAATACATAGGGGGCTAAAATTAAACCTGTATTTTAAAAAAAATTGACCAAATCTATTAGACAACAAGTTAATGTGTGTAATGCTAAAACTTTGAGGGTTTTCAGATTTCTCTAGTTACATTTACTGAAACCATAACACTTCCAGGCTATTCGTTCACTCATTTGTAATCAGCCCTTCACAGCGTGTTCTTGTCATCGGTATTAACTCCTGGGGTACTACTGGCTTTGTGTGTCTTTTCCTTTGAGACAACAATATGTGTGGTAGAGTACATTCTGTTGGATTTTTGTTCATGTATTTATTTCATTCCAGTTTGCTTTATTTTAATTGTTGATACTTAGGTTGTCAAATACTAGACATGCTTTATTTATGATATATTTCAGGTTAGAATTATATTTATTATATGTGGATGTAAATATAGATTTGGTGTTTTGAGAGAGAGAGAGAGAGAGAGAGAGAGAGAGAGAGAGAGAGAGAGAGAGATTTATTCTTAGTTAGAGCAGTTAAGTCTAGTGGAAGAACCAAGGGAGTGAGGCACTGGCTCTGTATGTAAAGTTCTTGCCACCCTAAGCATGAGGACCCGAGTTAAATCTGTACCATTCACATGAAAGCTGGACACACTGGCACATACCTTGAATCCTAGCACTGAGGACTCAGAAGAATCCCTGGCTTCCTGCCTGGCCAGTCTATCAGATCAGCAAGCTCCAGGTTCAGCAAGAGACCCTGTCTCCAAAAGTAAGCTGGAGAATGACAAGAAGGCACTTGACTTTGACCTTTGGTGCCCAATTGCATGCACACACAGGCACATATACCAGCATACATGTATAAATCATACACACATAATATGTACGCATACACAATATAGAGCTGGAGAGATGGCTCAGTGGTTAAGAACTTGCTGCTCTTTCAGAGGGTACACATTCAATTCCTAGCTCCAACACAGCAGGTTACAACCCCAGTTCTAAGGAATCTGACACCTTCTTCTGACCTCTACATGCACACATTCAAACATGCAGACAAAACACTCAAACACACAAAATAAAAAATTAAACAAAGAAATACAAAGAAGATACAAGGCCAGGCTTGGTAGTAAAAGCCTAATCCTAGAACTTGGGAGGCTGACACAGGAGGACCATGAGTTCAAGGCCAGCCTGTGCTATGTAGTGAGACTCTATCTTTAAAAGCAACCAACTTCTAAAAGGGATACAAACAGGAAAGTAAGAAATCAGATTGTCCATATTTGAAGGTAATCTGGTCTTACACCTAAAAGACTCTAAAGGTTCCACCAGAAAATTCTCAGATACCACTAACTCGTTCAGTAAAGAAGCACAGCGCAGAATCAACATGAAGACAACAGCTGTAGGGGAAAATAACTCGTCACAATAGCCGCAGACAACAATTCAACCCTGGGTGTAAATGTAACCAAGGAGGTGAAAGACCTTCACAGTGGAAGCTATAAAACTCATAGACCAAGAGAGCCAAAAGAGAACCAGAGATTAACCCCATAGCTACAGTCACCTGATTCTCAGCAAAGACGTAAAAAACACTGGGGGAAGGATGGCCTCTTCAGCAAGAGACGCTGGAAAACCATGTCCTTTCAAAATGGGTCATAGATCTTAATGCATGGCCAAAACTTTGAAAGTGTTTGGGGTTTTTTGTTTTGTTTTGTTTTTTTGAGACAGAGTTTCTCTGTGTAGCCCTGGTTGTCCTGGAACTCACCCTGTAGACCAGGCTGGCCTCGAACTCAGAGATCCACCTGCCTCTCTCTGCCTCCCAAGTGCTGGGATTAAAGGAGTACACCACCACCGCCTGGCTAAAGATTTTTTTTATTATTATTTTTATAAGTACACTGTAGCTGTCTTCAGACACACCAGAAGAGGGCATCAGATCCCATTACAAATGGTTGTGAGCCACCATGTGGTTGCTGGGAATTGAACTTAGAACCTCTGGAAGAGCAGTCAGTGCTCTTAACAACTGAGCCATCTCTCCAGCCCGAAAGTGTTAAACTCTAGCAGCTAGAGGAAAACAGAAAGGTGTTGGGCATTAGTTCTAATGCTTTGATTTAATCAGGAATCTGTGTGTCCCCAATTGGTTTTACATCAATCGACAAAGATGCCAGCAACCAATGGTTAGGCAAAGGGAAATGGGGCAGGACCCTTAAATTTGCATGGGCTAGGAACTGGGAAAAAAGGAGAAACAAGATAATTGCCTTGAGTTGGGGAGAACGATGGATAAGATTTAGAGCTGTAGAGGGAAGATCATGCAAAATGTAGGAGGAAAGGAAAACCAGCCCCACAAGGGCTGCCCAAAATCATCTTAGGCAGCAAGACCAATGGGCCTCACAGAAGGTAAGAGGACAGCAAAGGTAAGGGTAGATTTAGAAGGTGTTGAACCAGGAGTACTGGAGAGAAAAGAATGCTAGCCATGGGAAGATTAGAACTGCCCAGCCTTTGAGTAACCAAGGCATTTCAAAAAAATAAGCTAATGCGTGTGTGTGTGTGTGTGTGTGTGTGTGTGTGTGTGTGTGTACGCGCATGTGTGTGCGCATTGTGTGTGTGTGTTTTCATTTTTAGATCCAAAGATTTCCAGGATGGGTGGCTGGAAGCGCGTGACCCAACATATGCCAAAGTGGAATATTTTAAATTTATGCTACAAAGAGGAACACTTCAGTAACTTTGTGAGCATTGGTGTAGTGGCTCAGGAAGCAATAGTGGGAATTGGTAAAATTACAGGAAACCTGAAAGCTGCTGACCACAAAAGAAGCAACTGTCCCAGGGAGGAGTCAGACCACAGAACAAGGAAAGACTGACTGCAAACTGTTATTTGAAACAAAGAACCAAAACAGTAACAAACACCCAAAAGAACAAATAAATCAGTTAATGAAGTGCTCAATTTATTTCAACAGCTTTTAAAAAAATAAAAGAACAAACAACTCATAAAGGAGCTTTTCAAAATATAAATAGTGAAAATCCATGAAAAAAAATGTTCAACATCTGGAAAATACTAATTCAAACTATATTGAGACCTTGTCCCAGTAAGAATAGGGCAAAAGAAAACTAAGCAGATGTTAGTAAGGGTTCAGGAGAAAAGAAACCATTATGTCCTGCTAGTGGGAATGGAAATTCTTAAAGCCACTATGGAAAACAGGTGGTACTGGAGAGATGGCTCGGCTGTTAAGAGCACGTCCCTGTCTTCCAGAGGGCCTGAACTTAATTCCAGAACAACTGTCAGTAACACTCTCTTCTTGCCTCTATAAGCGCTGCTCTCATATCTATGCACCTCAGTGAGCAAACGCGCACGTGCGCATGTGCACACACACACTATTTTTTCAAAACATATGAACTCAAACTGAATGTTGAGTTCAACAGATGAATGGATAAAGAAAATGGGTCAGAACCTGGGAGGTAGAAGCAGAAGAATCAAAAGGTCAGTACCATACAGGGCTACATGGTTAATTCAGCTTCTAAGGCTGTCCTGGCCTACATAAGACCCTATCTCAAAAAAGAAAAGGAAAAAAAAAAAAGAAAAGAGAAGAAAGGAAAAGAAAAGAAAAGGTACATATGTGAATATGTGAGCCATGCTAGCTGTAAAGAATGATAGAATTGTGTCATTTTCAGAAAAGTGGATGGACCAAGGATCCTCATATTAAGTGAACTAAGCTAGATGTAGGAAACACATATCACATATTTTCTCTTATACATGGAATACAGATTTTTTAAGGGAAAAGTAAGAGGGGAGCTATTTAAGAAGAAGAAAGAGTCAAGAAGGGAAAACAAGAGAGGAGACTGGGAGGTGAATATGAATAAAGCATACTCTCTGTGTCTCTCTCTGTCTCTGTCTCTCTGTCTCTCCCTCTCCCTCTCCCCCCAAACCCCTGTGTGTGTGTGTGTGTAGACGGCTCATTAGTTAAGAGCAGCTCCTACTTTGAGGAGGACTTGGTTTAGTTCCCAGCACCTATGTCTAGTGGTTTACAACCATCTGTAACTCTGGTTCCAAGGGATCCAGTGCCCTTGTCTGGCCTCTCAGAGTAGCGGCATGCACATGATGCACATACAGAAAAGCAAGCATGGACATACATTTTTTTTTAAAGGAGCATATTTGGGACAAAAATACACAAAAGAACCTTTTACTTCTTAGAGCATAAAACAGTTATGCATGAGTCCCTCCAGTTTTTGTTTGCCTGATACAATCTGTATTTTGCCTCATTTCTGGGAGATCGTCTCACTACTATAGAATTCTAAGTTGTCAGTGCTGGTTTTCTCTCACCTCGTTAAAGACAAGCTCTTGGGTTCATGCTAGTGCTGTCCCTACGTGAAGTCTGCTGGCATCTCCACCGTTGTTCTTTCCATGTAACATGCCATTTTCCTGTTTCTTTAAATAATTTTCTCGTTATCATTGGTTTTGGACAATTTAATTTATGATGGACCATGGTACAATTTTCATCTTATTATTCCTTTCATGTTAACAGTTTTAATAAAATCTAGAGGAACCATTGTGATAACTTACCGAGTAAAAATGCTTTCTGCCAAGCCTGATGACCTGCATTCAATACCTGGGACCCACACAGTAGGAGACAGGAGTTGGCTCCCTGCAAATTGTCCTTTGACCATGAGGCACTTGTGCATGCACACACATGTATACACACAAGCAAGTAAAATATAAATAACTAGATGCAAGAAATCAGGTTATTGTTCTTTCAAAACAGTTATTCCTGCTTTGTCCTTTGAAAGCCCCGTTCATAACTCTTGCACGCTGCTCAAACCTTCTCAGCTCATCAATGCTTTATTTTCTAGTTGCAAGTTTGTCAGTGTCTGGGTTTATATTTATTTGCCTCTTTGAGTTCACTGGTCTTTTATTATTATTTTACAATATTTAATCTTTGAATCCCATATAGTTTAATAAAATATTTTTTGTGTGTATGCCCATATATGTGCATATACCCACAAAGGCCAGAAGAAGGCATCAGTTGCTCTAGAACTGGAGCCATGGGCAGTGTGGGTCCTAGAAAGTGAAGTCCCTTAAGTCCTGAGGCATCTCTGTGGCCCGCTTTCACTCACCTTTTGGCTCGGGCATTAAGGCATTGCAGTTTTTGTCTCTAGATGTTCTGAGAGATGAGGACTGTATTGCCTCTCATCTCATTGCCTCTCTGTGTGACATGGTGGATACATGGTATATGAGCAACTACTTCAATGTCTCTGTCTTCTACCATCTACATCAGCTGTGGGAAAGTAAAATCAGTCACATTTATCCTTATTATGTATTTCTTTTTCTGGTAATTTCTGACTGGATGCATATAAGTATCAACATCAGATAGTGGATATATTTTGTATTCTCATATATATTCTTGGTGTTTATTCTGGGATGCAGCATAAGCCACCTTTGTGTCTTGCTTTTAACTTCATAGTTAGGTCTGGGGAAGTGCTTTGTCTAGGGCTGATAACTCACCATTGTGACTGTTGACCAAACACAAGACTTCTCAGGGTAGTGTAGTCTGGAGCTACTGTTCTTCCCAGGCCGTGAATGCCCCATCCTCACTCTTGGGAAGAAGCACTGTGCCGGATCTTGGTGTTACTCTCTAGTTTCTTTGGTAGGTCTTCTGACGAATGAAGAGCACCTTCTGGCGGCTTCTACCCACGCAGTGTTCTCCTCTCCAGGACACTGCCCACCCATTCTAGCTCATTCCTCCTGGATTCTTCATTTTGTCTCAAATCAGAATTCACCACAGTCTGAACAAGGTTCCTCAAACTGTGCCAAGGGAGCTAGAAGCTCCCTTAAGACAATGAGCTGAGCTAAGCCTCAGGCTCACGTCACTTATTTTGAATCGCTTAAGGGCCAGTGTTCTACATGACATCATGGCTAGAGGCTTGGAAATTGTTCTCTCATATAGTCTGTGAGTTCTTTGTTTTCATGCAGGGGGGTTTATCTTATCCAGAAACAGTAGTAGTAGCAGTAGCAGTGGTGGCAACAGTGGTAGCAGCTATAGCACAGTAGCAATGGTAGTGGCAATAATAGCACAGTAGTAATGGCAATAGTCAAAATGGCACAGTAGTAATGGCACAGTAGGAGCAGTGGGAGCAGCAATACCACAGTAGTAATGGTGGCAGTGACAATGGCACAGTAGTAATGATATTAGTTAGTAGTAATGGCACAGTAGTAATGGTAGTAAGTCATAGCACAGTAGTAACGGTGGTAGCAGTAGCGTCACAGTCGTGACAGTGTTTCCTATCTCCCCCCACCCCATTATCTTCAAATGGCAGCAGTTTTATCTCTTCCTTTCCAATTTTCCTCACCCACACTTCTTTGTCTTGCATTATCATCTGCAGAGCCATGACAGTAGCAACAGTTAGGGGTGCATTCTTTGTCTTATTCTTAATTCCAAGTTTCCTTGCATTTGAGGTGATCTAGGATGGCAGCCTCTTTGCTTTGTTCTGTGTCTCTGAGGTCACCTGTTCAACGGACACTGTTTCCGTGCTGCTCTTTGGCTGCTCCCTAACTCGGTAGATACAGCCAGGTCATAAATATCCATGCTCTTCGTCAAGATAACCTAAGTCTTATGGGAGAGCTCAGATTTTCTGGGAAGAGGTAGGACAGTCTGCAGGTGTGAGGTCCGAAGGTCATTAGTCATCTTTGTCAAACCTGAGGTGACCTTGAGGTGGAAGTGGCGGCTGGCTGGGCTTTGGGATCATCAGAGGGTTCCGGTTAAGAGCTGATTTCAGGCGAGTCCAGTCCTAATCACAGGAGTCATGGCTCCGGCTGCTTCTCTAATCTCAGGGAGATTAATTAATGATCTGAGGCTCCCAGCCAGGCGGCCGATGGTCACAGGGCTACTGAGCCATCTACAGAGGACAGACACAATCCAGCACAGAGCTCCTGGTCACAGTTCATCATTGCTCCAGCATGGAGGAGGTCTCTCTCTCTCTCTCTCTCTCTCTCTCTCTCTCTCTCTCTTTCTCTCTCTCTCTCTCTCTCTCTCTCTCTGTGTGTGTGTGTGTGTGTGTGTGTGTGCACGTGCGCGCTCTCCTCCCCAGTCCTAACTTTACCCAGTAATCGGGCTAGCCCACACATCAGAATCAGTCTGCCGCCTGCTCTTAGGCTCTGCCTGTTCTGGTATAGTTATTTATGGTATTGTGTGATCACTTCTACTCCTGCATGCTATGTTTATGTTTATTTTAACATTTTTACAAGTCAAGTACTTTGAAAGATAATAATAATTCATGAAATTAAAAGCCTTTCAGGGAGAGTAGGTATATTAGGTTGCTAAAATGGCCCTCTCACCTTCCTGCCCAGCTTTCCTTACTCCTCTACATCTCTGCTGTCACTTTTACTGGAGACAATGGAAACCAGTAAGCAAAGCAAATAGGCAGCAGGTCCCCAGACCTAGATGGAGGCACCCACAGATCTGCTTTTACTTGACTCATAGATGGAGCCTTCTGAATGAAAATGTAACGGTCCTCAGTCCTGCCGCCACATTCTCACCCACATTAGCTTTTCCAGCCTTGTTCCCATCACACCCATCCTTTCTCAGGCACACCCTGAGCCAGTCACTGGGATGATTGGCCTCCACACCTCTCTGGTTTGCATATGCTTTTCCTTTTGCAAATCCTACTGAAATTTCTCTTTGTCCAGATGGTGAGATCCTATTTGTCCTTCAAGATCAGGCCTGGGGACCTCTGCCTCTGCAGACACTCATGGTTTCTCTTGTGCCTGTCCCTGCAAGCAGGTCACATGTGTAAGAACTCAGTGTTACCATCTAGCTGCTGTTCCTATGATACGTTCCAGCATCTCTCCTTTTACATTGACAGTCACCTGCTGAGACACCACAAGTCCCTAGCTAACAGACTTCTTGGTGCCAGGATCTCTCATCTAAAATGTGAGTTATCTAAAACCTGGCATTGGTGACCATCCATCCCATTCCCCATTCCTGTCCCTTGCTTTCCCTCATACCCAGGAAGATGTACAGAGACCCCACTTCTACCACACGAACTCTGATTCCTCTCTTCAGAGTCTCTGCCATGTGTTTGTTCTGGGACTGGGGCCCGAAATCTCCTGTCATGCTGTTGCCTTTCTGTCTGTCTGTCCATGCCAATAATTTTTATAATAAACTCCTTAGTCCCATTTGAGGGTTCCTCTTGACCCCTCCTCTGAAACCTTCCATACATACTTCCTCTCTGTGCCAATAGCATCCCTGATTCATCTCCTGCTCACTGAGTGTGGAGTTTCATTTGATGAGTGAACTAAACTTTTTCAAAACCTCTATCACCTAACATCCCCATTTGGAATCCTGAAACTGCTGCCTAGATTGAGGACATGTTCTAATAAGGACATATCCTTTGACAATACCCTTCCTGAGAGACTGCTACCACCAGTCTACAGGGCTCTGAAAGATCCAGGAACAACCAAATTGTATGGAAAGTTTAAGATCAGACCTTTCTAAGTTTTCTGTAACATTCTCAACCCAACCCTCCAGCCCAGAGTATCCTCAAACTCATGGTTCTCCTGCTTCACCCCTCCCCACCTCCCCTCCCGAGTGCTTGCATGATAGGCATGCACCGGCATGACTTATTATCATGAAAATTAGGATTCTGAGCCAGTTGGTGGTTTTCAGCTCTGCCATAGGTGCACCTATCTTCTTTATCTTTCTTCTGTCTTTCTACCCTGGCTCATTCTTCATTCTGCATCATCTTTACAACCTATAAGACATTCATGAAACAGTGTATATTTTCAAATTTAATATTCACTTAAAAAGGAAAAAAAAAGAGGCTGGAGAGATGAGTCAGCGGTTAAGAGCACTGACTGTTCTTCCAGAGGTCCTGAGTTCAATTCCCAGCAACCACATGGTGGCTCACAACTATCTGTAATGAGACCCAATGCCCTCTTCTGAAGGCAGCTACAGTGTACTCATATAAATAAAATAATAAATACATCTCTTTTTTTAAAAAAATCACAACAGACTCAGCTCTGTTTTCTCCTCTGCTTCCCACCATACAAGCATCTGTAAGGCAGAGACTGACACATTCAGCTCCAACTTCCCGTCCACATGTGCAGCATGCTGTAAATGCTTCCTGCATGTCTGGTGAGTGACTCACTTCACAAAATAGTCACCAGTGGTGCTTTCTTCCTCCTCAGAATTATGCAGCCTCCTAATTTACCTATCGCTTCCTATTCCACTGAAGTATGTTTGCAATTCAACATTATTTCTTGTTTGTATTTATGCATGTCTATGCACAGATGTGTGCATGCCTATGCCTGCGGGGTGTGTGTGTGTGTGTGTGTGTGTGTGTGTGTGTGTGTGTGTGAGCGCATGCACACATATAGAGGCCAGAGCTGGTAACAAGTGTGTTTCTCACCAATTATTTCTTTTGAGACAGGATCACTCAGTAAATCTGGAGCTCACAGTTTTGGCTAGACTGGCTGGGTGTGAGCTCCTGGGACCCTCCTGTATTTGCCCATCCAGCACTAAGGTTACAGGAATAAGCCCCTGTGTTCAGCTTTTATGTAGTGCTGGGGATCTGAATTCAGGTCTTCAGGCTGGTAGAGCAAGCACTTTACCCACTGAGCCATCCATCTGTCTCTCCAGCCCCAGGAATAATGTAACATTTTTAAACAGCATCTTTGTAAATTTTTTTGTTTTGCTTCATTCTCTTTGGGCAACAATGGATCACTCTGGATTTGCTACTAGCAAATCTTCACTCATTGAACTACAAAGCAAAGAATGTCCCCAAGAAAGACTGGAATTCAGTGGCTTTCAGGGTTATCTAGGTGGCTCAGTGGGTGAGGGCGTTTGCTGCCAAGCCTGACAACCTGAATGGGATCCCAGGATTCAGTGGTGGAGAAAATAACTGATTTCCATGAGTCTTCCTTTGGCTCCCACACACATTTTATGACACACACACACACACACATGCACCCACACCACGGTGAGCATATACACACACACACGTGCACACACACCACGGCACACACACACACATGCATGCACACCATGGCACACACACATGTGTACACACACGGGATACATGCTGGCATTTAGCTGTAAGTTCAGCACTCTGGATGGAGGCTGAGATCATGCTGGCCTATATAATACAGTCCAGGTTGGGTTGGGCTCCAGAATGATACTCTGCCTCGGTCACTGTGTGCAGACAGATGGCTGTCTGGTCACTTTGCAGAGACAGCTCACATTCGGGTGAGAAGAAACTTAATCTTCATCTACTACAATGTTGTGTTCAGTTTTAAATAATTCAAGCATTTTGATGTCATAGCCAATAAAATTTCTAGTATGCTTTGAAAAAAAATGTCTGTATCTTCTGTGCTGCGCTTATCTCAGGCACTATTTTGGGAACAGCTACACAATTCTACATGAATTTCATCATCTCCAATTGAATTACCAAAACCAGTTCCCAGGCTGGCCATAAAACACCTGTTGCCAGCATTATTGGCCACGTGGTGCCATCTAGTGGCAGTAAATGTAACCACCTTCGTTTATTTCAGAACACAGAACAAGAAGATACTTCAGGATGCCAGTATGAAGCTACAGAAAAGAGTACATATGACACTGTATTTGGTGGGGCATGCTTGTACTAGGAGCTAAGGCAGTCAGTCAGGGTCCCATGTGCCCCAGGCTTCTTCAAACTCTTCTGCATATCCAAGGATGATCTTGAACTTCTAGTTCTCCACCTCCAGAGTGTACATTACAGGTGTGCTCCAGCATACCAGGTCTATGGTATGCCAGGTTCAATGTACACTAGACAAGAGCTCTACCCACTGAACCACACCTCCAGGTCTCTTCTGCTATTTTAATCCCCCATTCATTACCTGTAAGTCCAACACTTTACTGATTTCTAAAGCAGGGGGAACACTAATACCTCTGGTAAATGGCTCCACTTTTTCTTTTTCATCTTGGCATAACCAAAACCAGATCAAGATTAATGCCTTGTTTTGGATTAGCCTCATTCAGAATTGAGATTTCTTAAGCAGCAATCTTCCTTGCCTCACAAGCCTGCCTTGGGTGTCACTGGTTAAAAAGACATCAGCGTTGGGCCGGCCTTCTGCATGGGCCTCTCTTCTTTTCACCCAAAATCTTTCCTTTGTCAGCCGCTTTTGCTTTCTTTGCTGACTTCTCCCAAAGCACTTCACAGCCAAGGTCACATTGGCCATTCCAGACTATCACACTGATGTCTTCGCTCTTGGCTTTCCCTGTAGAAGGAATGGGGGAGATAGCCTGATAATAAGAAATAAGAGGCCGGGCAGTGGTGGCGCACGCCTTTAATCCCAGCACTTGGGAGGCAGAGGCAGGCAGATTTCT
>NW_022196903.1:64786076-64796083 GCF_008632895.1 Mastomys coucha | reverse complement strand
AAAAAAAAAAAAAAAAAAAAGAAATAAGAGCATTGCTCTCGTCAAGAGGGACTGAACGGAGCTGGTTAGGTTACACTTGGAACTGAGACCCCAGCGGCACGTCCTCTGTCATGCTTATGTCGGCAGAATGTGTGTGTTGGGGAGAGTCCAACCTATCCTGTGACTGCAACAAATTCCAACCTTTTACAAACTTCAGACTGTCACTGCTTACATTCTGCTTAACAACTCGAACCAGGGTAGTGGGCAAAAGTACTTTTAAAAAATAAGAAAAATGTAAATACAGCTTAATGGGTGTGCACTTGGAAGGAGGCTAAGAGGGAACAGAGACATAGCTGGTATAGGCTGTTCTTAAAAGGCTACTCTGTGCATGAGAAGCAGTGGCTTGCCTGGGTCGGGGTAGGGTGGAAAGCTGGGAGTAAGATGGGGGATGTTGACAGGTTCCCCCGCAGCGATGGCATAGCAGTCACACTGCTTCATGTACATGTTTTAGGATCTGCACATGATACACCTTGTACACTGTGCAATGTCAGCTCTGGGAGTCAGGATCCCAGTGACATGGGCAGCTCACTACTTTAGTACACACCTCCCCTCGGGCTTATGTTCTCTGATTCTGTTATCCAGCTCCGAAGCCTAGGTCCTCTTTCTAGAAGCTTCCAGCATGTGATAAGTTGGGGAACTCTACAATAAAAGTATCATTAGTCTGACGGTGAGAGCAGGCCCTGCACCTCACCTGGGCATCCAGGTAGAGCTGGCCTTGTTAGTGCAGGGCATCCCGATAGAGTAGAGCTGGCCTTGTTGGTGTGGGCACCAGAAAGCTTTCCCTGATGGCCTGAGGGAGCTAGTCTAGGTGTTATCAGCTGCCCTTGGCAGGAGAGCTGGCCTCAGCAAAGAGTGGGAGGGTCACCCTGGTGGCCCAGGCTCAGGAAAGCAGGATTGCTGACCAAATCAGCTACCAGGCAGGCCCAGATCAGTGCTTTGTGTTGGCACACCCCAACATCAACAGTAATTATGGTTGACCCATGGGAAATGGCACTATTAGGAGGTATAGCTTTGTTGGAATAGGTGTGGCCTTGCTGGAGGAAGTGTGTCACTGTGTAGGTAGGCTCTGAGGGATCCTAGTGCTCAAGCTGCAGCAGTAAATTGTTAAACTCACTGTGCTCCCAGCAGGTACACACACGGCTCTGCACCCACCCAGGAGCTCTGGATTCACCGATGAACACACACACACACACACACACACACACACACACACACACACACCACAACCTTTATATTTAATAAGCCTTAAGTTGCTCATTGCTGGGGACTTCCAAACCTCCCCACAGCTAGCACACACTCGCCTCTGGTATTCCTGAGTTTCCAAATCTATATTTTATCTTTGCTGCCCTGTTTCCTCCTGGGCAGTCCTCCCATGGGACCGCTTTCCCATTACATCTACACTTCGGCCCTCTCACCCTTTTGTTCCTTCATGGCATGGTCCATCCTATGCCCCTTTCATGGCAGAATCCCTTTTCTTCTAGGTGTTTCTTGCCTGGAAATCTTAAAAGTCATGTCTCTGTCTGCCTGCCCAGCCATTGGCCTCTGGATATTTACTGATCAATCAAAAGCAAATCGGGGACAGGAACCCTCAGTGTCTAGACATGATTCCCGTACGGTTTTGGGAGCTGAATTAAAACAGAGCATTAGAATTAATCCCCAAAAGAGAGCTTCCTCTGGGGTGCTTGTAGAATTGAGTCTTCAGATCAAGATGTAAAACACTTGGCTCCTCCAGCACCATGTCTGCCTGGATGCTGCCATGCTTCCCGCCATGATGATAATGGACTGAACCTCAGAAACTGTAACCCAGCCCCAATTAAATGTTTTCCCTTGTAAAAGTTGCCTTGGTCATGGTGTCTCTTCATAGCAATGAAACCCTAACTAAGGCACCATCTATGAACTGCTGAAGTGCATGAAGGTCATGCAGAACCCTGACACAGGGCAACAACAGGATATCAGAGAGTCAAGATAAGGATCTAGTATTTATACTGTAGCAGAAGCCAGAGCCTCTAACCAAACCCATAACTCACTGCAATGAACATTTGCAAGCAAATTTATTTGGGCAAAGGGGTAGACTGTGTGGGACACCAGAGCTTTCATGGTGAATTTTCTTCCCTTTGGTGGGGGAGGTCGCAGTGGCAAATGGGGAGTTGAGTAGGACTGAGGTGCATGATACAAAGCTCACAAAGAATCAATAAAAAGTTTTAAAAAATATGACGGCAATGACGATGATGACCATAATGATGATGATGACGACTACGATGATGACGACGACGATGATAAGACAAAGTCTCTCTATGTAGCCCCTGGATGTCCTGGCACTCTTTATGTAGACCAGGCTAGCCTCAAACTCACAAAGATCCGCTTGCCTCTGCCCACAAGTTAAAATTATTTTTGTGAATGTTGTGTATGTGTGTGTGTGTGTGTGTGTGTGTGTGCTTATGTTTGGGTATGAGTGTGGGTACATGAATGTCACACATGTGTGAAGGTCAGAGGATACCACAGATATTGACTGCCACCTTCTACTTTGTGATTGGGTCTCTCATTCACAGGACATACACTAGACTAACTGGCCCATAGGTCTAGTGAGAATTTTGGTTTCTTTGAAAACACACAGGGATATTACAGAAATATGGTTTGCATTGGCTCATTTTCCCGACAGAGGAATAATCTATCCCAGTCTGCCCCTTGTTTCTGTATGGTTGATCAGCTAAGACTGGTTTTGTCAGGCTTAAATGTTCAGCTGACTCAGGAAGTGGTGCCAAAAAGGTCAGAAGTTTAAATCTATCATTGGCTACACAGTTAGTTCAAGCCTAGCATAAGCTACATGAGGCTCTGTTTCAAAATGAAATATCAAAATAAGCACTATCTTATGGCATGTGAATCATATACACTCAAATTTCAGTGCCCATGAATCATTTTTTTTAATATTCAGACATCCATTTTTACATTGTGGCCACTTGTGTGCTGTGAAAGCAGAGTGGAATAGTGTGGGGCTGGAGAGAAGAGGACCACTCTGCTGAAGGATGAAACTGTTGCAAGAGGGACAAGGTGTGCTACAGAGTGTGCGTGACATGTTCCAAGGGACATGTAGCAGTGTCACCTCTAACTTGGAGAGGGCGGTCTTTACCCAGGCCTACTGGGGGCCCTTTCCACTTTGACTACCAAAAGACACCATGCAAGCAGAAATGGCACATTTTGGTAGCTGTTCTGTCTGAGAACCACCATTGTCCCACACCCTGGGTTGCTCAAGCAATAAAGCTTAATGAACCCACATTTCTGGTGGGAGATCCAGTGTGAACAGGGACCAGGTCCCTTTGAGGGAATCACCTGCTTCTGGTTGCTCTCCTGGCCTCCAGCAACTGCTTCTCACACAGCTGGGTAATGTTAATCTTCACTCACATACTTGCCAGGCTCGTCTCCATTTCCAAATTTCTTTTTTCCAGGATGACACCAGCTTGTACTGAAATACCCCACCACCACCACTTCATTATGACCTCTGCGGTAATCTTGTTCCTGCGACCGTGGAGGTTAGGACTCCAATGGGTGACTTTCAGGGAGATCCATTTTGATCAACCCATCCAAGCGCCTAGCTGTGTGGAACAAAGAAATTTTTCCAATACTAAGCTCTTTCTTAAAAAATTAATTTTATTAATTTTAGTAAACTATGAAGTGGAGAATTATCTAATTTTACTTGCTGATTCTCTTGAAGACATAGTCTGAAAGTAAGAAAAGAAACCATTGTTTATCTACTGTTGGATATAAAACAAAGTTAGTTCCCCAAGTTCTCCAAATGTGTTAGCACACAAAACAACCCTCCAAATTCCTATTTTCTTTGATATTTTTTCTAAAACACCATGTTGGGTCTTTGTCATTTCCCTTAATCATGTGTAGGGCTGTCCTGCCATTGTGAATCATTTCCTGTATCAATGAGAGCTACAGCAAGACCATCTAAACCAGCTCAATCCAATGTCTCAAGTTTTCATTAAGACCTATTAGGCATCATGTACATGTTCATGACATGTACATAGTCAAACTAAGAAATGACCCTGGGACAAAGTAATGGGAGCCCTGATTCTATCTCTTTTTCTTTTTTTTTTTAAAGATTTACTTTTATTAAATTTATTGATTTTATTTTATGTGTGTTTTGTCTGTATTTATGTCTGTGCACCACCTGAGTCCTTAGTACCTGTGGAGGGCAGAAGAGGGCATTGGGTTCCCTGGAACTGGAGTTACAGATAGTTGTGAACCATCATGTGGATGTGGAGGACTGAACCTGGGTCCTCTGCAAGAGAGACATGTGCTCTTAACCACAGAGCCATCTCTCCAGTCCTCAGATTCTATCTCTTATCGGCTGGATGATTTTGGATGATGTGGTTCTGAAATCCATGATCTACCTCTCTCCCAGAAGAGAGAGGGAGGGTTTGGGTATTGTGCTGAATCAAATGGTAGACCAAGACCCAGTACAAGATGGTTCCTCTCTGCTCCCCTACTCTGCTGTTAAGTGGAGACTGATTGATGCCCCTCTCGCTCCATGGTGGAGGGGGATTTTCACTTGACAAGATGTGGTCACTTAGACAGGGGTTGCCTTCTGTGACCACCCCACCCCCACGCCCACAAGGTGCATTTTGGATACAAAGGAAAGCTGGAAGACCTGACCATGAGAGAAACACTATGAATTACTGTAGTGGGGACAAAATATGACCAACAGCTGGGCATAGAGGATGATTGCATAGGAGTGCATACCCAGAGTGTCATTCATAGTGGCCATAAACTTGGTAAAAGCGTGAGTCCACATCAATGCCAAGTGGGCAGAGGCATTTATTAGGCACCTGGGCTGTGGAATAGACTGGCTCTGTGGCTCATTGGTTAGTGCTGAGGCTGTAAATCACTCTGATGTCATCAAATAGGAACATCAATGGACAGACATAGCCTCCCCTGTGGAGATTTTCATTGCTGGGAAGTGCTGCTGCAGGAGGACCCGAGGTCTCCTGGACAGGATTTCTGCAGACACAGTGAGCTCTGGGGACATCTCTGGGTTGAATGGACTTCTGTCCTATGGCCTGAGTGTGAGGTATAAGGCCTCACCCAGCAGAAACAGGGAAAGGCCAGCTATGCTCTGCACATCCTGTCCTGTGCCTCAGCACACCAAGCCTGTCCTCAGCCATCCTGTTTGGTGCTGCTGGGAAAAGGGTAAGTGTCAGGGAGTGGGCAAGGAGGAGAGAGGCAGAAGCAGGGGAGTGGCTGGCTCTGAAAGCACAGCACAAGGAGATGTGAGACCCCAGGTGAATTAGAAAAGGGGGCCCCTTCCTCAAGATACTGCTCTACTATCTGTCAGGAAATCACCCTGATATTCTGTCATGCTTTGGCAAAAACAAGATGGCTGCAGGTGTCCTGAGTGCGATCCTCACTGTCTATAGTGTGAACAGACTCCCCTAGGGCTTGAGGAGTGAACAGCGGTGAGATTAGCCCAAGAGACAGACCCAGGCCAGGAAACACTGACTGGACCATTTCAAGCCATTCAATGCCTTGATTTTTCTCATTTAAGAAATAGTTGTTTAAAAGATTAGAGACAATGTGCCTAAGCTTCTGAGTACATAATGAATCCCAAGCTAGCAGCAAAAGATACTGACAATAGAACCAGTGAGGGGTTAAGGGCCTGTAGGAAGCACAGCTGAGCTATGAGAAGCAAGGGGCAGCTGCCCATCTAGCCTCACCTCACCTCTCTCCCCAACCACTGGGCTCTACAGGCAGAGAATGTCAATTTCTGTTGGTGGTAATATGGATTGCCATTGAGTTCGGTCAGAGTCTTTAAGTATTGTAATGACATTAGAAGTCTGTAGGGGACAGGAATATTTTATGTTTGGAGGGGTCCAGGTAGGAGAAAGGCCCTGTTATGAACTTGATTTCCATAAGTGACATCAGCTGACAGCAACCTACATGTCCTGCCTCTACACCCCAATCTCCTGACACTATTTTCTGTCATTCAGTGTAAATGGGGTGTGCCTATGTATGAGAGAAATTGGTAGGACTTCTTTTATTTCAGCTCCTGGGATGTGATCTAGAAATGAGCACAGCATACTTAAGTGGTCCCCAAACATATGTTAAGACTGAGAAAACCCTCAGTCCACCAGATCATGAAAGGAGTGGGTAGCAAAATGCATGTCACCAGCAGCTGAAGGGACACATGGTTTGCTTTGATAGGTGTTGAACCTTCCAGAACCTTATTCTTTCCAATTGTGACTATGCTTTGAGGCTTTAGACATCCAGAAAGAGGTAAACAGAAACTCAGTCAGGGCTGGGCACAATTGTGCAGACCTGTAATCCAGCCCTCAGGAGGCAGAAGCAGGAAGGTGCTGAGTTGGAGGCATGTCAGGAATATGTGGCAAGATGCTGGCTTCAAGTAAATGAAACGTATAAATGATGAGTGAGTGAATAACCAGAAGTAACCCAAAGCAATGCCAGAAGCACTTGGCCTAAGTTAAAAATCTGCCCCCATAATAGGCCATTGGAAAAGGCTGTAGTAAAACAGCCACCCTCTCCTTGCAATGAGTAAATCAGGAGAATCCCCTTCCATGTAAAGGAGGCAGAAACAAGAGCAACCAGAAGTGACAGAGGCTCCTGCCAAGCCTAAGGTACAAAGCTGCCTGGAAAGGCAGAGGTGGAGAATAGATGCACACTCCACTGGCTACCCTGAGCTGTGCAAGCCTCATAGGGAGTGGCAGATGACAGGACCCACAGCCTCTGGATCTCTCTGCTATCACCTGTCCACTGCTCACGAAGCCCACAGATGGCTGGCATTGCTGCCTGGAACCATCTCCCAGAGGAGGTAAAGCTGCCCTGGCTCAGATAAAGGTTTTTACTGACAGCAATTTACACCAGTTCCAGGCTCTCCTTGAAGGACTCTGAGACCCATAGCACTGTGCCTGGGAGACCCTGAGGCTAAGGATCCTGCTCTGTGCCCCGTTTTCCCCACATCCTCCATAGTGACAGCCCAGAAGCCCAGGATCCCTGAGACAGTGAGAGCACGAGCTCTCCTCAGAGAGCTCTCACCTCTTCAGAGCTGAGAGGTGGCTTCAGAGACTTGGTGTCTGTTAGACTATGGTAAAAACGCTGAGGCTTTGAGCTCTGAGACCTGGCTCCAGGGACAGATCTGGAAGCAGAGAGTATCTGAAATAGATGCACATGCGTTCTCCTCCATAGGGATCTGCTTCATACATGACATTTATCGTGGATGGGGGATTTGCTTGTTCAATGAAGACTGCAATCTTCTCTTCAACAGTGATGGCAGTCTGCTTTTCGATGATGGCTGGAACCAACACCTTCAGCTCTCTCTCTGAAAATCTGTGGACAGTTTGTGTGTGTTCTGGAATGCTAACAGGGTATCTCCTCTGTCAGCAGGTGTGAACTCTTTAAAGTTGTAGAGAAACTGGGACTCATTTTAACTCCCGCAAGGTAGTGGGAGAAAGAAGGCGGTGTCTGTTGACTTGTCCCATCCCTGCCTCAAAGCCAGGACCAGGAGACAGATAGTACATGGGAATTTATTGTGACTGGTCCTGCCCTTGGGGAGATGACATGGGAATGCTTCCAGAAATCTTGAGATGCTCTCATTTGTGGTGGACAGCAGATGTGGTGGTGCCCTGTCAACTGTCATTCCCCTGCCCCATTTCTTGTCCCTTAGACAGTTCTCAGCAAGCACCCCTTCATCCCTATTTCTCTCCTCTGTCTGGTCTTTGATATCAGCCTCTTCACTTGATCTTTCCATCCCTCAGACCTCTCTACACTAGGACCACACAGAATGTCCCAATGCAGGGCCTTAAGTGTGTCACTCTTCAGTGGACATGTCTGGTGTCCCTGTTGTTCCCTGAAGCAATCCAAAGACGGACTTGTACTTAACTTGGAAAATAGACCTGACCAAAGTCTGTTGTGCCAGCCTCACTTCCTGTACCCACTTTTTCTTCAGGTGTCCCTGTTTTCATCACCAGGGCAATGGCTTCTACACTTTCTTGCTTTTCATATGTCTTTCCTCTCTCTCTATTTTATGTTATGATTTATTTATTTGCTCCATAGTCTTTCTTTTTTTACTAAATATTTTCTTTACTTACATTTCAAATGTTATCCCCTTTCCTGTTTTCCTCTCTGAAACCCCCATCCCCTCCCCCTGCTCACCAACCACCTACTCCCACTTCCTGGCCTTGCTATTCCCCTACACTGGGGCATAGAGCCTTCACAGGACCTAGGGTCTCTCCTCCCATTGATGACTAACAAGGCCATACTCTGCTACATATGTGGCTGGAGTCATGGGTCCCACCATGTGTACTCTTTGGTTGGTAGTTTAGTCCCTGGGAACTCTGGGGTTACTGCTTGGTTCATATTGTTCCTCTTATGGAGCTGCAAACCCTTTCAGCTCCTTGGGTCCTTTCCTTAGTTCCTCCATTGGGGACCCTGTGCTCAGTCCAATGGCAGATACAGAGCATCCACCTCTGTATTTTTCAGGCACTGGTAGAGCCCCTCAGGAGACAGCTAGCTATATCAGGCTCCTGTCAGCAAGCACTTGTTGGCATTCACAATAGTGTCTGGGTCTGATGACTGTATATGGGATGGATCCCCAGATGGGGCATTCTCTGGATGGCCTTTCCTTCAGTCTCTGCTCCACACTTTGTCTCTGTAACTCTTCCCCGTAGGTATCTTGTTCCCCCTTCTAAGAAGTAACAAAGTATCCACATTTTGGTCTTCCTTCTTCTTGAGCTTCATGTGGTCTGTGAATTGTATCTTGGGTATTCCAAGTTTCTGGGCTAATATTCACTTATCAGTGAGTGCATATCATGTGTGTTCTTTTGTGATTGGGTTACCTCATTCAGGATGATATTTTCTAGTTCCACCCATTTGCCTAAGAATTTCATAAATTCATTGTTTTTAATCATTGAGTAGTGCTCCATTGTGTAAATGTACCACATTTTCCATATCTATTCCTCTGTTGAGGGACATCTGGGTTGTTTCCAGCTTCTGGCTATTATAAATAAGGCTGCTATGAACATAGTGGAGCATGTATCCTTATTACATGTTGGAGCATCTTCAACCCAGGAGTAGTATAGCTGGGTCCTCTGGTAGTACTGTCCAATTTTCTGAGGAACCCAAACTGATTTCCAGAGTGGTAGTACCAGCTTGCAATCCCACCAGCAATGGAGGAGTGTTCCTCTTTCTCCACATCCTTGTCAGCATCTGCTATCACCTGAGTTTTTGATCTTAGCCATTCTAACTGGTGTGATGTGGAATTCCAGTGTTGTTTTGATTTGCATTTCTCTGATGACTAAGGATGTTGAACATTTCTTTAGGTGCTTCTCAGCCATTCAGTATTCCTCATTTGAAAATTCTGGATGCTCTTGCATTTGGAGTATAGATGTTCAGAACTGAGAGTTCTTCTTGGTAGATTTTTTTCCTTTGATGAGTATGAAGTGTCCTTCCTTCTTTTTTGATGACTTTTAGTTGTAAGTCGATTTTATCCAATGTTAGAATGGCTCCTCCTGTTTGTTTCTTGGGACCATTTGCTTGGAAAATTGTTTTACAGCCCTTTACTCTGAGGTAGTATTTGTCTTTGACACTGAGGTGTATTTACTGCATGTAGCAAAATGCTGGGTCCTGTATATGTATCCAGTCTGTTAGTCTACATCTTTTTTATTGAGGAATTGAGTCCATCAATGTTAAGAGATATTAAGGAATAGTGATTGTTGCTTCCTGTTATTTTTGTTGTTAGAGGTAAAATTGTGTTTGTGTAGCTATCTTCTATTGGGTTTATTGAAAGATTACCTTCTTGCTTCTAGGGTGTAGTTTTGCCCCTTATGTTGGTGTTTTCCATCTATTATCCTTTGTAGGCCTGGATTTGTGGAAAGATATTGTGTAAACTTTGTTTTGTCAGGGAATATCTTGTTTTCTCCATCTATGATAATTGAGAGTTTTGCTGGGTATAGTAG
>NW_022196903.1:64721438-64785599 GCF_008632895.1 Mastomys coucha | reverse complement strand
TTCTGCCCCTGAGATTCTCTCTTCTATCTCTTGTATTCTGTTGGTGATGCTTACATCTATGACTCCTGGTCTTTTTCCTAGGTTTTGTATCTCCAGGGTTGTCTCCCTTTGTGATTTCTTTATTGTTTTTATTTCCATTTTTAAATCCTGGATGGTTTTGTTCATTTCCTTCACCTGTTTGGTTGTGTTTTCCTGTAATTCTTTAAGGGATTTTTGTGTTTCCTCTTTAAGGGCCTGTTTACCAGTGTTCTCTTGTATTTATTTAAGGGAGTTATTTATGTCCTTCTTAAATTCCTCTATCATCATCATGAGATGTGATTTGAAATCAGAGTCTTGCTTTTCTAGTGTATTGGGATAATCAGGGTTCACTGTAGTGGGAGAATTGGGTTCTGATGATGCCAAGTAGTCTTGGTTTCTGTTGCTTATGTTCTTGTGCTTGCCTTTTTCCATCTGGTTATCTCTGGTGTTAACTGGTCTTGCTGTCTCTGACTTTGGCTTGTCTCTCCTACAAGCCTGTGTGTCAGTACTCCTCGGAGTCCAGTTCTCTCTCTCCAGGAGAGAATTTAAGTATGGAGAGCTGTGGTACAGAGTCATCTCTGGGGAGCAGACAGAGACCAGAAGAATCCTATCCCCAGCAGATCCTTTGTTCCTGTGTCCTGATGGCTCTGTGAGTGTCCCTCTTGGGCCAGGAATTTGAAGAGAAGTGGTGGTCTTACCTGTACCCACAGGTGTGTAGGCATTCCTGGGAGATCAGTTCCCTCCTGGAAGTATTTGTAGATGTAGCTCTGTGGCACAGGATCAGCTCTGGGAGCAGCCAGAGACCAGAAGGCTCCCATCCCAGGCTGCCCCTTGGTTCCTGTGAACTGGTTTCTCCAGTGCTTATCTGTGAACACTCATGCCGTCTACACTCCACCACCCTCCCTTCTATGGCCAGCACCAAATATCCTCTTAGGGATGTGATCCTCTGGTAAGGACATATCCTTTGAGAACACTTATCCTAAGAGGTTGTCACTATGAGTCTACAGAAGTGAAGGATCCAGAAATATCTGAACTGTGTGAATAACCTCAGATTAAACTTTCCTAAGGATTTTAGCATATGACAAACTCCAAATCTCAAATTCTGTAAGCCTTGACCTAAAGTCTCCCTTTGCTCTCTGATGGAAAAACTGAAGTGACAGGATTCATTCATGGTCACACAGCTAAGAATAAGTAGAGCTGGAGGAGAACTTGGGTCTGCCATACTTCTCTCTTCTTGTACCTGGAATCAAGAGAATTCCCTAATACAATCCACCCTGTTCTTGTATGCATCGTGTGTGTGTGTTCATGTGGATGAATCCAGACACATAAATGTCATGGCATATGTATAGAAGTCAGAGACGGCCACACAATGGTTTCATGTTCTACCCCGCTTATGACAGGATCACTCATTTATTGTTGTGTACACTGGGTAACTGGCCCATGAGCTTCTGGAGAGTCTCCTGTCTCTGTTCCCTTCCTGGGGAACTGAACTCAGGTACTCAGACTTGCCTTAAAAGTGATTTGCCATCTGAACTATGTCCCTAGACCTCACCCATCAAACTGATGAATGTCTTTTTCCAGTTTCATGTTATTTTTCATTTGTTTGTTTATTCCATAGGTCTAACTCAGAGCCTTGTTCATGCTAGACACGTACTCTTCTGAGGCAGAATTTCTTAGCACCCTGGGACTACACCTTTTTTTGTAAGGAGCCAAACTGAAGACATTTTGAATAAAACTTCCATTTTAAATAAGGGTCAAACAAAGGTTAAAGTTCCCAAGATCTCCCTGGATGAGCAACATCCTGGTTGGCAAGTTGAGACATGAATGCTGGACAAATCACTCTGCCTCAGTTGAGCAAACCAAACAATGAGAACAGAGTAAATGTACCACAAAGAAATGTTCCTAGGAAAGTGCCCTATCCCTGAATCCTGATTGGTGGAAAATGTAACTATAACTTGGCAGAGTTGCCTTTTGTGATTTTTGTGCTTAAAACTCTGGCTCAGGGTCTCAGTTCATGTCCCAAAACTGTTCTGTGTTCCTGATCTATCAGTAGTGGCTTGATTACAATAAACATTTCTTTTCTGAAGTGATTTTGTTTTTGAGTTGTCATGTATTCAAGTAGACCTCCTAGCAGTTTGGTTACATACAGTATTGATGCACTTGGCTGCCTAGTTCCTTCACCTTTATGTAGTATATACACACTCCTTTTCTGAACAATGTACCTAGCAACTTCAAAACCCCTTCACATCTCTACCTGAATCAGCCTACACCAATATAAGTTTCTCTACCACTATCAACAATCAAATTTAGACCAATTCTAATCAAGTATATTTTTATATATCCAGGTAGGAAGCATAGAAAGGCCAGTTCAGCCTGAACTGGTTTTGGATGCATGCACGTAAAGGAAAACTGTGTCCTCAAGTGAATTGTTGGAACTGCTACATCTCATGCTAATGTATAATTGGGCCTAAATATGATAAGAGGCACATCAGTAGTAACTACATGGTCTAATCTAGCAATCAACACCCCACCCTCAGCAATTCCCCTTAGTAGGCAGCTCCTCCTTCCTTTAGACACCATAAAAACAAACCCTGGCAGTAGTGTGTAGCCCTTGCTATCTTCACTCATATAGCCTGCTGTCAGTCTTCACAGTGTACATCCCGTAACCTGCACTATCCCTTCACTCTGAATAAAGTTGCCATGCTAATCCATGTGAGCCCTTCTCGGTTCTTTGGAAGAGAGGTCCCAAACCTGGAAACACCTACTCTAGACCTATATCCCTACCACAGAGCTACATCCCAACTGTTGTCAAGACAGTTTCTCACTGTGTAGCCCAGGCTGATCCTCCTGTCTCTGCCTCCCTGTCATACTCCTGCTAGAAGGGGCCTGGACTTGAACAGTTTATATCTCTGTCCCTGAAAGGTGGAGCCTTTCAGCACATCCTTACAACTTTAGATATTATTATCCATGTTAAGTGTTCACTAGCTCTTTAAGCTCTTCAGTATCTGGGGACGTCACCTCACACCTCTTCCTCCTCCTTACTCAAATTTTTAATAAAAGCCATACATTGTGTGTTTCCTATTAAATATCATTAACACACCTTTCCAATGACCAGAGTCTTTTTAATTGGCATGGGGGAGAATTTTATTACATAAGCCACAAATGTATCCTCCTATAGTGTTGTTGGTTTTTGGTTTTATAATTTTCTTATAAAAATTATGTTTACATTGTCTTTTTCATAAACAACTTTCAAGTTTAGAGGAAGTCAAATTAATGAATCTTTTCCTTCTGTTTTTTGCTGTGTACATAAGAAAATATTCTATAATTGAAGCTACTTGTCCTTTTCTTTTTATTTATTTCCTTAGTTGGTTGGTTTAATTGGAAGCAGGATTCTCATATAGACCAGCTTGGCCTTATGTAACTGAGGATGCCTTTGAACTCCTGAGCCTTCTGCTTCTACCTCTCTAGTGCTGGGATATAAACATACATCATCATGCCTGGCTGCCATATATATTCCTAATATTTCATGCTCATTTGCTTAGTTCTTTAGTGGTCTAGAACTTATTTCTATGAAGAGAATTGTCTTAGTTAATGTTCTATTGCTGTTCAGAGACACCATGACCAAGGCAAGTTATAAAAGAAAGCATTTAATTGAGGACTTACAGATTCAGAGGTTAGTTCATGACCATCATGGAGGTGAGCATAGCAGGTGGTAGGCAGGAAGCTACAGCGCTAGAACAGTAGATGAGAGCTTATATCCAGAACTACAAGTTAGAAGCAGGGAGAAAGGGAGAAAGAGAAAGAGAGACAGGCACAGAGAGATATAGAAAGACAGACAGGCAGACTAACAGAGAGGAAGAGAGACTGGATCTGGTGTGGGCTTTTAAAAACTCAAAGTCCACACCCAATGACATACATCTTCCAACAAAGCCACACCATGTAATTCTCTAAGGAGTTCCACAACTAGGAACCAAGTATTCAAATATATGAGCCTTTAAGATTGTAGTGGTTTGAGAAAATGGTCTCCAAAGACTAATAGGGAATGGCACTATAAGGAAATGTGGCCTTGTTGGAGTAGGTGTGGCATTTCTGGAGGGAATGTATCCCTGGTGGCAGGCTTTGGGGTCTCAAATGCTTAAGTCTGGCCAATGTGGTACACTCTCTTCCTGATGTCTGCAGAACCAGATGTAGAACTCTCCCAGTACTACATCTGCCTGCATTCTACCATGCTTCCTGCCATAACAACAATGGGCTAAACCTGTGAACTATAAGCCAGTCTCAGTGAAAGGTTTTCCTTGATAAGAGTGGCAGTGGTCACAGTAACAGAAACCCTAAGACAGGGCTCATGCTTATTCAAGCCACCACAGGTATATTGGTGTATACTTTGGTTTTTGTTCTATGTCAATTCTAGTTCTGATCTCTTTCTTACTTGTTTAAAGATTTATTTTTATTAGTTGTGTGTGTGTGTATGTGTGTGTATGCTCACGCTTTATGAGCCCACTGACATGGGTCTTGGGAATTGAACTCTGGTCTTCTGGAAGAACAGTATGTGTTCTTAACAGCTGAACCATCACTCAAATTCCCTGAGTTTTACAAACATACAGAAACTTGTTCCTTAGACATCTCCCAAAGGATCACTGTTCTTCAAATTCCACACCATTTGGAGAATGAGAGGAAACCGATGAAGAAACTCATTTGCAAAAAAAAAAAAAAGAAACTCATTTGCAAAGCAGGAAGAAAATCATCTCCAAGCACTGGTACAGGTGATATTTGAGACAGAGGGAGAGGACACGTGGGGCTATCAAATTAGGAGGAGGCAGTTCTCAAACTCTGAGGGGAGCCAGAAGCTTAGCATATTGGCTAGAATGTATAGCACAGCTAACTAAAGCTGGAGAGGCTGCCATTGCAGGGACTAGAATCCCGAAGGTCCCTGAGTTAAATCAGCCTGTCCCTTGTTTCTGCATAGTTGATCAGCTGAGAATGGTTCTTGCCACTGACTGGGTTCGATGCAGAGTCCTCTTGTTCTGTGGGATGAGAGTTCTGGTCAGGTGGGCAAAAAATTTGGTGAGTGACAAACAGAGTTGATACAAGGAAGTGCTGAGTCTGAGTGCATCTCTCAAAAATGTCATCAGGCTTTTATAGTCATTACAAAAGAGAAATGAGAAATCTGGCAGCTCAGTAATCGAGGTACATTTGAAGCCACCTGAAGCACACTGGGTCTAAAGCAGCCACCTCTTCTGAACAGGCTCTGCAACGCCCCCCACCCCAGGCCTGAGTGCTCTGGGCCTGGGAGGCTGGGGTGCATGAGGCTCAAAGCTCGAGTGCTCTGTCTCGAATCTGAATGTATAAGTAAGTCTGTGCACAAAGTGAAAACCAGGATTATATAGTATACAGAAAACAGGACAAATGACAAAAGTTGCGTAGGCAGGTGACAGTCACATCAAGGTCAGTAAGATCAGGCATCCAGGTGCAAAGTGGAAGAGCATTGGTGCCCTTCCCGCCTGGGCTACCTTGGCAGTCCCAAGCTAATCCTCTGGGTCTGGTGGAGGCAAGCACCAGGAAGTCCCAATCTAGCAGTTCCTGAGAATACCCTTAAGTGAGGGAAGCCCTTCAATTACTCTCAGGTATGTAAAGCAGCTCTGTCTTCTGTGGGACTGCTCTGAGAATTCTATGTTTACAGTATCAATAGTGCCTGACCTTTGTTGCAAACTCTGAGGACACCCTGTCTGATAAGGCAGCGTCCTTGTGAGAAATTCCAAGACAGCTTGGTAGTAAATTAGGATATATTGGAACGTTGTGCTGGCCAGGGAACAATGTTTAATCTTAAGTTTTAGCTACTTACGAATCATTTCTTGGGGCACCTTTATGTCTGACTAAGAAGGCATGTTGAGTATTGGAAAGACTAATCTGGAACACGTCTGAGTTAGGAGATGCCAGCAACTGACTGAATACCCAGGAGGCAAACTCCCTTTGAAGTCATACGCCTCTGGTCCATGATCAGGCCTTCAAGCCTGACACTGCAGACTTTACTGGAGTAGACGAGTGGGCATGGCAGGTTCTGTCACATTTAAAATGTTTAGCAGACTCAGAAAGTGATACCAGAAGGATCAGAGATTCAAGGCCATCTTTCGAAACATAGATCAAGCCCAGCCTAAGCTACATAATAGTGAGAATATTTACTCCACAGTTCTTTACAGGAAGTTTGCTGATGACTGATGGAGAGTAGATGACAGTGTTGGTTAGACATGTCTTTACATGAGAGACGAGAAGCTAGCATCATGACTGTTCTTCCACAGAAGCCACATTTGGTTCCCAGCATCAACACTGGGCAGTTCACAGCCACCTGTAACTAACTCCAGGTCCAAGGGGTCTGATATCCTCTTCTGGCCTCCTCTGAAACCTATCCAGGGTATAAACACACACACACACTCACATACACAGAGAGAGACAAACAGACAGACAGACACACAGACATAGACATACATAAAAGTTATTTTTTTTAGTTATTAGAAAGTGAAATATTGTTTGTTTGGTCATCAATTTCCTGACTTTTAGAGCTTGTCCACTGATGGGTGGGTCAATAGTTGCTATACTCATGGCAGTGACTCTCCCTGGTCCCCGTCCTGAGACACTCTCAGACCCCACTGTATAGCCTCTTGGAGAGGACATGCCAGATACTCTATAGATCGAGCTACACTTGGCATTCCTGTCTAGGACACCTGAGCCAGAGGTCTGTATGCAGGGCTAAAGTGACCTTCCACACAGCTGGTAGTTATAGAGATTGTAATTATGATGTCAGAGGATCAGTGTTCACTGAAATCAACAACAACAATGACAACAAACACACACACACACAATCAAAAACAGCCTCAAGAAGAAGTGTTTCCAACACAAAGTTCATTAATGAATTGTGCATAGTAAGGCTATGAAATGGAATACTATCTAAATTCTCTTGTTGCTTCTCTTGAAAACATGGTCAGAAAGTGAGAAAAGAAATCATGAAATATTTTCCTAATGTTATATATAAAACAAAGTCATTTCCCCAAATGGTTCTAGATGTGTTAGCACACAAAACACCCCAACATTTCTGCAGAAGCAGAGGCACGGTTATAATTTGCTCTAAAACGCCATGCTGGGTCTTTGTCATGTAAGTTGCTCATGCAGTCCCAGCAACCATTGCATACTTTTCTACATCAATGACCACTGTTCCAAGACCATCCAAATCAGCATCTCAGCTTGTGGAAGACAGCAGTCCCTGCAGCTGACTGGTTAGTGCAGAGGCAGAAGGAAGCCCTGCGGCAACTGATTACAGTAACACCACAATCGAGAAACAGCAATGAGACAGGCTGTCCATACTAAGCCCCACTTGAGTGTGGGTGCTTCCTTGATGGGAACCGTTGCTCCAGGAGTCACTGAGGCCCCAGGAGGGAAAATGAAGATGTAATAAAGTCTGTGGACACATCTGTGGGTGGAGTGACTTCTGCCTGTAGTCTAACTGAAATGCCAGTGGCTGTATTCCAACACAGACAGGAAAGGGCAGTTTTTACATCTTGTCATCAATTGTCAGTGTTGTTTTGTATTCTGAAAATTCTCCCTCAGTGATTCTGAGCAGTTCCACCTTCCAGACAAGCCTCTCTGCTGAAGTGCTAACAGGACATCTACTGTCAGCGTGTGTAAGCTCTTTAATGCACCAGTGTGGAAACTGAGGTGCACTTTATTGGACAGAAACAAGGTAGTGGAAGAAAGAAGACAAGTGTTGGCTTGTCCCAGGCCTTCCCCAAAGGCAGGAACAGGCAACCAGAATGATATAAGGAAATGTGGCCTGACTGGGGCTGGGCTTGGAGGGGTAGAGGGCCATCAGGATATTTCCAGAGATTTGGGAATATTCTTGTTGGTCATGAAAAGCAGAGTTTGGGTGTCCAGTGGGCCCTCATTCTCCCTAACTTCTTTCCCATGAGACAATTGCCAGCAAGTGTCCTCTGTCTCCTAGTTTCCTCTGACTGGACTTTTATATCAGCCTCTTTGTAGCCTCTGCTTTTCTCTCAGCCATCCCCATCTACACTGGGGTGACAGACGGTCATAGTTCAGAGCCTGAGGTGCTTTGCTCCTTGAAAACCCTCGGATGGTTCCTATTGTGCTGGTGACTGTGGGCATCTGGACAGGTGGAAGCATAGTGCTGTCCTGAAAGTGGTGACTGCTCTCAACAGAATTTGTATTCAGCTATCGTAAGCTCTCATATTGGGCTTGGGAAATGATTCCTTTTTTCTATATGAGCAGTAGGGTTGTCAGGCTTGCAAAACTGATCTCTGCTTTGCCTTTTTCTCCCCTGCCTCCTTTCTCTGGAGGTCATAGAAACTGTCAGGAGCATCGATGCCTCTGCGTTCACACTTTATCCTCTTTGTCCCAGCTCCTCTTGTCTGTCTCCCTGGGAATCCTCTGGGCTGAGGAAAATCCGCCATTCTGCCTCCTCCTGTCAGTTGGGATGGGCTCTCCATGTTCTTCCTCAGGATATGGAGCTTAATGTTTGGTATTTGGCCCTGGTGAGTTTACATGTTGCAGTGGTATAAATGTTTTATGATCTTTCCATTTTGAAATAGGAATGTTTATTCTGTGCCATTTGATATCAGTAATAGTATATTACTTGTGTTTTCTTTTCATTGTTACTATTTTGCAAGAGACCACAGATAAGAGACTTTAGACTTGTAGAATACTTGAATTCTTAAAGAATATAGGACTTTAAAAGTTGGATTTTTACCTACTTTGTCACTAAAAATGGTTCAGTACACACATTCTATATTGGCATATGACTTTGTGATATGATGGCAGTGCCTGGGTTTCTCTCTGTAAATGAATCCCTTTGCCAAACACAGTTCAGACTCGCTCACTACTGACAGGAGTGGAACAGGTAATGGGTGAAGTTGAGAGCTTCTCCCAGCTTGAGAGCATGTCTTGCAGTTTAGTGGGCTAGTGCAGCAGTGTGGGAAGCAGGAGGTGTAGGTCAGTGTCTCCTGACCAGACTGTATGCCACTCCTGGGCAATAATGTTGGCATGATCTGAGCCAGCCAGTAGGAGGTTGGACAATTAGAAGCTTGAAATTCTTAGTTAAACTGAAGACTTTACTTGGGCACCAGAAACCTTAACAAGTAATCTCACACCTTGAGCCACAAACTCCCTTAACGTATGCTTTACCCCAACCCACACACATACACATATTCTGTTTGGGATTATGATTTAAGAAGTGAATAGAGACATGATGAGGTTTGTTTAATGGCTACCATACTGGACTGCTGAAGACTTGCAGCAGATGTAAATTCCAAGTCTTATTATAATTTTTTAAGATTGTGAAATGATCAAAATGCATATGAATCGTTTGAATATACTGTGTGGATGGATGAGGCTGTCCATTGCACCATTTCTTTCTTTGGGTTCTCAGGCATGTAAAAACTCTGTAACATTAAACATTGAATAAACAGTAAACCAATGTATGGTGGAATGTGATGCTTTCTGTTGAAACCCCTTAGCCTAAACTCTGGAGAATGGAGAATGATGTCTGCTCCACTTGTGGAGATGACCCTGCTCTCCAAGAGAGCACTTAGAAATGTTTGCCACATTCTGTAGATATTAAAAGGTATGATGAAAATGGAAAAAAAGTTGGATTGTATTTTCTATTATAAGATAAGAGTGAAACTCAGAACAAGGAGTAGCAGGTTATAGTTTTATTTGCTTGTGTGTCAAGTTGACAAAGAGTGAAGTTTTTGTGACAGGGCAGATCTCCATTTTGTCTCAGCTGGAGCCATCTTCAGTTTAACCTGAAACTGACCCCATTTCTACCACGCTGTGTAAAGTTTCATGGTAATGTACTCAACCCTATTCTAGAAATGTTGGGTTGCGGCAGTGGTGGTGCACGCCTTTAATTCCCAGCACTTGGGAAGCAGAGGCAGGTGGATTTCTCAGTTTGAGGCCAACGTGGTCTAAAGAGTGAGTTGCAGGACAGCCAGGGCTATATAGAGAAACCCTGTCTCAAAACAAACAAAACAAAATGTGGGGTTGAAATGTCTCAGCTAACTGCATGTGTTTGGCTTCTGTTAAACTGCTTGCTTGCTTTACCTTCTCCTCCAGCTGCCAACCAAGATGTAGTTAGTGTTCTTTGTTTTTAAAAGCTCCCTGTAAAACACATTCAGGGCTGCTCTGTGCGAAGTGTTTCTCTCTAGGCAGTTGCTAGCAGCTGAATACAAGCTCTCAATTCAAATTTTGATCTCAAAGTGATCTTTAGGTTTCTACCCTGAACATTTTGATTATTTTAATTGTCAACACAATCTAGTATCACCTGGTGGTAAGGGTCAGCACAGCCTGTGGGCATGTCTTGGGGGATGATTTTTAATTATGTTAATTAAGGTGGGAAATCTCAACCTAAAAGTGAGCAATACCATTCCCTAGGTATTGGATCCTGAATTGCATGGGAGTGGAGAAATGGAGTTGAGTACTAGGTATACATGCATTAATTTTTCTCTACTCTTGGCTGTGGATCTGAGCTGCATCCAGTTCCTGCCCTGCTGTGAAGGACTTTAATTTGGACTTGTGACCTGAAATAAATCCCATCCTCTCCACATTGTTTTTAGCTGTGGTGTTTTATCATAACCACAGAAGTGAAACTAAAACTACCAATAAAGAAAAACAATAAAAAATAATGAAGCCATGACTTTTCTGGTTAATGAGCACTAAGCAACATGGATGGTTAAATCAGCACAACACCCTGTATTTAGTGAACCACCAGGGTCAGGCAGCAAGAAGACTGTCAGGCAAGTGTGTGTGTGTGTGTGTGTGTGTGTGTGTGTATCCGATGAGGCTGCAGCTGGGCTGAGGGGCCAGTGGGAAAGGATATTAAAAGGACTGCAGCACATGACTCACTCCAGGCCTGAGGGTCACCTCCTCTCTTCCTGTCCTTGGTGTCTTTTCTCTGCAGCCTTGCTCTGCCATTCCAGTCTCTGCTAAGCCCTTGGTGCAAGGTTCCAGATGGGGCCTTCTCTATTCCAAGACAATTCCCTTCCACGTGCAGCACGTCATGAAAATCATTAAATGATGGACAATTCTATAAGTTTGCCCAGCTGCAGCCTCCTCCTTTACACTTGGAAACCTGCTGGGCTTGTTCAAATCTAAGATCATCAACTAGAATAATGTTTCTTAACCTGTGGGTTGCAACCCCTTTGGAAGGCAAATGATCTTCACTATGAGGTCAAGAATGACCTTGAACTTCTCTTTCTCCTAACTCCACCTGTTGTGATGACCGGCATGTACCACCATACCCATTTTAAGGCCTAGGTCTCAGGAATCCTGTGCTCTATGCATGATAGGCAAGCACTCAGCTGTCTGAGCCACGCCCTCCACCCCCACAGTTATGTCTTGCAAAGGCTATTGGTACCATTAGAGAAGGGCTGAGCACAGAAAGCATGCTAAGGGCCATCTGTGCTGGGGTCAGGCTCCCTGTGACAACACACTCAGTAACTTCTGCTGGTATGGCTCCACAGGTAATGACCTCTCCCATAGCAAGTGCAGTTAAAGAGTCCTGGCAGTGAGTGCATGTGTTTCTTCTATAAACTCCAGAGACTGCCGTCTCTGTAGTATTGCAGTATAGTGTAGTATAGTGTGGTGTTGGGCTTTTAAAACACATCCTGCTGTTGGCTGCTATAGCTGTTCATATCGCTCCAGGGAAAGTGACTTAAACAAACATACTGTAGGTTATAAATCTGAAGGCCCAGGAATCTAACACAGTCTTTCTTGTCACAATCAACAAAGCTGAGAGGATGGAGCTCACACCTGCCTCTCTTCTCTACCATAGCACCTTCTCACAAAATTCAACGAGAATGTTCTACCCACCACATACTAGCTATTGTTCCTAGGCCATAGTGTGCCCCAGCTGGGAAACCTTTATCTCTGCCATTCTTGAAGAACGTAATGATGCAGACGATAAGTCTGCACAGAGTACTTAGGTAGCTGCAGCTGCTCCAGAGAACTGACAGCAGGTCCTGCCAGGCCCTCACGACCAATAAAGCCTGGATCTGGATCTGAAAAGCTTGCTTGAATCTCTGTTTTGCCTATAAAATTTTACCCTTTCTGCCTGCTCAAATATACACTCCATGTTCCATCTACTAATGTCAGATACTGCAAATAGGTGCCATTGTAAATTAGAGAATCTCTCTCTCTTTCTCTCCCTCCTACCCTCCCTTCCTCCTCTCATTATTAATCAGATTGATGTATTTTCTGAAGGATAGATAGATGGATGAGGTTCCCTGATCATCTTGGAAGACACTAGGCAGCTGTTTTAGTTTGGGTTTTATTGTTGTGAAGAGACATCATGACTACAGCATTATTTTTCCTTTCCATTAATTAATTAATTAATTTACTTTACATCCTGATCGCAGACCCCCTCCTCACAGTCCCTCCTTCACACAACATCTCCCCCCATCTCCCCTTTCCCTTCACCTCTAAGAACGGGGAGGTCGCCCCTGGATATCAACCCACTCTGGCACCTCAAGTCACTACGGGACTAGGCACATCCTCTCCCACTGAGGCTAGACAAGGTAGACCAGTTGGGGCAACAGGATCTGCAGGCAGGCAACCGAGTCAAGGGAAGCCCCCACTCCATTTGTTTGGGACCCACATGAATACCAAGCTGCACATCTGCTACATATGTGTGGGAGGCTTAGGTCCAGCCTTTGCATGCTCTTTGATTGGGACCATAGCAGTTCTTATATAGGAAAATATTTCATTGCGGTTGGCTTACAGTTCAGAGGTTTAGTCCATTATTGTCACAGTTGGAAACATAGCAACCTATAGGCAGACATGGTACTGAAAAAGGAGCTGAGAGTTCTATATCTTGATCCGCAGACAGCAGGAAGAGGCTGTGTCTCACCCTAGACACAGCTTAAGCATATGAGACCTCCAAAACTGATGCTTCCACAGTGGCACACTGTGATTCTCCAACAAGAGCGTACCTACTTCAAGAAGGCCACACCTCCTAATAGCGCCATTCCCTATGGGCCAAGCATTCAAACACAGGAGTCTAGGGGGGCCATACCTACTCAAACCACCGCAGCCGCAGAGTGCCCCCGAAGTTTCCAGTGAACTGCTTTTGGTCCAGACTAAGTCCAGGAAGCCCCAGGGGAGGAGCAAACTCCTTTATTCCCGGGGCCCTAGATCCAACCCAGTCACCTTGGCGGCTTCTCAGACACTGCATCTGACCAGGCTTATGCTGTAGGATGTTGTAAGGACCAGGCCCCTGCTGGGCCCCCAGAACTGAGACTGTAAGGCAGCAAACAAGTGCTTCTTGACATCAGCTCTACCTTCACACAGAAGGGACACCCACCTCCCTGATGCTGGCAATACACACCCCTCTTCCCTCTGACCCCCATGAATACTCACCAGGACCAACTGAGAGGCAGCACACAGTCATAGAAGGAGACTCGAATCTCCCTTAGAAGGGAAAATGAAATCAAACAGGAACATTAGCGAGTTTCTATGCTTCTTCAGAAAGCATGACCCAAGCCATTCCAGGGATCACCCAAAGAGGTTGGAGGTAGCTCCTGAGAAGGGTCATGAGCACCTGGGATCTCTACAAGGCTCTTCCTTCCCCATCCTCCAGTCCCTCTGGAAAGTGCCCACTTGCCCAGCAAATTGGCTACTCTCTTCTCCATCGAACTCACTGTCAGCGGTCAGTGCCCTGACTTAGGAGACTGCCCTGCCATTCAAGTGAGCCTATGGAGACTGACCTTTCATTTCTTATTCCATTCCCAGACTCAAGCTGCCACATTTGGAATACTGCTGCATGGTGTCTTCAGTGACTCTTAAGAGGGTCACTTAGTTGAGTTTTCTGATGCTACATTGAAACAATAGTACCCAGGGAAGAGAGAGTTTATCTTGTTTACACTTCCGTAGCCCTCATCATTGAAGGAAGTCAGGACAGAGACTCAAGCAAGGTAGGAATCTGGAGGCAGGAACTAAAGCAGAGGCCATGGAGGAGGGCTGCTTACTGGCTTGCTCCTCATGGTTTGCTCAGCCTGCAGGCCAGGGGTGCCACCAACCACAGTAAGACAGGCCCTCCCACATCAATCATCATTTAAGAAAATGCACATAGGCTTGGCATTTCCTCAATTAAGCTTCCCTGTTGGGGGATGTTTTTTGTGTACTGTGTATTTGAATGCTGATTTCAGGAACCAGAGATCCAGTTCAGCTTTTGATATTGTCATTATTATAAAGCATTTCCTGACTCGGTATATTGTAAAATATCATTCTCCATCATCTTCTGATTGGTCAGTAAAGAGCTGATCAGCCTATAGCTAGGCAGGGGAGGGCAGGCAGAACTTCCGTGCCCAGAGAAAGCCAAAGAGAGGGTCTCAGATGGGTGGAGGGAGTAGCCTTCAAGGACCTGGGCACTTACCATGAGACATGAAGGAAGAAGGAGGCCAAGGCAAGACAAGATGGCAGGTAACCCTCACATGGCTGGAAAGTAGTCTGGGAAGTTGGCCAGGCTGGCTTAGCCGGGTTAGAATAGATCAGAATCTGCCAGCTTAGTGCCTAAAGCTTTTAATAAATAAACCAGGCCTCTGTGTCATTGTTTCAAAGATAGAGCGAGCCCAGAACAGCCCAGGACTTTTACAGTTCCCTCTCCCAAAATGACTGTAGCTTGTGTGAAGTGGACATAACACTAGCCAGCACACCCTCCGTTCTCTACCCTCAACTGCACTCACACTGTTCTTAACACACACAAGCAAGAGGCACCTCGAATGACTGAAGAGACCACGACTACATCTACACATCATGGATTCCCGCGCGCGCGCAAGCGCTTGCGCGCGTGCGCGCGCGCACACACACACACACACACACACACACACACACACACACACACACATACACACACACACAGAGAGAGAGAGAGAGAGAGAGAGAGAGAGTCCTGGGCTGCACTGGTCTGTCTCCCTCCCCATAATCCTCCCATTTACATAAGAACCAACTTGTTTTTCTGCCCATACTACAAATATGTATTAAGCATTTAATGTTTTCTAGCCAGTGCTTTGCTCACCCCTTTTAATATCCAGGGTTTTAGCAGGTTGTAATCCCAGGGAAATTTACAGAGCTTCAATACTGGGTCAATCCTGTGTGTCCTCTACAGTTCCTGAAGGGGTTCACACAGAGCAGTCACACGGATCCTCAAAGCTAAAGCACATCTTTTGCCCCCAGGGTTGTTGTGCTTCTAGAAGGAGAAGACCAAGTAACAGGAGGCTGCAGAGTGCTTGGCCTAAATGCTGAAGTGTAGGGTTAACACAACATAGAGATCAAGTGACCTAGGCTTACTTCCATCTCAAATAGAATAAACGACCTCCCCGTAATACCTGAAAATTGGAAGCCGGCAGAGAAAAACATTGGGTAAAAATCTTCACTTTTAGGCATGAGCAATAATGTTCTGAGCATTCCTCCTGTGGGGAGACTAGCTGATGAGACTGCATGAAATTAAAAGGCTTCAGCACTGCAAAGAAAGCCATTGCCCTAAAGAAGAGACAGCCTAGGGAATGGAGGTATGCTTGTGTGCTTCTGCGCGCGCTTACGTGCGTGCGTGCATGCGTGTCTGTGAAAAGTGTTTTTATTTTCTCTTAATTTGTATCTATTCTTCTCTCATACAATACAATACATCCTTACCACAGCTTCCCCTCCCTCCTTCCTCACCCTTCCCGGATGCCCCATCCTCCCAGAAAAAGAGCAGGCCTTCCGGAGACTTCAACTGAGCACACACAATCAGATACACTAAGACCAGGCACAAATCCTCACTTCTAGGCTGGGTGAGGTAACCCAGTAGGAGGGAGTAGAGTGTCCCAAGAGCAGGCAAAAGAGTCAGAGACACGCCCACTCCCATTGTCAGGGGTCCTCCCGAAACAACAAGCTACACAATGATAACACATGCAGAGGACCTAGCACATGATTGCTGGCTCAGTCTCTGAATCGCCATGAGCTCTGCTTAGTTAATTCCAGGGGCTGAGGTCTCCCAGTGGGACTCTGCAGGCTCCCACAACTCCACCCCCTCTTACATGGGGTTCCCTGAATTCCAAGGGAGGAGCTTGATAGAGAACTCCAGTCTGGGCTCTCTGCGCAATCTTTGGCTTTGGGTCTCTGCATCCACTCCCATCGGTTGCCAGAAATAACTTCTGACTGGGCAAGGCACTGATCTGACCCTGCTCCCAGCTCATCTGCACCCTAAGACTATCTGTAAGCAGCCAGAGAGGGGACACAGGACCAAATTCAAATATCAACACTTTGACTTCCTTTCCAATTTGTATCTATCTCCTTGATCTCGTATAGTTGTCCAATTGCTCTAGCTAGGACTTCAAATACTATCTTGAAGAGATATGTAGAGATTGGACAACCTTGTCTTGTCCCTGATTTTAGTGGAATTTCTTTGAGTTTCTCTCCATTTAGTTTGATGTTGGCTATAGGCTTGGTGGAAATTGCCTTTATTATATTTAGGTATATGCCTTGTATCCCTAATCTCTCCAAGACTTTTTATTATTAAAAAAAGGTGTTGGTTGTTTTAAAAGACCCCTTCTATAGCTAATAAGATGATCATGTTTTTTTTTTCTTTCAGTTATTTTATATGGTGGACTACATTTTCTTGTTTTCATACATTGAACAATTCCTGCATCTCTGAAATAGAGCCTACTTGATCATTGTGGATGATCTTTTTGATGTGTTCTTGTATTTGGTTTGCAAGTGTTTTATTGAGTACCTTTATATATGTATATAATGCATCTTAATTACAACCCCCCTCCTCACACTCGTGCGCAGACACGCGCGCACACTCACACACTCACACACACACACTCCTTTTATTTGTTTTGCAGACCTCTATAGGCATCTTATGCTCTCCATCTGCTGCTCATTCCAGATAATTCCACTGGAATTTCTATAATATAGGGTTTCCCTGAGGATGAAGTGAAGGGAAATGGTCTAATTAACAAAAAATGAGCATATTAGTCTCATCAAAAGGAGATAAAAAGAATAGATTGCCCTGGAGTGGAGACCCTGAGCTCTGTTTGTTACGTCAGTCAAATTCGGAAGATCAACCGACGTGGTGAGAACAAGAATGTTATCACAGTTCAGAGTGTCGATTCTTCACAATCGCTGCTAAGCAAACAGTGGAGGAGTGGGGAAAAGTGCTGCAAGATAGAGAGCAAGAAAAACATGAAGTGTGTATTGTTACTGACGAATGCAAGCCTGGGACCTGGCTAGGCGAGAGGAGACTAGACAGGAAAGAGGGCTCTCATGGGAAAAGTCCACCGCTGCTAATTCTCCTGCTTCTTGGAAAATATTAGAATTTCTCTAATTTTTAAGTCCCTTTGGAAGATTAATTAAAATTCTTTTTAATGTATAAAATCCTGTCACCACCTTCTAAAAGATTCCATTCCATCCCCCCCTGCCCAGCCCCCACACCCCACCCCAACCCCAAACTGGAGCTGGCCAAAGAACACCCGTCCTGCACACCTTTGACCTTGTACTGCCATCTAGTGGCGACTACTGTAACCACCCCTATTCATGTCAGCATAGAACAAGGTGTATTACTGCCGGTCAGTACCACATGCAAGAGAAGAGTGAAACTCTATAAACAGTCCCAGTCAGGGATCAGTGTGATTATTTGTCCCACTTGTAATTTTCTTTCCCTGTACTATCCTGTTCCTCAGATTCCAATGAACTGGAATGTAGTAGTTAGGGGCTGGAGGGACGGCTCAGTGGGTAAAGCCTGATGACCTGTGTTTGATCTCTGGAACCAACTTGGTGGAAGGAGAGACTTTCACCAACACTTCTAAGTGTTGTGCTCTGTGTTGTACATGTATGCATACTTTTACACAAACACACAAATAAATAAATGTAGTTAAAAACTAAAACGAAACAAAACAATAGTAACAAAACAATTGTTCATGTCTCTGTTGTCACATGACATAGGGTGACAAAGTAAGGATTTGGAGGGTGTGCTAAGACAGAGGAACATCTATTGTCTCCTAGGAAAGACAGGTGGCAGTCTGGGTACATTACTTCAGCAAACAGAGTAATTGCCTAGTGTGCATGAGGCCCTGGGTTCAACCTACAGCACTGTATAACCCGGGTGTAACGGTAAACACTTTTAATCCTAGAACTCAGGAAGTGAAAGTGGGAGAATCAGAGTCCAAGGTCTATGTGCTGGGTGAAGGCTAGCTTCATCGAGGGGCACCTTGTCTCAAATAGAAACAGTGTGACTTATTCTAAAGAGGAGGAAAGTCAAGGGTTTCTCCGTCATCACAGTAGGTGAAGACGAAGCGTTTCAAAGGGAGACTGGAGAAAGTGCTCAGGGATACTTGGGTCTGAAACGAACTCTAAAGGCAATGGATATGATTGTTAAGCCTTTGACCACTGAGTCCTGGGATCAGTCCTATCGAGGGGAATAAGGGAACTTGGGGTGGACAGGATGAAGAGGTAGTGAGGTGGATGTAGGTGGAGATGGAGTTGTGGAAAGTGGACCATGCATCTTGTGGACAAAACAGGGGCTGCTGAATGGACTGATGAGTTGAACATGGTGCTAAGGGTAAATTCAAGAATGCTTACCCAGGGGCTTGGGCAAATGTATGCAGGCAGCACCATTCCTGGGAGGATGTAGCAGGCCATTTTGCATTGGGCATCTCCGTTCACAGTCCACTCTTAGGATTGTTTGTCTCTCTCAGACTCCCCCCCTCCTTCCCTCTTGTCTCATTTTCTATCATCTTGTCTGTCCATTTCCGAAGAACAGAAATGTAGTGGTTAGAAGTCAGAAATACAGCTGTGAGGGTAAGCCCTTGCCTGATGTTAGAACTCTGTGTTCATATGACACAGAGAAGAAGAGAATGGACCTCTGAGTGTTGTCTTCTGACTCGTACAAGTGTGCTGTTCATGCACATGTGCGGGCACACAAACACACAAGTAAGTGAATGTAGTAAAGATTAAACAAAACAGAACAACAACAGCAACGAAAAAAGAATGCGGTAGTTAGGATTTTGTTTGACATTCAGGAAGAGAGAACAGGTTTAAACAGGCAAGAGCAGGACTTGTTCAAAAAAGCCACCAACACCCCAGGCATCTTCTACCTTCTCTTCCTCTGTCACTTTATGGCTTTCTCCCTCATAGCGGTCACTCTACCTTCAGGTATGGGTGCTGGGATCCGCAATAAGATGCCATGCTTGTGTGTGTGAGAGCACCTGCAATGGTATCCACGTGGATACCAAGAATGATGAGTTGGGTGTCAGTCTCTGCCTCTACCGTATTTGAAACAGGGTCCTGTCAATGATGCCTAACTACCCAGAGCTTCCAGAGATTCTCCTGTCTCCACATCTCACCTTGTCATAGGAGCTTTGGGATTCACACATTCATCTGGCTTTTTCTATAGGTACTAGGGATTGGAACTTGGGTCCTCTTTTAATACAGTACCTCATGTTGTGGTGACTTTCAATCATAAAGTTATTTTGTTGTCACTTCATAACTGTAATTTTGCTACTGTTATGAATCGTAGTGAAAATAATCAGTTTACAACTCCTGTGGGAGGTTGAGAACTGCTGCCCTATGTAATCTGTGAGTCAGAATTGAAGTTGAAGACAGAGTTTGAGGATGTTAATGTAACAGAGCCCCAGAACTTAGCACAACTGACTCCATGATGGAAGTACCATTCAGACTGTAAAACTCATCACAGAGACAGCACCACTTGCCAAAACTAAAACAAAGACCTAATCAATCAAAGTCCATATAGTTCTGGGAAAGTCTCAAAATCTTGCTATTTAGCTTCTGTAGTCCCGCTCTGGCTAACTGTTCTTGTTAACACAAATATGACAACCCAGGTTTTTTTGTGCTTAAAAGCTCACCCTGAGAAAGGCTCGGTGCTACACTGGGATCATGAATGGCAGTGTGGGTGGCCATTGCCCATAAAGACTTTCTATTGGTTTAAACCCATGTCTGAGCAGTGTTCTCTGGTGCATAGGCCACAACAATTAACATTAAATAATAATCCAGTTTAATTAACCCACCATCTTCTCAGACTGCCAGCTCTCTGAAGAAATGATACTTTTAAGACTCATCTGGAAGAAACAGGTAACAATAAATCCTGGGATTCTGGTCACAGTACCAACATCCTTCCTGAAACTCAGTCTATTACTTGGGTCCCTGGGCACTTTTCCTAGTTAAGAACTGCATGTGCATGCACACGCACACACACACACCATCACAATTTTAATTATAACTTATTTAGCATAAGCTTCATTTCCTCAGCACAGACAAACCCACGGACCTTTATAAACTTGAAAATGTGTGCAACCATTATCACTATTTATGTCCAGAAGGTTCTCCCAAGAGAAACAATGTTGGGAAAGGACAGGAAGATCAGAAATTCAGGGTCATCTTTCCCTAAAGACACAGTGAGCTGATGACCAGCCTGGATGAGACCTGAGGTTGCTGGAGTCTGCCCTGGGACTGCTTTGGAGTCTGTGATGCCCCCCAACCAGGTTTCAGCCTTGCTCTATCACAAGAAGGATGTGGGGCCTCATGAGAATCACAGAAACGTGGGTTCGGAACTTGATTGGTGGGTCCATCACTGATAAGCTTTTTCTCTCCCTTGGTGATGCAGATATAGGTCAGATTAGATCACATTAAAAGTAGATATGGGCAGGTTTATTAGAAGGCAGCTCTCAGGTGGGTTCACTGATCTCACAAGTGGAGGTCAGTGAAGTCATCTATCCAGGCTAAAGCCAGGGAGGGTCTTGGGCGAGGGTTGATGACCAGTTGTTAACTAGGAACTGGGATAGTGCTCATACAGAGTCAAAAATTGAGCCCCTGGGCAAGCACTCTTTGAACGGGTTGCTGGAAATGCAGAGGTGAGGGGTGATGACATATCAGCCTGGTGTTTTTTTTCTCTGTGGCAGGGTTAGGGGGAAGGAGGGCAGATTGGGTTTCCTAGCTTGTTCAGGAGATGAACAGGGATTTCAGGTGTTGCCTCATGATGTTCTGAAATTACAGATCCAACTGTATGAGCAGGAGACAATTGCTCATGCTTATGTTGAGAAGTTTAGGCTCTGGTTCTGCAGTGGCCACCAGCCACTTGTTGTGCAGGGCAGGGGTGGGGGTAGGGGAGGAGGAGAAGAAAGAGGGGAGAGGCTAGCCTTGACCTTTGAGACCAAGAAACTGTGCTGGGGGACAACACAATCAAGACCACCATGGCTGATTAGAAACTGAAACAAGAGTCCAAAAAAATGAGAGACAGAGAAGCAGTGAACCCTGGTCACCGCAGCTTCCTTTCCACTTTGGATTCACGTAGATGTCTAACCTCCTCAAACCACCACCTGAAAGAAGGTCGGTCTGGGTTCTCCACAGGTTTGCCATTCACATTGGGAATGCAAGCAAAATACACTGCTTAATTATGCTTAATTATTCTGAATCCTGTGGTTTCTTTTGCTATCTTGATGCAATTAAAGTTTTTGTTTTGTTTTCTTTTTTAATTATGTGTGTGGCCTCAGAACTGAAATCAGTTTTGACAGCCTGTGAGGTGCTATATCTAATTTTACCTGATCTGTTTGGGGCATGGTTGCCAATAAGAATACCTTGGTTAAGCTCCATATCCTATTTTTAACAAGGTTATTTGGTTCTCTGGAGTCTAACTTCTTGAGTTCTTTGTATATTTTGGATATTAGCCCTGTATTGGGTGTAGGATTGGTAAAGATATTTTCCCAATCTGTAGGTTGCCATTTTGTCCTATTGACAGTGTCCTCTTTGCCTTACAGAAGCTTTGCAGTTTTATGAGGTCCCATTTGTCTATAGTTGATCTTAGAGTCTGAGCCATTGGTGTTCTGTTCAGGAAATTCTGGTGGTTCAGGAAATTCTGGTGGTTCCTCACAAAACTGAACATAGTACTACCTGAGGACCCAGCTATACCACTCCTAGGCATATAACCAAAAGATGCTCCAACATGTAATAAGGACACATGCTCCACTATGTTCATAGCAGCCTTATTTATAATAGCCAGAAGCTGGAAAGAACCCAGATGTCCTTCAACAGAGGAATGGATACACAAAAATGTGGTACATTTACACAATGGCAAACTACTCAGCCATTAAAAACAATGATTTTATGAAATTCTCAGGGAAATGGATGGAACTAGGAAATATCCTGAGTAAGGTAACCCAGACACAAAAGAACACACACGGTGTGTACTCACTGATAAGTGGATTTTAGGAAAAATACTTGGAATACCCATGATATAACTCACAGACCATATGAAGCTCAAGAAGAAGGAAGATGAAAATGTGAATGCTTCAGTCCTACTTAGAAGGGGGAGGAAAAACATACTCAAAGGAGGTAGAGGAAGGCAAGGACTTAGAGGGCAGAGAGGAGGGAGATGGAAAAACTGGGTCAGGATCAGGTGTGGGAGGAGATGGGGAGAAGTAAGGAAAGTCAGGAAATTGAACAGAGGTGTGTAGCAGTGGGGGATGGGAAACTGGGGTAGCTACCAGCAAGTCCCAGATGCCAGGAAAGCAAGAGGCTCCCAGGACCCAGTGGGGGATGACATTAGCTGAAATATCCATGTACACATGGAAGAGTACAAAGGGGAGAGAGAACCTGTAGAGATCATATCCAGAGGTTAGACATGGCCTGCAGTTGAGGGATGGGGCCCTCAACCTACCTCAAAAATATTAACCCAGAATTACTCCTGTCTAAAGGACATGCAGGGACAAAGAGTGGAGCAGAGACTGAAGGAAAGGCCATCCAGAGACTGCCTGGGGATTCATCTCATCTTCAGACACCAAACCCAGTCACTATTGCTGATGCCAAGAAGGACTTGCTGACAGGAGCCTGGTATGGCTGTCCCCTGAGAGGCTCTGCCAAAGCTTGACCAATACAGACACGGATGCTCGCAGCCAACCATCCGACTGAGGACAGGGACCCCAAAGGAGGAGTTAGGAGAAGGACTGAAGGAGCTGAAGGGGTTTGCAACCCTATAGGAAGAACAACAAAATCAACCAACCAACCCCCTCCCACCAGAGATCCCAGGAACTAAACCACCAACCAAAGAGTACTCATGGAAGGACCCATAGCTCCAGTCTCATATCTAGCAGAAAATGGCCTTATCTGGCATCATTGGGAAGGGAGACCCTTGGTCTTATAGAGGCTTGATGCTCCAGTGTAGGGGAATGCTAGGGTGCTGAGGCAGAAGTGAGTAGGTAGGTGGGAGAGCACCCTCATAGAAGCAGGGGAAGGAGGGATGGGATAGGGGATTTGTGGAGGGGAAACTGGGAAGAGGGATAACATGTGAAGTGTAAATAAATAAAATAACCAATAAAAAAAGAATACCTTGGTCTGTGTATTTTATTTTTATTTTTTATTATTTTACTTGTGTGAGTGTTTTGGCTGCTTGTATGCGTGTATACCACTTGCATGGCTGATACTGATGGGGGTTAAAAGATGGAGTCAGGTCCCCATCATTTAAAATTACAGATGGTTGTGAGCTGCCTCGTGGGTGCTGGGAACTGAACTCCAGAAGAGCAGCCAATGCTTTGAACTGCTCTCGTCTCCAGCTCTAGTCTGACTATTTGATATTATTACTGCATAGCTTTGTTTTTAAAGACTGTTAAGAAAAGTGGAAGAAAGTCATTTATGGCTCCAGTATAGAATATGAACACCACAGTTTACTGTGCAGCCTGCTCTCTAAGTTCAGCCTTCTTCCAAGAGTTCCTGTCTTGAACGCCCCAGGCCGTAACCCCTAATGATTCACTCAGTTGTCTCCAGCCATTAGCTCCTCACCTTGGTGAGGAGTCAAAGTACACTTCACAGAAGAACTTTGAGCTGTCCTCTGGGCCCCAGGATGGTGGTGTCCTGTAGGCCTGCCTGAGCCAGGCAGAGAGCTGGACGGAAGAGCCCTGTGGATGGTGAGGCTGTCCTTGGATGCTCCTGGAGATTTCATTGGGAACACTGTAACAAACCCTGATGATTTTTGTGGCATTTTGTGAGTGCCAGTTTCCCTGGCTTCTGAACGATTGAATGCACCACACAGAAAGCACGGAAAGACTTTGGAGGAGGTCCCTGACTGACCTATATCCCTCCATGGTTGGGGTTGGTGCCTCTGACCTCCGTCAGCTCCGTGGCAAGCCTCTGGCCCCTTTTTGTGCACAGAAGACCTATCCCACATCCTGAGCAGTGACCGTCTCTCAGTGTTTCCTATTCGGGAGACTCTGAGCTGGCGACTCAGTGGCAGCTTCACGGACTATTACCTAGTGGATGGTGTGGGGGTGGGGGGATTAGACAGTAGGCAATTTGAATAAGCAGAGGCCTCGGGAGGAGGAAGGAGACAGGCAAAGACCAGGCCAAGGCCGGAGCTAAGAATAAATCTTAGACTGTACCCGTCTGGTCCATCTTCAAACCCATGCTTATCAAGGAGCATGAATGTAAATCCAGGGACATTGGGGCATGTTTGGAGAAAAATTACCCCAAGTTCTTGCTTTTTTTCTCCCTGAAAAATAAATTAGGTCCTGGGAACGCAGCTCAACTGGTAAAGTGCTTGCGGAGCACACACAAAGTTCTGATTCGGTTCCCAGCATAAGCTGTTAGTGACACACTTCTGTGATCTCAGCACTGAGAAGGAGACAGAAGATCCAGACTTTAAGATCATCCCTCTGCTACATAATCAGGTTCCATGAAGAGAGGGTGGGGGACGTAGAGAAAAGGAAGGGGAGGGGGAAACTGAGTCAGACTTTACCCTAGACTAGACTGATGCTTCATAACTAGTCTTATTCTATTAAGAATTCTTTAGGTAAATGATGCACCCATCTGGTGGATTTTAGCACAGGCTCTCAGATTTATGTGGATCAGAATCCTGAAAGCCAAAGGATGGAAGGGTAGAAGACCAAGTCCTTCTCCCACATTGCCCTCTGATTTCTCCTCTAAAAACAAAACAAAGCTTTTAACCCCAGCACTTGGCTGAGGAGTTGGGGAAAGGATGTGCAAAGACAGGCAAATCTCTGTGAGTTCAAGGCCAGCTTGGTCTACATAGAATCTCCTGAATGGCCAGAGCTACACAGAGACTCTAAAAAGGCGAACAAACCAACCAAAACAGAACAAAATGTCACCAGCTTTTATTCTATTGAGTCTAAGCGAAGATGAGTCTAAAAGAGAATCCAGAGCCTGAAAGGCGCTCAGTGAGCACAAAGGCTAGTGTTCCCATGCTCCCCCACCCGTTCCTCGTGAGTGTCGTCATGCTCCCCCACCCCCGACTCCCCCACTTCCGTCTTCCAAGCTCTGTCTTCTACCCACTCCTCCAAGTCCCTCCTCCACACCCCCTTCTCCGCCCTCTGTAGGAGCTCCTCCCCAGCTTTGGCATTAAACTCAGAATCTCCGGCTCTGAGACGTCAGAGCTGTGCGCGTCGCCCACTGGACTCGGGTCGCCAGGCAGTTCCGCGCCCCTACGGTAACCTCAGTCCCCTGCTGCGTGCCACCCCCCACCCCCGCGCTCTCCGCCGTGACGTGTCTGATTCCTAGCTACTGTCCTGGTCCTAGTAGCTCAGCTTGGCTTCCGGGCCACCGTCTTAAAGCCAGCTGGGGCCTTAGGATGGCAGCAGCCCCAGCAGACCGCACGAGTGCAGGGTTTCTTATGTTTTCCTCCTGCAGCCAAGGTTCGGCAGTGCAGGAAGAACCCCAAAACTTAGGACAGTGCGCTGTGTTCAGAGGGTGGGGATGGGGCCTTAATTAAGCCTCAGCGAGCTCGCCATCGGGTGTACACCTCCCTCCCTCCCAGGCCTTGCCTTAAACTCCAACCGGATGGTAGCAACCTGCAACTAGGGGCGAGCCTCCATGCCTCTCCATCCCGCCCACCGCCACCCCGAATCCTGCCCCAATGGCGGATATTACTGTTATTATTATTCATTGTGGTTATTGCCCTGTCTCAGCTCTGGAATAGAATCCAGAAAAGTTCCAAGAAGTAATTATGACAGTAATGTACAGCGGAGATCTGAGTCCGGGCCCTCACACAGCAGTCTTTAAAACAAACAAACAGACAGACAGACAAACAGAACCATCAGCTGTGGTTCTTTTAGCTTTCTTCTGTTAGGTCGGAACGCTGTCCCTTGAAGTGATCTTTCAGAACCAAGATGGCCCTTAATCCTGTGAAAAGCTTGGGACTGTTTGATAACCAAGCTGTGTACTTATTCTCGCACCTGCTGAGTTCAAACCTGGCTCTTGCCTCTGTTCCTTGTTCACGTCTTTCTTGGGTTGCAGAATCCCCACTTCCCTGCCTGGGTATCATGTCCGTCCCACCATTCCACGGGGCTTTGGAAAAATGTTCCTTTGAGCTACTTCTTATAGCTCCGCCTGCTTCTGCCCTGTCCCCGGCACCCACAGCAGTGTGATTAGAACTCTTTGGCAGCATTTCCTTTAGTCGGGTCCTGAAACGTTATGCCTCAAGGATTTCTGGGTAGTTTGCTTAGGCGCTAACATGGTCCACAGCATTCCAGAATTCCCTGTGGTTACTGTAGGCACTGCTAAGCCCTTAGCCTCCTGACCCCGCTTCTGTTCCTTGTCATGGACTCCTGTGTGGGCTGACTGAATATCCCAGATTCCTAACTTCGTTTCTGTTTATACCCATTGACCCAGCATTACATTACCTACCTCAGTTCTATTTAATAATAGTCTTGGTTTCAGGCGTGTCTAATGCATGTGACTGAGGATAGCTCTGAAGGAGGAAGCCCAAAACAAAATTGTAAACTTACTTAAAACATTATGTGATTTCACTTATCACTTGCTCTTGTAACTTGATGGCACCATTCTGAGGCCTGAACTTTGTGGATAGCAAAGTCGTGTTGCAATGTCAAAAGGTGGATCCTGCCTGGTTGGTAATTTAGCACAACCTTGCCTCTAAGCTGAATGCATTTGTAGGCAGCAGAGTGGTGCATGGCAGCTCGTGTAGAACTCACTGTGGACCCACAAGTGTCAGTGACCTGGACGAGGAAACCATGACTTCAGGGCTGGAGGTGGGAGAGCAGTTGCCTAGTATAGGTCTGGGCTCCATCTCTAGGGTCAGGGTGGCCAAAGGGAAGAAAGGGGAAACTAGGATTCTTCTAGGTCAGATTTCCCCTTCTTAGGGGCAGGGATGCAGAAATGCCTAAGTGGTATTGGGAGTTATGTGTAGCCAAGTTGACAGGTTTAACCATGGAAACCATAAACTCTGCTGTAATCTCTGTCTCATTCAAACAATCAGAGGGCCTGAATCCACACCAGATAGCCAGAGTCAATTAGCCATGGCTAGAGAGTTTCAAAGGCAGTATGCAAGCTCCATTGCTAGCCTTCTAAATTAGGCTGCAAGATAGGGTAATGGTTATTGGTGAGAATGCCCAATCATCATATGCATAGGACTAGGGAGGTTCCTGGAACTTGAGTCTTGCAGTTTTAAAAAAATGCATACATGCATATAATATATTTTGATCCTTATTCCGTCCCCTCTGATTCCTCCCCAACATTTCCCCTTCCCTACTTTATGTGGTCTCTTGCTTTAAAACAAACAAACAAACAGACAACAACAACAACAACAACAAAAAAACCCACTGAGATCATTTAGTACATGGGTGTGGGGTCATCTTCTGGAGCATGTGTAACCTCCGAGAGCCTGAATCCCTGAAGAAAACTGACTCCCAGTTATCTATTACTGGGTATAGTGAGTAGAACAGTTATGGTCATGAGTGAGCAAGTATCTTTGTAATACGATATAGAATCCTTTGGGAATGTGGCCAGGAGTAGTATATTTTAGATCATATGATAGATCTATATCTAACTTTTTGAGGAATCTCCACATCAATTTTTATAGTGGCTAAACCACTTTACATTCCCACCAATGGTGAATAAATGCTCCCCCCGCCCCTATATCCACAAGCATTTGCCAATCAGGTGTTCTGGTCTTTTCTTTACCAAGAAGCCTGTCAAAATGGCAGCTACCTGCTATTGATATGACCTTTCTCCATTCCAAGGTTTTCTTTGTTATTGGTAAGAGCTGTAATTCTCTTGGCCCAGCATACTCCAATACCCACACCTCAAGGTAGGGCACTCAGTGAAATTGTCTGTTGGGACCAGGAGGGTCATGATTTACACAAGACTTGACAAAGCTGTGTTGAGACTCAGGTTAGGGCTGCCATCACCGTGTCTGAGATACATATCCCAGTGAGTGGATATGTCAGAGGATAGGCTCAGAGGATAGGCTCATCAGAGGACTCAGTATACTCAGCTTCTTCCTGGGGGGGTGCTGGGAGCTTGAAGACTCTCTCTTTGCAGGCCTCCAGGACCATGTGGTACACTAGCACCCGGGGAATGGCCCCACGGGTCAACTTTGAGGGAGCCCTCTTCTCTGGTTATGCACCAGATGGGGGCCTCTATATGCCAGAAGAGCTTCCAAGGCTGGACAAAGAGACCCTGCGTCACTGGAGCACGCTGTCCTATCGCAGTCTGGTGAAGGAGCTATGTGCTCTCTTCATTGGCCTGGAGCTTATCCCAAGACATGAGTTAAATGGTGAGGACCCCATTCCCCACCCCAACTCAGCACCACACACTCCCTCCCCAAGTTGTAAATTCATTACCCAACTCCTAGAAAATCCCTAGTTGCCTTTCTCAAATCTTGTAAGATATTTCCAGATTCTAGAATTTCAGAAGTAGAATCTTCAGTTCCTATGCCCTTCCTCCAGTGAGATGAAGACAAAATGACCTACTGAAATTTGATAATTATTTTTAAAAAGTGAAGACTAAGGATTTTTAGTCATTCCAAAAGCTTGAATGTTGATGAATGTCTCCCTCAGTCATCAAGACACTTAGATAATTGCCTTGTCTTATTGAGAGTCTTGGGACAGGTTGTCTCAAGCTATCATGCACAATGAGTTTCCCCAGAGGATCTCAAATTAAAAGCAGACTGGTTCAATCGGTTTGGGTGTGTCTTAGTTACTAGTCTATGCTGTGATAAGTCTCCAGGATCAAGGCAACTTATGGGGAAAAAAGAGTTTATTTGGGGCTTACAGTTTTAGAGGGTTAGAATCCATGACCATCACAGTGGGGAGCATGGCTGCAGGCTATGAAGCAGTAGCTGAGAGCTTACATCTTGATCTTCAAGCATAAGGGAGAGGGGTGGGGGGAGGGAGAGAGACAGAGAGGGAGATTTCACTAGTAATAGTACTGGCTTTTGAAACTTTCATTTTCAGGAAAGAAAATTAGGAGGTTAAAACTGGTTTATTTGTTCTATGACTTGATCTTCTATTGAAATACATGCTTGTAGGGACAGAAGAAGTAGCTCAGTGGTTAAGAGCACTGACTGCCCTTCCAGAGGACTTGGATTCAGTTCCCAGCATCCACCTGGTAGGCCATAATCATCTGCAACTAGCTTCGGGTGATCTGGCCCTTCATCTGGCCTCTTCAGGCACTGTGCACATATGGTGCACATATATATGAGCAGGCAAAACACCCATTCACATAGGGTAAATAAAATTAAAATAAAAAGACTCAGTAAAGAAATATACAAAATGAAAACTAGACATGTTCTAGGGCTAGTTCTGGTGTCTGCAGAATTCTAAAGAGGAATGTATGAGCAGTTTAATACATGCTCTCCCAGATTTTTCTAGACCTGTGCAATCCTGTTCCTAAGTGTATCATTTAAGATCAGATTTTCTGGGCTTTTGAGTTGACAATGGGAGATAAACATTAAATATTAAAGAGGCAGAAGTAAAACTTGAAGAGCTAATACCGTCACCTTCTGTCCAACCTCTACCCTCACAGATCTGATTGACCAAGCCTTCAGCAGATTCCGCCACAGAGATGTGGTCCATCTATGCAAGCTGAAGAATGGGCTGAACATATTGGAGTTGTGGCATGGGGTCACATATGCCTTTAAGGACCTGTCCCTGTCCTGCACAGCACAGTTCCTGCAGTACTTCCTGGAGAAGAAGGAGAAGCATGTCACCATTGTTGTGGGTGGGTGTTGGGAGGGAGCAGAGTTCTTAGTACTCCAGCTGGAGGGTGCCAATGCACAGTATACCCTTGACTGAATCTTGTAAGGCTTATGCTATCATTTTTTCTAGAGTAGCAGTTCTTATTCTGTGGGTTGCAACCCCTTTGGGGTGGAGTCAAACGACCCTTTCACAGGGTTGCCTAAGACTATCAGAAAACAGTAGAAAATTACTGTTATGAAGTTGCAATGAAAATAATTTTACAGTTGGAAGTCATCACAACATGAGGAATTATATTAAAAGGTCACAGCATTAGGAAGGTTGAGAACTACTTGTTAGAGAGTTTCTAGCCTGTTTTTCTGCCACAGAGTCTGTCTTAGTTACTTTTCTCATTGCTGTGACAAGAGCAACTTAAGGAAGGAAGGTTTGAGAGTACAGGTCACCAAGGCGCTGAAGGTCTGGTGTCAGGAGCTTGGGGCATCCAGTCACACTGTCTCTACAGTCAGGGTGCAGAGAACATCAATGCTGGTGCTCAGCTTGTGTTCTTGCTTTTCTTTTCTTTTGATGGGGACCACAGCTCATAGGGCTCATAGGGTGGTGCCAGGGCCTTCCCTTCTCAGTCAAACCTTTCTGGAAATGCCTTTACAGACATGTCCAGAGGTATGTGTCTGTGATGATCCTAACACCATCAAGCTGATGAGATTAACTATCACTGATCCCTTCCTCAGTCTGCTGGAGGCTGTGGATCCTTCTGGAATGATATTTTTAGGTGTACAGTATACTCGTTGATGTCCTGATTTTATCAGCATATCCAAAGACCCTGGCCTAAGTACACAGCACCGATCTTTCAAGTAGTTCAAAGCCAATGTTGCTGCAATAGGCACCAATATTTTAAGGTCATTTTATTCCTTATTCCCTGATCTAAAGGGAGGTTTCTCCTTTCTAGGAACTTCTGGGGACACGGGAAGTGCTGCCATTGAAAGTGTTCAAGGATCCAAGAATGTGGACATTATTGTTCTCTTGCCCAAGGGCCATTGCTCAAAGATTCAGGAGCTCCAGATGACAACAGTGCTAAAGGAGAATGTCCATGTGTTTGGAGGTAGGTGCAGGACTGTGAGGGCCAGCTCGAATGGCTGGTAGGATTAGTCATGTATTGAGGTGCCTTGGCTTAGCTCTGGGCAGGTTTCTGGCTTCACCGTCTTTCACATTAACTGGCATATGACTGCATTGAACTACAGTCAATTGACTGCATTGAACTGTTAGAGCTGGTTCAAATGTCTGTCAATGCTACTACCTCTATGAAGTTCCCACTTGCCCAATGTCACATATAGGCAGCCATGCAGAACTATTACTTAAGCCAAGCAATGCTCTCAGTTCAAGGGTTTCAGAAATGTTGAAGGCACAAACATGTTTCATAGTTGAGAGAATGTGTTGGTGCATGTTGGCTGTCCATGTCCTTTAGAGGGCAGACAGCTAGGTCATGCTTGCAGTTAACTGGGTCAGGTATTAAAATAGGAAGCTGCCTGGTACTACCTATTACCAGTTCCATTATAGCTGGCCATGTAGTGAAGACCTCAGCTTTGTCATAGGAACAATAGCATTCTGTGGTTGGAGAAAGGGGAAACCCATGCTTTTCATGATATACCAAATACCCAGTGATTAGGAGACTGATAGTGGAGGTAAGTATAAAATGTTTCCATCCTTAGGAGATTGATAGCAGAGGACAGGGGGCTGGAGGAGGGAGTATGGGTGGAGGAATGGTTCTATTTTCACTTTTTACTCTCTGCTTGTCCTCACTGACCTGCAAGGAGAGGTATAAGAATATGAGATTTAGGGGTCTTGGTTGAGGTTTTACATACATTGGTCATGCATCCTTGCATGTTTGTTTTTGTTTGTTTGTTTGTTTGTTTTTGGTCACTCACTTGAAATACAGGAAATGGTCTAGCAATAAATAAATATAAGGTGCTAGAGAGATGGCTCAGTGGTGTCCCTTTCTGGCTTGCATGGTCACTATATACACATGGCACACAGACATACATTCAGGCAAAACACCCATATGCATAACATAAAATAAACTTTAAAATAGATAAATACAAATAAAATAAAATTTCTTCTACAACTGACCTGGGTCCTAGTATAATCCTGTGGTGGTTTGAATGAGAATGGCCTTCATAAGCTCATATGCTTGCATGCTTGGTCTCCAGTTAGTGGAACTCTTTGGGATAGATTAGGAGATTCGGCTTTGTTGGACAGGGGTGTGTCACTGTGGGTGGGTTTTGAGATTTCAAAAGCTCAAGCCAGACCCAATCTCAGTCCTCCCCACCCCCGTGCTGCCCTCTGTCTGTGGATCAGATGTAAACTATCAGCTGCTGCTCCAGGACCATCCTGCCTGCTGCCATGCATCCTGCCATGATGATCAAGAACTAACCATCGGAAAGTGTAAAAAGCCCCTGACTAAATGCTCCTTTCTATAAGTTGCCATGACCATGGTGTCTCTTCACAACAATAGAACGGTAACTAAAACAAATCGCAGAAAGGATATTTTTATGTTAACATACCAACACGGACAAGGAGTTCAAACAGTGGGAAGAAGTCTTGTCATTAGAGCAGCAGGAACGCCCTTTGTCAGTTTTCTCAAAAGCAGAGAAGAAACCCCTCTGCTCTTCTTTGGCAAGCACATGTACATTCCAGTGTAAAGTCTGTGCTTTGGTCATTGCACACATCTGGGTGCATTTTCCTTTGGTCATTGTTAGACTTTAATGAACAGTGTTCAGGTTCCTGAGGCCCCAACTGTTTTCTGTGTGCCAACCTTACTAGTCATGGGGTCCCAGCATCAAAGTCGAGAACTGTTTTTTTGTACTCCAGTCCTCCTCTCTTGCCTTGTTCAAGATGCACTGGAGGACTTTCATCTAAGGGCATGAGTGGACTCTTCACCTGGGGTTGGAGAACACCATTCACCTACGGAACAGTGGCAGCTTTGTGTTTGTTGATGAGTCTAGCACGTCATCATCATTGCTAGAGCTGAGGTGTTTCTATTCTGTGTATGGTCTGTGGATCGGGCAAATAGTTCAATTTGTTTATAAGCTGTACTGCTCACATTCTTTTTCTTCTTAGAGGCTTCAGGTATGACTGTTAAGAGGATGTGTGTGTGTTCAGGGGCTAATAGAAAAGATGTGTTTTCCCTTTGTGAACTCAAGGAATAGGGGTGGACCACATGGATGCTAAGTTTAAGCTTTATTAATTCATTATTATTATTATTATTATTATTATTATTATTATTATTATTATTGTATGTGTGATGAGTAGATGGATGCCCATGACACAGTGACCACTTGGAGGTCAGAGGATAGATAGCACTTAGTCATTTCTTTCCTCCTACCTTGATATGGGCATCAGAGATCAAACTCAGGTTGCCAGGCTTATGTGGTATATGCCACGCTTATGCCATTGTATGTTGGAATATATACTGTTTTTTAGATTTACAGGGGGTTACAGTTAAGATATTGCTTTGAGTCTCAGAAGAGATATTGGACTTTGGATTTTTCAACCATCTTGAGACTAATAGACCATGGGGGCTTTTGAAGTTGGACTAAAAGCATTTTGCATTATGATATGGCCACATGCCCATGGGAGTCTGGGAGTAGATTGTAGTAGTTCAAATGAGAATGGCTCCTATAGTCTTAAATATATGTTTTTGGTTTTTTGTTGTTGTTGTTTTTCAAGACAGGGTTTCTCTGTGTAGCTCTAGCTGTCCTGGAACTCACTCTGTAGACCAGGCTGGCTTCGAACTCAGAGATCCACCTGCCTCTGCCTCCCAAGTGCTGGGATTAAAGGTGTGCACCACCACCACCTGGCAGTCTTAAATATCTGAGTGCTTGATCCCCAGTTGGTGGAACTGCTTAGGAAGGATTCGATGTGGCCTTGATTGAGTTGTGTCTCTGGAGTGGGCTTTGAGGTTTTAAAAGCCCATAGCCATTCCCAGTTGGCTCTCTGTGCCTTGTGCTTTTAGATAAGAATCTAAGTTCTCAGCTACTGCTCCAGAACCATAACGGCCTGTCTGCTCATGGCTCTAACCCTCTGAAACTCTAAGCCCCCAAATCTCTTTCTTCTACAAGTTGCTTCTGTCAAAGTGTTTTTAATAGCAATAGAAAAGTGTCTTACCCAGCCACTGGGTTTATAAAAGTAGTAGTAATTTCCATGTTCATTGTGTGATTCCTAAGCATTAAGTACTTAGTAGATTCTAGATGCTTATTGACTATAGTTTTTTAAAAGCTGGAATGAACAGAAAATACAACTGAGGCTCTCTGAAAGAACAGTTTCCAGGTTCTCTAACTGGAATGTCCAGGGGTGGAGTTGGCTGTCACCTGGTTGGTTCCCAATCTGCTGTCCCCAGTCCTAGGTCCCTTTCTCTTGAGGTCACAGTATGAAGACTTGAGGTAACCAAGTTTCCCTTTTCCTGTGGTTCTTCCTTAAAAGCAGTAGCCATTTCTCTAGCACCCCAGCCACCATCCTTCTGAGATTCAGTGGCCTGAACTTCTCACATGTCCAGCTTGGACAGAACTCTAACTCTATGGGCTTGTCAGGCACAGATTGGCTTGACTTTAGCAAAGGAATGGGGCCATTCCTACTGGATCAGATTGACTGGGGTTACAGCTGGTCCCCCATCTGTATTGCATCACTATAGTGATGAGAAGAGAAAGTTTTGCACCCCTAATGGCTGTTCTGGTACTTTTCCCCAGTAATCTTCACCCCCTCTGCTTGAGGTATGGATCCAATTGGAGAATTAGATACACTTATAAGGTAAGGGTCAATACTGGTATAATTACTGAGGCAGCTAGACTGGGGTGCTGATGTGTTAAACTGGTGGATAATATACCCAGTAATTCACCCCATAAATGAAACCAATGTACACACCTAACTTCAGGGAGAATTTCTGCTGAAGCAAGCTTACCTAGCACATAGGAGCAGGGACCAGGACACCTACAGTTCACCACAGGGGAGAAGTGACCATTTCTCCCCAGCCCCAGTAGTGTTCTGTTCTATAAACAGTCCCTCCTTCTTTCCAGGAGAGTGAAAGGCACACTCTTTGCAGAACAGTGAAGGCTTGGAATACTGCAGGAATTCTTTTCCCAGTATCCCAGAAGGTTGGCACTTTATATCTGAATATAGAATGCAAGACCATTAGAAATGGTTCTGACCACATTTTCTTTTCTCCCAACTGAGGACAAATACTTAGGGTCACAAGAACAAGAGACCTGGATTGGATGGATACCTAAGGAGCTTATACAGAGCCTGGAAAGCCAGGCTAATCCACGTGAAAGTGAAGGAAGCAGAGGCGAAACTAGATGGGAGAGGATGGGCGGAGCCTGGGAGGGCCCCCGAAAAAGCCGGGAGTGAGTGCCAGGGGCTTCTACTCCTGAGAGATGCCCGCTTCTCTCTCCCCTGGCAGTGGAAGGAAACAGTGATGAGCTCGACGAACCCATCAAGGCCGTGTTTGCTGATGTGGCCTTTGTCCAGAGGCACAACCTAATGAGCTTGAACTCCATCAACTGGTCTCGGGTCCTGGTGCAGATGGCACACCACTTCTTCGCTTATTTCCAGTGTACACCATCTTTGGATATGCACCCCTTGCCCACAGTGGAAGTGGTAGTGCCGACGGGAGCTGGGGGTAACCTGGCAGGTAAGGAGACCCTGGGGTGCAAACGGACTTTCCAGAAAGCACTCAGTCCTTCAAGCTGTCTCCCGCCTACAAACATGGAGAGAAAGAAAGTTGTGTTTTGTTCTAAAGAGGACAGAGAACCACACAGGATGCCTTCTAACTTGCTGAGGCTGAGGGTGGAATATTCCAGGGTCCTGAAGCAGAAAGAGATTGAGAGGTCAATCCTGGGAAGATTCAGTACCCTCGCCTGTGTTTGCACAACCGCTAGTAGACAGAGCTCAAGGTTCAGCCACCAAACATAGCTCAGTGTCCTTTTCTTAAATTTTTACTTGACTCCCAGCTCCACCCACTGCCTGCTGAGGGACGCCTGCCTTGTGCCATGGCACAGTGTTCTCACTACCCAGGGACCATGTGAGATAGAAAGGGCTCTGGCATCAGGAGTCCGGCCTTGGTTCTGCCCTTTAAAAGCTGAATGGTTAAGAGTTCCTCAGACTCAAGTCCTCAGCTGATCACATGCTCAGAGCTGCCTGTGAGGAACAAGTCTGACTGAGGGTGCACATGAGCTTTGTACAGGGAAAGTGCTGTCCTGGCACCAAATACTAATGAACATTTTCAAACGTTAACTATGCATCAAGTGATGTTGTTCTAAGAGCTCTTCTAGGGTTAACGATTTCATGGGACTAGAACAACACAGCTGTCTCCTATGCACATGGACAATTAGTTCTAAGACCCCTGCAGATACCAAAATCTGCAGAGATTCAAATCCCCTATGTAAAATGGCATGGTATCTGCATAGAGCCTATGTACATATACTCATATACTTTAAATCAACTCTACATGATATCGAATAACTAGTACAATAAGCAAGTGTTATCTAAATGGCTATTGTGTTTTAGGGAATAATGGCAAGAAAGAATCTCAACGTGTTTAATACAGATGCAATTTTTTTTTCTTGAGACGCTCTCACTATGTAACATAAGCTGCCCTAAGACCCTTAGGCTAGCCTTGAAAGTCTCCATCCTCCTGCCTCAGCTTCCCAAATACTGGAAACATAGAGTGTATCACCATACCCTGCTTCAGATAGTTTTGATTCATGGTCAGTTGACTCTGCAGATGTGGAAGTACTCTTCCACATCAGTTGACTCTGTAGATGTACCCACTGTCCACCTGTTCTATTCTTAACTGTTTTAGAGTGAGGAACCAGATACAAAGACAAGTTAGCTTGCCTCTGTTTACACAGCTGGTTGGTAGTGGAGCCACGTTGAAGCCCAGGCAGGCTGGAGTCTACATCTTTTCCGTCTCTCAAGGAGGCAATGGTGTTAGGGTCTCTGGTAGCTCTGTCTCTGTCATTGCTTCTCAAGGCACCAGGGACAGAGTGGGTGAGATGACAAACACATCTGAGTTAGGAGCCAGTGTGCTGGCAGCTAGGCAAGGAAGACTGCGGTCCTCACTACTCAGAGGGTGACACCCAGGGTGCTTCCCTCTCATGTCACCTTCCAGCTAGCGATGCCACCTGTAGCTATGCCCTTCATAGCACCTGGCACATGGCGCATGGGTGAGCCCTGTGGAGGACATTCCCACCTGGGATTTCTCCATAAGGACCTGTTTGACCTTAAGTCTTTGGGTCCTCCTGAACTTCCATTTTTCCTCAGCACTGAAGAACATTATAATGCTTCCGTGAGGATCAAGTGACATAAGAGTGTGACTGGACTTTCCAAAATTAAATGCGATATTGATAAAACACCCCCTCCCCAAAAAAGTAGGGGCCTAAAGAGAGAACTCAGTAGGTAAGGCTTTTGCCACACAAATCTGAGGACCTGAGTTTGGATCCTTAAAGTCCACATAAAACTAGATATGGCAGTGCGTATCTGTAATCTCAGTGTTCCAACAGCAAGATGACAGAGGCAGGAGAAGCGCCAGAAGCTTGTGGGTCACTAGCTTTGTGTATCAGCAGGGAACAGCAGACATCTTCCTAAAGCTGGAAGGCAAAGACCTAGACCCTGCGAGTTGGTAGGATTTGGGCAAGGTAATTCAGGGGTGCGAGGGGTTGACTCATAACTTTATGTAGATGTTAGTCTCGGGTAGGTGGCTGAAACATAGAGCAGGGCGCAGTGACCATCTGACTTCTCTTCACCTTCTCTCCTCCTACTCTCGTTTTCACACAGCAAAGTTCATTTCTTTTTATTAAACTCACATTAAAAAAAAAATCTTTGCTTTTATCCAAAAATCATTTTGCCTTCCTGTGTTCCCAAGCTGGGTGCATTGCTCAGAAGATGGGCCTCCCAATCCGTCTGGTTGTGGCCGTGAACCGCAATGACATCGTTCACAGGACTGTCCAGAAGGGAGACTTCTCTCTGTGTGAGGTTGTCAGAACAACCCTGGCATCTGCTATGGACATTCAGGTGGGCCTCCGGGGAAAAGAACAGATCTGGCCGACTGTTGGTGGGGCAGGACTGCATAAGGGTTGGAATGAGGGTGCCTAGGATTCTGTCTCTCCATCAGGTGCCCTACAACATGGAGAGGATCTTCTGGCTGCTCTCTGGTTCTGACAGCCAGACCACAAGGGCTCTCATGGAACAATTTGAAAAGACCCAAAGTCTGCACCTACCCAAGGACCTGCATAGCAAGGTTGGTAATTGGCCACACCCTATAGGGGTGGGGCATCCCTGCAATCTCCACGGCCATTGGAGTGACCTCTGAGAGAAGCAAGAAGCAAGTTTTGTTCAACAGGACTCAGTAAGCAGTATTGGTAAAAACTTCTAGAGTCTGATCTCTAGTGGTTTATTTTAGGCATATTTAAGCACAGCACAGTGTGGTGAACATTATTCTTGGGATGATTAACTCACTCCTCTGTGCACAACAAATATATATATAACAAGCTTGTATAAATCTCCTTGAGGAATAAAGTAAGCTACATACAGATCAGACCTAACTACATCAAAACTCATTATAAAAGTCCATCAAGATTGGTTCTTTAGGTTGACCGATAAGGGTCTGGCAGTGCCACGGCCAGAAAAGTCTCTACCACACAGAGCAAAGGTCACCAGACTAGTAACCAAGTCTACAAGTCTACATTGAGCCTTCGAGGTAGATGGCAGTTTTTGCATTCCTTTCCTTGAAGAAACAACACTGTGTGCTTAACATTCCAGGTTCTCCTAGTGCTTGCCTGTGAGCACAGAAGACCTTTCTGTGCCTCCTACAGCATCCAATGGAGGAAGAAAAGGGTACAGCCACAGGACAGACTTGGGGCTTCGAAACATGAGAGAGGGAAGGGGACACCTGGTTTTAGGGCATCGTCTGTGAGCCAGGAACTTCATGGTTAACACTGACTAAGGAGAGTCAGTTGTAAAATGCTAAGCTGGTTTTTATGAATGCAGTGCCTCCATTTCCTCCTCTGTAGACAGAGGATAATAAGACCCCCTGTCTCATAAGGTTGCTGTGAAATTTGAGTCAAAAGATAAATGTAGGCACTTTACATACTGCTGGAAATGTACAGCTCCATACAGTGACTATTTTTATGCTTATTTGTTATTGTTATTAATTTACAATAATAGCAACATCAGTACAAGGACAAAGCCATTCTGCCCTTCCAGTACAGACAGAAGCCATAGTCACTGCTGACCTTTATCTCCCTCCTTTGTCCTTGTCCCTGTCTCTTTCAGAGAAGGAAAATCTTTATTTAGTTAATAAATAAGTTTTATTTGTTTTAGGAAACTAGTTAGAAAGCATTGCCTGGTGGCTATTCACTGGGAACCCAGAGGTGGACCTGGCCAGAGTCCACCTTCTTGACCAATATTTAATCAAAGCTTGCTTCAAGGGGGAAGGGACTGGAGAAATGACTCCACGGTTAAGAGCATTAGCTGCTCTTCCACAGGTCCTGAGTTCCATTCCCAGCAACCACATAGCGGCTCATGACCCTCTATAATGAGATCTGATGCCTTCTGTAGCCTGTAGACATACATGCAGATAGAGAACTCAGCTGGATGGATGGATGGATGGATGGATAGATAGATAGATAGATAGATAGATAGATAGATAGATAGATAGATAGATAGATAGTGTGAAGCCTGATGATACACAAAGTTCTAGAATGTTCTCCTTCTTGCTTTCACAGTCTGACTTTATGTCAGTCTCTTCCACTTGGAGAGGATCGTTATTTACCACCTTGGCCTACCCAATTCCTTTAACTTAGTCCCTTATATGACATAATTGGCCATGGTTAGTGTCCCTCCTGACAGGTTCTTCTCAAAACCAGACACAGTTATCTGAAGACCAGAATGGGACTTCTCTCTTTTAGAATCTATACTGCTTTAAAAAGAAAACGCTTTTCATTATTTTTATTTAATGTGTATGAGTGTTTGCCTGCTTAGGTATGTGTACCACATGCATGCAGTACTCTTGGAGTCCAGGAGAGGGCATCATATCTCCCTGGAAATGGGAGTTACACATGGTTACCACCTTGTGGGTGCTAGGAACCAAAGCTGAGTCCTCTACAAGAGCAGCTAGTGCTCCGAATAGCTGAGCCATCTCTTCAGCCTTCTGCTGCCTTTGACAAAGCCAAACATTAGTTTGTTTGGCCCATAGTTTGTGCAGACAGGAATATTCCTTCTCCTTATGTAAATGAGATCCTCCATTAAAACTGGGCACCAAAAAAAACCCCAAAAACTAGATACCATATCTCCTGTGTTTCTTCATTTTTTCCCCTCACTCTACTCTAAGGACACTGTATGTGCTAGAAGAGCATTCGTTAATTTATCCATCAGTCCATTAATTTATTCATTCATCTATCCCTCCACTCATATTATCTATCTGCTGTGGTTCAAGAACTATGTTAGGTGCTGGAAATACAAAGAGAAAATACAGCTATCACACTGAGTGGTGCAGCAAGGTGGTCGAGCACATGCTTAGTATACCTTTGGCCTTGTATTCAGTCCTCAGAACTGGAAAACAGAGGAATAAGAGGCAGGGAGGAAGAAGAGGAGGAGGAAGATGAGGAAGAAGAGGAGGAAAAAAGTGTTGGTTGCTATCTTTGACCCTAACCAGGAAGTATCTGTATAAACAATCTATTATCCATGTGGCCTCTGATGCCATTAAGTATGTGCAGGGTGTTTGCTATGTTGTAAACATGCAGAACATCTTCAGAGAATGGTCTCACATACCAACCACACTTAGGGAGCCCTGAGAAGGGAGTCCTCTTCTGTCTGTGAGTACTGGGTTTCCCAGGGGTGGTGCTCCTAAGCAGAGTAGGAACTGACAAGGTAGTTCACGCCATAAATGTTGGATACCCATGACTTGTATCAGACCATAGAACAAGTCTGTGTACTAATCCATCTGCTAAATACATCGAGATGTACCCAAAACTTCTACAAATCCTTCTGCTATGTGGGCTCAAAACTGTAATTGTCTCAAAACTCATAAATCGATTTTACTGTGAGTTACTGGTATGGGTGTGGCTGTGGCTGTGTTTGTAGCGGGGGGGAGGGGGTCTAGTCCTTCTGTGATTCACCAATCCCAACATCCACCTCTGCCCCGTGACCTTTCAGCTTGCAGAGGCAGTGACTTCTGAGTCTGTATCTGATGAGGCCATCACCCAGACCATGGCCCGCTGCTGGGAAGAGAACCAGTACCTACTGTGCCCCCACTCGGCCACAGCAGTGAACTACCATTACCAGCAGACTGACAGTGGGCAGTCCAGGTACCAGCAGTGCAATCTGGGGCACTGGGGGCAAGCCTCTTCTCCAAACAGGGCATGCAAGACTAAGGATAGTGACATCAGTAGGCATGGTGGGTTCTGTACCCAAGAACTAAGCTGTGCTTAGAAGAGGTGTAAACTATATCCCAGGTCATGACGGGGGATGATGGATGAACTGGATCTTTATTGGGATACTTTGCAGGCTTTTTATATAAACTAGTTCAAGGTATTAATCATGTCTTTCTCTCTCCGCTCTCTGCCCTACCCTGCCCCTAACCTTTCCTCTGGTCCTCCTTCCTCTGTCTTCTCCTTTCCCATCCTCATGCCTATTCTCTCCGGTCCTGCCCCACCCCAATAGCATCCCCCGGTGCTGCCTGGCCCCTGCCTCAGCAGTCAAATTCCCAGAAGCAGTCCAGGCGGCTGGGCTGACTCCCAAGACTCCCGCAGAAATCCTGGTTCTGGAGCACAGGGAGACACGCTGTATCCCAATGCGGAGAGGAGACGACTGGACACAGATGCTGCAGGACACAATTGAGGGCCTGTCCCAGCGGTGGAAAGGTTGTGTGGTGAACTCCTCAGAATAGCCAGGCTGGAATGGGTTCAAAGACTCTTGCCCCAGAGATGGCTGGGACAAGATGGCTCAGTAGTTAAGAACTCCTGCTGCTCTTCCAGGGGACCCAAGATAAGTTCCCAGTGCCCATGTCAGGTGGCTTACAACCATCTATAACTTCAGCTGTAGGGTTTTGACACCTCTGTGGGTAATGCACTCATACACAGATACACACACCAATATGTAATTAAAAATAATAAAGATAAGTCTTTTTTTTTAAAAAAAAAGTTTCTTGTTATAGCTATATAGAAAGTTCCATGGTAAATTTGTATCTTTAAAAATATGTGTATTCTTGTCCCAAGATGATGTGTCCCTGCTCCTGGAAAAAGCTACTATAGTCCTTTTGTGGGAATCTGCCTCCATGCCTTTATTCTATAAGAGGCAGAGTGAACTGGGGTAAAGGATGTTGAAAGATTCAGAGTATCATTGCTTAATATGTGAGTTTCAGGGGCTTCATGTGTCAAGCCTTTTGGACATGGGGTCAACTTCAGCTCAAAGGGGTCAGGATCCCAGACTTGTGATGCAAGACTGCTCACCTATATACTGGCCTGGGTCTTAGGATCTCTGTATCTCTGTTTATTCAACTACCAAACCAAAGCCTTGGTCCTTCTTGACAGTTGCCTTGAACCTGCTGAAGCACTGGGAAAGGTACCTCTGCTAGTTGGATGGGGGCTCTGAACGGCTCTTGGGCAGATCTGAGCTGTAGGCTGAATGCAGACCCATGGGCCTCTGAGAGGTGATGCTGAGGCACGGACCACATCCATCTGCTGTACCAGGTTGGCTCAGCAGAGTAAGCAGGGAAGCAAGGAAGCCTGTACTGGTGGTTTGGATAGAAGTTGATCACTAAATTGAAGGTTGTATGGGACAGAAAGTCATGGTGGCATCATTGTACCAATCAGACCGGCTAGCTTTTCAGTTATTTACATTACTGGGTTCAGGTCTTATGAGCAGCAGGCGAGATTTCAGGCAAATGCAGGCCCACAAGTTGCAGTAGCAATCCCCATGCCTTGGATAGTGAACCTCTCTCTAGAAAGTCAGAGATAGAATTTTTTTTTTTTTTTTTTTTTTTTTTTTTTTGGCACTAGAGGATGCTACTGCTCCACCCTATGGCTGCTCCGACCTCATCTACTGGGCCCCAGGTGGTCAGAGAAGGGTCTGGGAAGCGTCAGAGAGCAGAGTCCTTTGTCCTGGCTCAGGCTCTGAGTGGAGCTGGTCTCATGGTGGGGGTGACTGGAGTGGGTACATGCTCAGTGAAATGAGTGCTGCTATTACAAGGGGTGGCAGTGGTTCTGTGAGGTTCTTCAGCTGCAGGCAGGCAGGTCTCCACCAGCAAGAGGTGAGTGAGGCCTTGGGCGCCTTCGATGAATTTTCCCAGCTAAAATAAATATGGAATGAGCAACCCAGGGAGGGTGGCGCAACTTACCTCCCAGAAAGAGGACAGAGCCAACCCCTTGCCTGGAGATAGTTGCTGCTACCCAAGAAGCATCTTCCTTCTTTCCAGATCTGTCTTTTTATGCTCCACCCATCAGTCCTCCATTCTATAATCTGTGTTCTCACAGGTCCCCAGGGCTCAGTCAATCCTTAGAGACAGCAGCATGACTTCCTACTACACACTAGGCAGAACTGGGTACCTATGGAGAAGCAAGAAAAGATTTGGCTGGAGGGATGTGTGTGTGTGTGTGTGTGTGTGTGTGTGTGTTCACAGGCTCTCATGTAGCTCAGGATGGCCTTGAACTTGATATATGGCCAAGGATGATCTTAAACTTGTAAATCTTTTGCCACCATCTCTCAAGGTTTGCAGCCTGGTTTATGCAGTGCTGGAGATCAAATGGGCTTTATTCAAGCTGGGTAAGCATTCTACCAACTCTACCAACAGAACTACATCCCATCCAACAACTTAACATAGCTGCATAAAAGCTATATAAATCAAGGTCCCGGAGCTGCCCAAGGCTATCAGTAATGGTTCTCCAGTGAAGACGCCCTAGCAGCCTGTTGGGATAATCTCTTTGTGCACTTTGTAAAGACTGTCTTTGTATTAGTCAAATGTTGATTTCTGTACCAGTAGAGTGGTTAGTACTGTCTGGACTTCAGTATCATTATTTTTATGAAGCATCACCTGTCTCAGTGTTTTATAAGCATTCTTCATTGCCTTCTGATTAGTTTAATAAAGAGCTGATGAGCCACTTATCTGGGCAGAAGAGACTAGGGAAAGACTTCCCATCCCAGTGAGGGGGATCCTGGGGAAACCAGAGACAGGGAGAAGAGGTAGAGAGACCATGTGGATTGACCAGGAGGATTCACCATGAAGTCTCCATGAGAAAACAGCCATGAGGACACACATGGACCAGAGCAAGCCATGGCAAGACTCAGACAAAGATGAAGGACCATGGATCTGGGAAAGCGGCATCCTAGAGGGTTAGGATAGCTCAGAACCTGCCCAGCTTAGGCTTGCTGCTTGCTAATACAAACACCAGGTCTCTGTATCTTTTATTTGGATGCTAAAATCGGCTAGAGCTGCTGTAGAAATACCCTGCAGTTATTTGGGAGCTAGTGGGGTGTGAGAACACCCTCTCCCCCAATTACTTTTACAGCAGCCTCCCTTTGGTGTCCCTACTCTATCACTGCCAGCTGTTGCAGTGATTGGTTCTGGAGCATGCGCTCTGCTCTGATGCTTCTTCAAAGGCCACTATAGAATATACCATAAGGCCAGGAGCTGGCCCCAGATGTGGTCTTCTCTGAGAATGTGTGACTGGAGCCAACCTGGTAGGAGGAGCTGCAGAACCAAAACTTGTACAGGAGAGACTAGCAGCGTGAGGAGAAGGCTGAGCATTCTGGTCTTACAGAATGCTGTACCAAGGAGATTCTTCTGCGTTCTAGCCTACTTTTTCCCCCCTCAATGACTTGGACATTGTAGTGATTTGTTATAAATCAAAACTCCAGCCAGATCAGTAATGGCACACGCCTTTAATACTAGCACTCAGAAGACAGGCTGGCAGATCTGTGATTTAGAGGCCAGCCTTGTCTACAGAGCCAGTTCCAGGACAGCGATGACTCCACAGAGAAATCCTGTACCAAAAACACAAACAAAGAAAACAGAACCGATTCCAGTTCTGGCACCAAACTGGGGCTACTCTAACAGACAGAAAGAAGCCTGTTTGCAGTTAAGGAATTGGCCGCCTGCCTTCTAAATGGACACTGGTCGGTAATTAAGCAAGGCCAAGATCCTGTAACAGGTGCAGTGTCAAGAGTTACAGCAGATCAAGGTAACACTGCAAGGAGTCCCTCCTTAGGTTGGCTGCCAGGGACACCTATTGAGGGTCACCTCTCCCTCATCTCTTATATCCCTATTGTCTCCATCCAAGGCTCACTCCCCATCAGGGATCGTGTTGCTCGTAAAACAGATTCAGTTTAAGTATCACTGGTGTAAGCAACCCTGCAAGCAAAGATGAGCTCTCTCTGGCTCCCTCGGGGAAAATAAGCCCTCCAAATTCTCTGGAAAGCCCTGGCAATAATTCTCACAGCCAGCAGAGGGCAGCAGAACACACCCAAAGTCCTTGCTCTAAAGTAGGTGGGCTTGGCCCAATCCAAACCACACTCCTGACATCACTCCCGGGCAAACCACCTGTCTGACTTTGTTTTCTAAAGTCTGGGGACCCTGAAGGTTGGAGGATTGAACCTGGGACTTTGCATATGCTAGGCAGGTGCTCTACTACTGAGTCACACCTCAGGCTTGGCCCAGAGGAGACCTCAGGTGCTGTTCAGCAGGTCCTGCCCTTTATTTTATTTTATTTTATTTTTTTCAGACAGGCTCTTTCATGGTCCTGGAACTCTCTAAGCATCAAAGCTGGTTAGTCAGTCAGTCCTGGATTCCGTCAAAAATAACTTTAAATTTTTTTTAAAGTGTATTGCATCTTAACTTACTATTGGTGCCTCTCTCCTTTTAACGGTTCACATATGCCTCCCGTGTGTGTCTGTGATTTCTGAGAGCAATAGTAGCTGAAGGCAGGGAGGCCCAGGATGCAAGCCCTTGTCTGTGCAAAGGCCAGGGGAGGAGTCAGGTGTCCGGTTCTGTGACACACCAACTTATTCCCTTGAGGCAGCGTCTCTCATTGAACCTGGAGCTAGGCTAGCAGGCAGCAAGCCACAACCATCAGAGCCTTCTCCATCACCATAGAGCTGTGCTTACAGGTCTTCGCACACAGCCACCATAGAGCTGTGCTTACAGGTCTTTGCACACAGCCACATGGGGCTTCACATGGGGATGCCAGCTCAGGTCTTTGTGTTTGGGCAGTAAGAGCTCTTACCCACTGAGCCATCTCCTCATCCCCTCAATATTGTCTTAAATAGTTTTTAGTTTTGTGATAAAACTGCCTTAAACATACATAAATGTACAACTTTTTACTGATACAGTTCTATACCGCTTCAACTAGGAAAAGCAGACGTAAACGCAGAATCAAGAAAGTCAAAATAACCTTGTTACTGTGTAACACGAATGTGCTGGTACCAAGACTGGGGCGCAAGGAGACTCCAGCAGTGAAACTCCCGGCTCATGATCATTGCGGATGTCTATTGACATGCTTTTCTCCGTGTCACCCCAGTCACAGCCGCTGGCAGGTCACCCTTCTCTTAGAGCCCACTTACCCCAGCCACCTCAGCCTCCTGTGTGACAGTGCTTATGACTGGTAACTGCAGATTCCGATACAAACGCAGACACTGGCATTATGCAGCGACTTGATTTTCAAGTCATTTACATTGATCTAGAAATTTATTTGAAAAAATAGTGTACAGATTCACACATATGAAATATATTGCTGATGGGGAATTGTTTGTGTGTATATGTACACACGTGTGTGCGCGAGAGTGTGTGTGTGTGTGTGTGTGTGTGTTTAGGCCAGAGAACAACCTCCTGTGTTGTTCCTCAGGTGCCGTCCTTTTTGTTGTTGTTGTTTTTGACACAGTATTTCATTGGCCTGCAGCTAGTTGGTCAGCAAGTCCTGGGTTCCTAGATTTCCTTTTGAGAAATCTCTCTCTCAGTCCTTGCTTCTTATAGGTGAGAAAATTGAGGCTCAGACAGGACCTCTACCTTAGCCTTGGTACACAGATCATCAGGGTGAAGCAAATGAGATCCACTTTGCACAGCCATTTCTCCCGGTAAGACTCTCAGTCAGTCACAACAGACTTGGTTCTGGGGAAAGAGCCTGGGTGTGGCTTGGGGCTTCCCCAGAGGTATCTAGTCACCAAATTTCCAAATCTTGGGAAATGAGAGAATACTGGTGTGCATAGCCCGTTGGGAAAGCCGAAGAACCTACCACTCTAGATTCAGGTAAGTGCAGGTTGTCTGAACTCCATGGCCCTCCTTCCTATGGTCATCACCTGGTTCTGGCCCTTTCTCTACCAGAGAAAGCTTATCTGGACTGGCTTTGCCTCATACTATAGGTGCAAGATGGAGAAACATGGAGCAGATGCAAATACCTTGTCCCCATGAGGATGGTGGAGCAGAGAGGGCATGCCACCCTTTATTCCCTGAGCTGAGCAGTACTGGGGGCGGAGGGAGGGTTGGTACATCTCTAGAAATCTTGTCAAAGGAGATAACAAGACTCACTATATTTAAAGCCAGTTTAGTTACATTTGAAGGGGGAGGTAAGGTGGGGGGTCTTGATGACCTAAGTGGGTAAAGATACCCCCTCATACATATGAGAGAAAGAGAGAGAGAGAGAGAGAGAGAGAGAGAGAGAGAGAGAGAGAGAGAGAGAGAGCTCTAAAAGATGAGGGCTCATATCAGAAAAGACACTTGGTCATCCTAAAAAGCTTAACCTAGTGCCATGAGGGTCTGAAACACACTGGTCAGCCTTGAGCATATATTTGAGACCTCAAAGCCCTGCCTCCACAGTGACACATTTAGCTATACCTCCTCCAATAAAGGCACACCTCTTAATGATGCCACTTCCCATGGTCCAAGCATAGCCAAACCACCATAGAACTGAAGTGGGTGGAGCAGGGATTAAATGATGGGATGAAGAGACCAAAAAGTTGTGCTTTAAACGCTAGAAAGACCACTTTCAAGGCAGTTTGGAGGATGGGAGAACAGACAGCAAAGACCGGGAATGACGTGAGGAAGTCACCTGGGAAGAAGCAACCACAGCTGGGGGATCACCCCTATCAGGGCAGCCTATGGGCTTATCTGTGGGGCATGTTCTTGATTAATGATTGATGTGAAGTGGGCCACCCATTGGCAGCTGATCCTGGTTCATATAAAAAAAAATCAAGCTGGACAAGCTATGGAGAGCAAGCTAGTAATCAGTGTTCCTCTGTGGCCTTTGCTTTCGCTCCTGCCTTGGCTTCCCTTGGTGATTAACTGTGTAAGGTGAAAGAAACCCTTTCCTCCCCAGGTTGCTTTTGGTCATAGCATAGAAAACAAACCAGGACACGTGGTAAGCGAACAAACTGGGGTAGGGCCTTATATGGGCCTCAGCTTGATGAATAAAGGGAATGGAATGAGTGGGTAAGTATGCCTTGCAGACTTACTATAAACCTCAATGTCCAAAGGCTCTACAAGCAGACCCAATATCACAGGCTACACAGGAGATTAGGCCAGTGCCTCCGGTGTTCAGGTTGGTCCTTGTCACCTCTAAAAAAGGACTGCCGTCTTTTTGGCATTAGGAATCTGCTCTCCTGGTCTGTTTTCCAAATTGGCAATCCTGTGGTTTAAATGGTTGCTCTTGGTAGATTTCAAGTTCTGCGAGCATGGTTCTTAGTCATGGTCCCCATACTGCACTATAGATCTCTTGAACGTCTTTCTTTAAAAATCTTATTTAAGGAGGTTGACAAGATGGCTTAGCAGGTAAAGGTGCACACTGCCAAGCCTGATGACCTGAGTTCAAGTCCCAAGAACCCCAAGGTGGAAAAGAAACGGAAAAAATCGACTCTCCAAAGTTGTCCTCTGACTTCCTCATGTGTGCTACAGCTCCTGCATGATACATTCCTAACTGCATACTTATATGCCCATACCCCTGCCTGGCACAAATGAATAAATGTAATAATAAAAGTTTCAAAACAAAATCTTTTTTTTCCTAAGATAATGAAAGCTTGCTGGGCTGAGGACATGGCTCAGCAGTTCAGAGCACTTGCTGCTGTCGCAGGGAACCCAGATTCGGTTCCCAGCACCTACATTAGGTGCTCACAACCTCTTGTAACTCCAGTTCCAGAGGACCCAATGCCCTCTTCTGACTTCCTCAAGTACCTGGGCACCCATGGTGTACACACACACACACACACACACACACACACACATATCATATATACATATACATACACTCAGGCATGCTTACATATGCATAAAATAAACAGATCTTTTTAAAAAGAAATCAAGAACAAAAGCTTGCTTGCTGTTCTATGGCTCTTGGATCTATGCTGTCATCAGTCTGGACATTGGCTGAAATCTCTAGAGACAGAGGCCTATTCTGAGGCTAGAGGTGGGATCTATGGTAGACATGTTCTGATAGTCAGGAACCCTCATTCCCACTTCTGATTCTATCTCCATCTCTCTAGGCATTCTCCCACATGACTTATGACTTCTCAAAATTGTAGTGCACTTGTCTATGAAATGGTGGGACTAAGCCTCTGAAGCTATAAGCAAGCACCCAATTAAACAGTTTCCTTTAGAAGGGTTGTTGTGACTATGTTCCTCACAGCAGTAGAGCAGTGACTAAGATGTACTCTATCAACTAAGCCGTATCCCCAGCCCCACATTTTATATTATGTATATTTTACCACAGGGAGGAGTGGACAGGCAGAGTGGGCAGGTGTGTATTTCCAGCTCTTCTGTTTTCTCTGGCTGGCCCAGAGTTTCAGATCAAAGACCTCTGATGACACAGCTCCCTCCAAGCCGTGTACTCGGTTGTCCTATGTTGCTGGGGGAGCTACAGGCCTCCAGCTTCTGTCCAGGCCTCTGCCCCCCCCCACTCCCCTCCCCCACCCTGGGATGGGGCATATAGATCTGCAAAGGCAGGACTCCTGCAGGCTTCCTGTAGCCAGGGCCAGCACTGCCTGGGCACGCCCTGCAGAGGGGAATCACCTTGCCCTGAAAAAAAACTAGGCAGAGAGAGGGAGAAAGCAGTACAATTAAAATCTTAGTGTATGAATAATTATGTTTTAAAAATCCCCACTTTTTTTGAAACATCAAAAGGAATTCTGCAATAAGAGGTTTAATTTGCAGATTTAGCGGCATTTGGCAGGTTAAAAGTAGGGGCTGAGAAGTGAGTAAGCGTGGGATTTGGGGCTGGAAGAAAAGAATGGGAGGATCTGTTTGGCCAGAAATCCGGCTTTGAGCTCCCCCTGAGCTCCCCAGCCTCACTTCCTCTGCCTACAGCAACCCTGGGACCTGGCTGCTTGTGGGGGTGTGGTGGGGGTGCACTCATGATTGAAGGGGTGGGAAGAACAGGATAGGAGCAGAGTTGAGGTCTCTGGTCCTGGGGCCTCACTTCCTTCTTAAAAATGACTTTATCTCCCCTACTTATTTATTTGCATTTTGAATATTTACATTTGAAAGTTCTGAAAATACACATAGAATAAATAAATAAGCATACATTTTTTAAAAAGGAAAAAAAACAATATATACATGGGCCAGTGAGATGGCTTAGTGGGCAAGGTGCTTGCCAACAAACCTGATGACTTGAATTCTATCCTTGGAACCCACATAGTGGTAGGAGATAGCAAATGCCTATGAATTAATTACCCCTGGACTTCTGTGTGTGAGCTATCGCTTGTATGTACTTACACACACACACAATTTTATTATTCTCATCCCTCTAGGCTTTTTCTTCTCTCTTCTGAGAGCCTCTTCTGAGGTCTGAGTAGAGGTCCAGTGTTGCTGAAGGGGAGATGCTCAGAGAAAGAGGCCTGAGTGTGTGAAGTGAGCATGGGAAAAGGTGACTGATTGTACCCAGAGTGGGGTGCACATGGAAAGAAGTGGGAAGAAGATGAGCATGCCTAGGGTGCTTGGTGGCCCCAGGAAAGAGACTCTCACAAGCTGACTTTGCTCAATGAGGCAATTTTCAAAAAGGGATGAGGGACAAGTGATTGTAGCAGAATTCCCAACATCAGAAGGACTGTGGCCTCTGTCCTGAGGGTGTGGTGTAGTGCTAAGAATTGAACCTACGGCCCTCAGCAAGGTAAATACTGTGTCTTAGTCAGTGTTTTATAACTGTGAAGAAACAACATGACCATGTCAGCTCTTATAAAGGAAAACATTTCATTGGGACTGGCTTACAGTTCAGAGGTTCAGTCATTATCATGGTGGGAAGCATGGTAGCATACAGGCAGGCATAGATGATGCTAGAGAAGGAGCCAGGAGTTCTACATCTGGACCTGCAGGCAGCAGGAAGAGACAGTGAACCACTGGGCCTGGCTTGAGCTTCTGAAACCTCAAAACCCCACCCCCAGTGACATACTTCCCCAGCAAGGCCATACCTCCTAATAGTACAACACACTCTTCCACGAACCTAAACCCCAGCTCTTTTTACTCTTTGACTTGAGTTCCTCGGGCTGCCTTTGAACTCACATCTCCCATACTGCCTTGATCCTACTATCTCCTACCTTAGTCTGTCAAGAAAATGGCATAACAGGCTGTAAGGAGAAACTGTATCGATTACCTGTCTTGTTGCTGTGGTCCAAAGCCTGAAATAACAAGAAGAAAGATGGATCTGACTTTACTCTTTATTTTGTCTTGCAGTTTTTAGAAGTAGCAATCCATAAGGGTGGGGGTATGCACAAGAGTAGTTTATAGCGTTGACCAAGAACATAGAAAACTGAGATTGAAAGGTCCCACCCAAGGAATGACATAGCAAGGACCAGCCACAGTGGTCTACTTCCCAAACTAGGCTCTGCAACCTAAATTTCCCAGAACCTTTAAAACAAGGCCACCCCGTGGGGATCTAGGCTCTAATCGGGGGTGAAAGCCACTCCATGTTCAAATCATAACAAAAGCCATTTTTAAAAGACAGGGTCTTGCTGTGTAACCCACACTGGCCTCAAACTCAACTGCTTTAGTCTCCTTAGTGTTGGGACTATAGACATGTGTCCATCTTGAAGCAGTGTTGGAAAAAAGTTTTAATTTAGTCCTCTGACCTCTACATGTGTACCCTGCAAAAATAATTCATTTTATTTAATTTATTTTTATATTTTTGTTTTTTGTGTGTATACATAGGTGTCCATTCCTATCTGTGGAGGTCAACACTGGGTCTCTTGTTCAATTGTTCTCCACAATTTTTATGTTATGTGTATGAATGTTTTGCTGGCATGTATGTCTGTGTACCGAATATGTGCCTGGTACCAGAAGAAGCCAGAATGTCCCTAGAACTGGAGTTAGCAGATGGTTGTGAGCTGCCATCTATGTGCTGGAAACCAAACCTTGTTCCTCTGTAAGAGCAGTCAATACTCTTCACCACCAAGCCCCTCTCCATGTTATGTTTTCAAGTTATGAGCTTTTTAATCATTTAAGTGTAGATTGCTGTCTATATAAAGGTGAGGGCAGGCACAAGATAAGGCTAGAGCCTGTGATTGGGCAGTGGATAGAGAAGGCAGGCTGAGAGTTTTAGAGACAGGAGAGATAGGGAGACATAGGGAGAAGGAAGGAAGATGGAGGAAGAGAAAGATGATCCAGAATCCGAGTGGCTTTAAATAGCCACAGGTAGCTATGAATATCATATGAGGGATGGATAATTGCAGGGCAATTTGTCTTATCTAGGTGGACAGTTTATATCAATATCAATTGGCTTTGAGTTCATTGTGTGGGTGTTTTGTGGGTTGAGAATTTACTGATATAAATCTGACTGATAAACTCTAGAGTTTTGATTTTACCAAGTCACAGGGATTTGTGATAGATAACCACAGGGGGTGGATGGCTGGGCCACAAGAGAACAGCGAGTTGGGTGGCTGCCCCTTGGGGACCATGGAGACCCTGACAGCTGGATGGGGAGGAGAGAGATGATACTAGAAATTAGCTGGTGCTAACATGGGTGTCTTGTTTTTTAATACATTTTATGCAACATTTGAGAATCCCTCACACACCTATAAAGTATGTTAATAATAATTTTTGCTTTTTAAAAAAAGATTTATTTATTTATTTAATGTATATGAGTATACCTGTCTTCAAACACACCAGAAGAGGGCATCAGATCCCATTACAGATGGTTGTGAGCTACCATGTGGTTGCTGGGAATTGAACTCAGGACCTCTGGAAGAGCAGTCAGTGCTCTAAATCACTGAGCCATCTCTCCAGCCCTAATTTTTACTTTTTGAAACTGTAGTCACTCTCCTTTTCCTCTTCTTTCCCTATCATGGACTCCCTTTGCTTTCTTTCAAATTCATGGCTTCTTTTTCTTTAGTTGCTGTTACATATATACGTTAAAGGGACAGTAGCCCACTGGAGCATGGCTCTGGCAGGCCTTACCCTCCACACCCAGCCCCCCTTATATCTACTCAATCTTGCTGCAGAAAAGCTGACCCAAGAGAAGAATAAATACAGGCTTAGGTGTTGTGTTGGATGGCTTTGCTGGTTTCTTGGTGGCAAGGGAAGAACAAAATTAGGTCACAGTCAAGTTTGGAAAAGGGGCTTGAAGATGGGACTCACGTGAGCTGGGTCTAGAGAGAGCATGTCTGTATTGACCTCACTGATGTCCATAAAGGAACGCTGACTACAGAAGATGGGGATCAGCAGCTGGGTTAGTTACTTTCCTCAATACTGTGACAAAATGCCTCATGAAATCAGATAAAACAAGGAAGGAAGCGCATAGCTCACAGTTGAAGAGATATCATGGTGACTAAGGCAGGAAGGCAGGTGACTCCTTGGTAGCAAGAATGTGTGGCTGGGATTCCTCACCTCCTCACATCTTAGTGGAACAGGAAAGCAGAGGATGACTAGGAAGAGGGCTCAGGGTATAGAACATGTCTCACACTGACCCATGTCTTCTTCCAGGTAGACTCCATCTCCTAGGAGACAACCTCCCCGAACTGTAGGGGGAGGTGCTATTTCCCTAATTGGTGCTTGATTTGTTCAATAAAGAAGGTGGAAGCCAACTGCTGGGTGAAGGGTAAAGATGGGACTTCCAGGTAGGTCTTAGGAAGAGAAGAGACTCCAGAAAGGAGGGAGGTTCTTTTGGCCAGGTTTTGGAACCAGAGGTATGCAACAACCATGTAAGATCTTGGGTGTCTGGAAACAGCAGCCCCCACCACTGGTGGATGGCTGAAAAGGGTTAGGGCAGGAGATTCTGCACCCAGCAGTGGTGTTATCTGGTAAGTTCTAAGATAATAAGGCTGTCTAGTCTTTTCCATCCACAGGGCAAAGAAAAAGAGAGAAACTGGGGCAGTAGCTGGAGGCATGACGGAGCTAAGCCAGGAGGACAGGCTGCTGTCCCAGGCAAAAGAGCCAGCATGATTTTAAAATTCCTTGCAACACCCAACAGCACCACCAACTAGAGACCAAGTACTCAAATATGTGATCGTGGGGTGGGGTGTGGAAGGTTGCACTCCACATTCAAACTGTAACACCTAGGCAATTTAGAAGCCATATACCAGTGTGCTGTTTATCAGTCTTCCTGTGTTGTGTAATGGCCCCAGGAATAGAATACCCCTTGTATCAGAGATGGAAGTCATGCATGGTCCCCACGGCTTGCACCTCACTCTACTGCACCATATTTTCCTTAAATAATGGTGTGATCTAAGTCTGATCTGAGCTTCTAGAAGCAAATACTAACTAACAGAGACTACAAAAAAAAAAAAAAAAACAGGAGAAAAGAACATTATCCTAGAAGAAGCCATTGGTGCACACTCCTGTAATCCTTATTACTGAGAGGATCAAGAGTTCAAGGTGGTTGAAGCCAGTTACTGTCATGTGTTACATGACACTGTTTCAAAAAATAACACACACACACTCTCTAGAGGAATGCAATCAGCAAAGTCCAAACAAAGGAAAACTCCACACTAGGAACATGGTTTTTTAAATATAAATTTACTTTTTTTTTTTTTTACACTTACTTGCATGGTCAGAAGACAACTTGTTGGACCTGATTATGTGGGCCCCAAGGATCGAACTCAGGTGTTCAGGCCTGGCAGCAGCTGCCTTTGCATGAGGTGGCCTCTCACGAGACCTGCCATAACACTCTGTGTACTTTTTATATTTTATCAAGTCACTGCCTAAGAAAGAAAACGCATGTGTGGCCCTTCCATCTGTCCCACTTTGCTTTCAGGCTCACAGTGTGACCCTCTGGGATTCCTTTCTCTAATGTGTTCCCGCCATTACTACCTCCCACCCTCAATGAAATCCAAAACAATGGAACACTGAGTTTGGATCTAAATACCTAAACTATGAAATAAATAAACCTTTTCTCCTCATAGGCTTTTATAGGTTGTATTTATCATATTTCCTTGTGTGTCACATAAGAAAAAAGAGTTCACTCATCAACACCTCCTCCCAACTCCCAGAACATCATAAGAGTAAAACTTATATAATAGAAGTGGAAGAAAAATAGAAACACTAAAATTACTATGCAAAACTGAAGTGGCATCAAACCTTAAACTTGATTTGTACCAGCCAGTGTATAAAGGTGGAGAATGTCTCACTCCAGATGGAGCAGCTCTGAGCTCTTTAGATAGGGCTCTGTGGCTTCCTGGAGCCCTCAAAGTTAGGGAGGGCAGGAAGGCTCCCAGGTCTCATTCCTGCTTTCTCTAAAATCGATTTCTTGATTCAAGTCAAATCAAGACGTCCCCAGCCCGACCCTAACACCTACATGCTGAGGCTTACGTGGGCCCGCCTCCTACACACAGGGCTTTGCGTGCTATCAGCCATGAAAGTATGGGTTTCTGATTGTGGGGAGCACAAGCAAGCTGAGTGTGCTGGGGAGGGGGTCTAGGATAAAAGTGAGTCCACTGTAGCTTTTGTATCATTTCTTCTAACATTCTGGCTTTACTTTCTGCCGCCTAGCCCACCATGGTTGCGGACTGTAGAGGACTGATGATGGAACCCAGAAGTGACCAGCAAGTTCCTCTTTCCAATAAGCTTCTTGGATTCTACAGGATCGAGCCAGTGAATATGGGGAAGTTTTTTTCTGCCATATGTTCTCTTGAATCATAACATATCTTAATAACTGTTTTATTGCTATAAGGAGACACCATGACCAAGGCAACTTAGAAAAGGACGTATTTAAGTGGTAGCTTGCTATAGTTTCAGAGGGTTAAGTCCGTGATTTTCATGGTGAGAAGCATGGCATCGTCAGGCAGGCAGGCATGGCACTGAAGCAATAGCTAAGAGCTTACTTACATTCTCATGCTAAGGCAGAAAGCAGAAGAAAGGGGGAGGGTAGGGGGAGCATCATCCATAGAATCAATCCAATTATAATTAAAATATTGATTAGCAGCTGTAATGGCTATTCCTGGTTGTCAACTTGACTCTATATGGAATGAACTACAATCCAGAAATGGAGGGCACACACCTGTGGTCTAGATCTTGAGGCTGGAAGACACAAACTTTTGATCTGGATCTTGACATGGGTTGTCATATGCTTTTGATCCAGATCTTGAGGTTTAGTGGCCACGAAAAGTTTAGGCCCAGGCAAGGAGGTCCATATCTTTAACCCCAAGAGACAGAGGTTAGCAGATCTCTGAGTTCAAGACAAGCCTGGGACAGGGCAAATTCCAAGTAAAGAAAAGCATAGGTCCAGATGTGGTGGTTCACATCTTCATTCTGGGCCACAGCTTCTACTGGAGGCCTACATAAGGACAATGGAAAAAGGGAGATTTCATTCTTCCTTGCCTGATTGTACTTACTTGCCAGCACATCTGTTGAAACCTACTTCTTCAGGATTCCAGAACAGACAGAAGACCAGCCGAGATACCTAGTCCTCATGGGACTGAGAAACTATTAGATTCTTGGGCTTCCCATTCACAGCTGCCCACTATTGGGTTATTTGGACTGCAGATGGTAAGTCATTCCAGTAAATTCCCTTAATATAGAGAGACATTTCATAAGTTCTGTGAGTCTAGAGAACCCCGATCTGGATGCAGCTCAAGATCTGGATGCAGCTGCTAACAGGAAGACGGCCTTACAGCCTAATCTCAGGCAAGTTGTGAAGGAGGAGTGTGGGGATGGTTTTTTAAAAAACGAAAGCACAAGAGGACCTTCAATATCTAACCAAGCAAACAAAAACTGGTCTGTTCTGCCCAGTTAAGTGGTTAAGGCAACTCAAAACAACCTTTGGGTGTCTACATAAGCAAGTTACAAAAACAAAAAAGTAGTTAGTCATACCATAACAAGTAGATAGTCACGGCTGTACATGCCACTGAGCCAGGGATTCTGGGAACTTATTTAACAGGGACTGGAGTCAGAGGCAAACAGCTGGTGAATATCAGCCTGGATGCCTAGCATAAAAAGGAGTTTCTTTAGCCATCACAAAGCACATCCTCCTAATTCTTCCTAAACAGTCCTCCAACTGGGAATCAGAACATTCAAATGTATGCGCGTATTAAAGCCATTCTCACCTAAACTACCACATAACCTTAACTGAGCATGCTCAAAAGAATGTTAACTTAAATTGAGCATGTGCAGGAACAAACTCATCCTAAACTGCCGCCCACATATAAATATGTAACAGTTTTCCTAATAAATTCCGCACCGTTTCTTTGTTTAGAGAGAGCACTGTGCCCTCCTATCTGCAACTGATAAAACCTTTCATTGGGTTTCTCTGCCTCCTGTGATTCTTCACATTGTGCCTGAGTTACACGACTTTTCAGATTTAGGACTGGAAACTATTCCGGGCAACTACTTGTTCACGGTGTACTCTCCTTCCCCTCCAGGCAGTTACTGACAGTGTACTCTCTCGCTCTCCACACTTAGCTTGTGTGCTGAGCCTGTGTGCAGCATGCCTGACCCAGGGTTGACAGAGCATTTCAGGTGAAGAGGGAGTTTTGCTGTTTAAATTTAAATCTATCTAATCCTGCCTCTGACAGCTCACCGTGCATTTCTCCAGCCTTGGTTTAAATGCCTCCTTCATGGGTGATTTACTCTTCACTGAGCAACCCTGGCATGCCTTCAGATTATTATTGGAAAGTCTCAGATGAGGCCAAACATGTCACCTTCAAGCTTCCATTGCTTCTTCCTCTGCCTCCAGGGGTTCTGTGAGTAATCTGAATCCCTTTCCCACTTGTAGCAGCTTCAGCAGGTGTGAAGCAGTTCTTGCAGTGAGCCTGTCCCCACTACTTTTCTCCTATCTCTACCTCTCAAGGAGTCTTCCAGCTACTGACAACACTAGCAGCCACAACTAACTGCTTTCACTGGGTGCCAGGGGCCAGAAATTAGCTTGTCTGATTTGGCATTCCTATAATAGCTAAAATCTGAGTTACAATTTTTAACCTTTTATCTTAGAGGAAACTACCACAGAGCTGATGAGATTGAGAGCCCAAACCTACTCCATCTTGGGACCGCACTCCATCTTAAAAGAAAAAAAGACTGAGAATTTATTTGATCTGCAGCTGAACCCAAGCTGCACCCAAGTACCAGGAAAGACCCCATGGCTTGTCCTTGACCCATACCCCAGAGTTATTCCCTAGCTATTTCCTAGCAACAGATAATCAAAGATTAGTCTGATTATTTCAGATGTGCTTTCAGACTGTGATTGTTCATGGTTTTGCTTCAGAGCATGCACCTGCCCCCTTACAATAGTCATACAATTAGATGCTTGCCAGGCTGGAAGTCTGTCGTTTGCTCGCCATTTCCTATAAAACCTTGTCGAGTTGATGGCTCGGGGCTGCTTCACCAACCTGTCCTGCTAGGGTCAGCAGTGAATAAGCCTGAGCTTGAGCTTGTGATAAAGAGATCCTACTGCATCACAATCAGCTCCTTGGTGGTCTTTGGGGGTTCACAAAATGAGCACAACAAGATCATCAGGAAAAATCAGTAAAGGGGAAAAATACTTTCTCCAATACCCTCTAGCAATACCCAGAGCTAGAAGTCTGAATCAAGATATGCACTTGACAATCAAAAGCTCTGCTTCCACTCTAAGGAGGCATCTCTCAGGATGCGGCAAAGCTATGGGTCCTGTGACGGGTCAACACAGGGCCTAGCTCTCTATAAGCAGTAAGGAAAAAGGACCCGGGATAAAAACTACAAACTGCTCACGTGTGTTGTAGTTAAAATAGGCTGGGGTTACAAAGGGGATTAAGGTTAACACAACAAGGTCTAGAACCCTGAGGAGGATGAGTAAGACAGCTTGTAGTTGTATATGAAATGACCAGAATATTAATAATATTAAACAGAGTAATAGACGGAGAAGAAGCAGCACAGGTCTCTTGGCCAGTGGTAGTTGGACTGATGTCTGTGCACACACCCCTGAAGCTCCTGCAGGATGTATGTAAGGCACTACTACCCTTTCTTTATATTCTTACTTTTAACACAGCTAATTGTAACATTAAATTGAAAGTAAGGATGGCTTCAAACAGGAAGCTTCTGCCTGGGAGACCATCTCAGACAACCCCACAGACAAGGAACTAAATACAAGGTAACCAAGAAAGTCAGCAGCTACATCTTGATGACCGTGATAGTTAACTCATTGTTACGCTAAAGCTACAAGCTGATTATGAAAATGTGAGAAAGAAGAGAGCTCAGTGTAATTTAGTGCACTTGAGACACCCAAGAGGCCAGTGGTTGCGGTTTGGTCTACTGCTACAAGTGACTTCTTATGCTTACAAGCTTTTGTTGTGCAAACCTTGTTCCTTGATTTAAAACTATTGGTTTAATAAAATCGGCTACAGCCAATTACTGGAGGGATTGGAGGTAGGTGGGTTTGAAGTGACCTGGTTAGAGGAAGAGAGACCAGGGGGAGAAAGAAGAAGAAGAAAGGGGAGAGAGAGAGAGGAAGCAGCCATGAGGGGAGATGGACGAACAGCACATGGCCAGGAGAAATGGCAAACACCTGGGGTACACCACTGGGGAAGTAGCCAGGCCAGCAGTTAGAAGAGTAGATTAAGGTTTACCCCCCCAGTAATTGTCAAAGACAAATAAGATAACCACAGTATGAGTCTCATTTATTTGTAAGCTAGTCCGGGATAAGCTTAAATTGGTTGTACTTCAGTCAGCAGGCAGTGGCACTCACCCAGTGATTGACAGCAGCAGACTTTCAAGGTTAATAACTAACAATGCCAGAATGAGAGACAGACCATGCCTAGCTGGGTGGTCAGCACCTGAACACGGTAGACTATCTCCCTGGTTGGATTAGGGTTATATTCATAGATTAAGGGTGAGGAACTCTGTGGGCTTGGCCCATGCTAGCCCATCACAATAGATTTTCTCAGCTTTTGTCCAGCTTTTGCCATGGTGCTACAAACAAATAAAAGACTCAGACCAAAGAGTTGCACAGCCTTTTCCTCTCTTGGAAATTCTTTCCCCTGTGGGGAGTTTCTCTCACTTTTTCTTAACTTCTCACTTTTCTGTAATTCTTTTTTACTAAAGCTTTTTTACTTAATTCTGCTTTACATACTTCTAGGAAGGTGTGCACCTATAGCTTTCATCTGGGTGAGACAATGAGCTTGAAGCCACTGTCTCTGACTGACCTTCAGGGACAATTGAGTACCTGGCACCTTAGAACCCTAGGTCATGCATAGTTGGGCTGAAAAAGGTTCTGTCATACTCAAGCCCTATACCTGAAGGAGTCCTTGGACCTACAGGGTGTGGGCTTGGGTTTTATTAACCTCAATTTTAACCCTTCCCTGCTTGGATATCCTTTACCCCTTGGAAATTCATGGCTGAGGTATGGAGTGGTGTGATTGGTGACTCATTACAGTCCATCGAGGGCCATTGAGATGGCTCAGTTGGAGAAGGCACCTGTTGCCCAGCCTAATAACCTGAGTCTGATCACTGGAATCCCCCAAGTAAAAAGGGAGAACTGACTCCGGCAAATTGTTCTATGACTTCCACACATGAGCTGTGGCATGCATGTGCATGCATGTGGTATAAATACACAGATGTAATTTTTAAAATTTAAGTCCAGAGAGTGGGCTGGGGGTGTGGCTCAATTGGTATGGTGATTGCCTAGCACAAAGATCTAAGTTTGATCCTCTGTGCCCCATAAAACTAGATGGGGTAGTATAAGAAACGAGACCCCTCACTCTGTAATAAGTGTATTCTGTACTTACATGATTGGGGTCAGATTGCGGTGTGGGGGAGAATTGATGGGTCTTACCTTCCCTTTGAGATTTAGAAGGCACAGCTGAAACCTCAGACGCATCCTGTCACCGAGCTTTCACAAGGCAGCCAAGGTGGTGTCCTAAGGGTATAAAATTATGCTACCTCTATAGTTCAGAATCATGGAGAAATCTCTATTAATATCAGCGAGAGGGATTAGTATCTGCTCAGGTGGAAGGAGTGTTTGTCCAGAAGGATGAAGGGGTGCTTCTAGTTAGAGAGGAGGCAGACATGGTCCATAGGCAAATGGCAATTTATAAAGGATAAAGAGGGAAACCCCGTGTTAGGATGAAGTGTTTAATCTTAATTGGGCATGTTAGTCAAGTGAGCCAAAGGGGGCTTTTGGTTGCTGCACTTCAATACTTTGATAGCTTGGATATGGTCTCAGAAGAAAAAGTGGCCAAATAAGGGAATAGATCTTGTAGCCAACTTTAGGAATGTAATATAACAGTTTTTAGCAAGAGATCATGGGAGAGAAAGGCCATGTTTGCCATGCTCGGCTGGGCTGACCAGAGTCCTTTTGATGAGAACATTCCACCTCCAATCATCCCATTGGTTCACTCACTTAGTGTGTTGGTGCCTAGTGCATGTCAGGGGAAGAGCCAGGCACTCAGGACATAAAGAAACAAGCCATGACTTCTTCAAGCTGAATATGGGTGTTGAGATATTTTGAAGGTGGGGAGGAAGGGTAGGGAAAGTAGGAGAGTTGGTTGGCCTTAAGAAGGCCACACCAACAACTGATTTAGCCTCTGATGTCTGTGTCTTGACTGGATCAGGCTGAAAGTCCAAGACATCTGGAGTTCAAGTGGAGACTAACCAAGGCTGTATATTCTGTAATATACAAAGTTCAAAACAAAATTTTAGTATCATCAAGATAACCTTAATTACAAAATGGTAATAGTTGTGCTCAATTTATATTTGAGAGAAAGGTCTTGTTTTTTATTAGAATGGAAAGGGGGAAGTGTTATGGATGGACCTGGTGCTGTTTGTATGCTGATGCTAATTCCGCTCTCCTGGTAATGTTTGGGGACAAGGAGTAAGTCACATACCTAGGTGACTTCTTGTGAATCAATCCCTTAATGAATAAAGGAGCCAATCACTGGGTGAGTAGGCAGGACTTCCAGGTTGGACAGAGGGAGAGAAGCAGGAGGAATTAGGGGCTTTTGGAACAGGGATAGCAGAAGGGTAAGATGTAGCTGCTAAAGTTTCCCAGTATCATGGTGGATCTGTCAGGATTCATCACTGGAGGAATCAGATTTAAAAAGGCTTACAAGGTTGGGTTTTACTTGTTGTGCCCAGAGATTGAGTTACCATTATTTCGGGGGAGGGGAGGAAAAAAAGAAAAAAAGAAACAAGCCATGGACCTTACCTCTGAGGGATTCTGGGTAACGGTGGCCATGACCACAATTACATCTAGCATCAACAGGTGTAGCTGGGTATTCACAGATCCTCTTGTTGAAGTGCCCCCCAATGCCCTGCAACCCCACCCTTCCCACTCCCTTACATGTATCTTATGCTTTCTTTAAACACAAATTAGAGTCCTGGACCAAGAGAACTCAGATAATTCTTGTGAATACCACATGCTGGCATCTCCTAAGAAGCTGAGGTATAAGAGGAGAAAGGCCTGTGGTGATTTTAGGGTTTTGTCTCCTGTGGTGGCCGGCTAAAACTGGTGAATGCGATGATCTGTCTAGTTTGTCTTTAAAACATATTTGATGACACCGTGCTGGTCAGGGTTTTTAATTAATCTCTTTATTCTAGTGATCTTACAGAATCTGAGATCATCCGGGAAGTAGAGAACCTCTACTGAGAAAATGTTTCCATCAGATTGGAATAATAAATAATAAATTCCATAATAATTAATATGAGAGGGACTTGCCTGCTATGGGAAGTGCTGCCTCTGGGCAGGTGGACCTGGGTGGTGTAAGAAAGCAAGCTGAGCAAGTCAGCAAGCGGTGCTTCTTCAAGGCCTCTTCAGCGCATGCCCCAAGGTCCCTGACTTGAGTTCTTGCCCCAACTTTTCTTGAGGATGAACTGTAAGATGAAATAAACCCTTTCCTCCACAAGATGCTTTTGATCCGTGTTTCATCACAGAGCAGAGAAGCAAACCAGGGCAGATGCCTTTTGGCAAGATAGGAACACACATTTTAATGCTTTCTGGACTGTACAGGATGGATTCATCTCCTAAAATCACCTTCACCAAGTCCTGCCCCTACTAAGGAATCAGTGATTGTCTGGGCCTCCGCTCCTTCAGGGAGCCGGGCCTCTGCAGGAAGTGGGTCCTGGAGTGCCCCCCGCCGCCCCGCCCTGAACAGCCGGGGGCTCTCAGGAAGAGCTATGCTGCTTGGAGGATGCTGTACCTCCACCAGCGTTTCACGGGAAATCTAGGCGCAGAAGATAACATAGTTTCCTGCCTGATGGAACTTGCTGTGGCTCAGATTGGCCGGCGAGCTTTGGTTTCTAGCCAAGTCCATGGTGGGCTTCCCTGCTTTGATGTGGTTTTGCAGGAAAAACATCCGCAAATGAGCAACAACCAACAGGACTTCTTTTCTCTCTTAGCCCACCTTGAGATTTTTGAAAGCGGTGCTAATTAGTCTCAGGGTTGGTTGGGTCTTCCAGTGCCAGGGGAATGTGTGAGGGACTCAGCTCTGAATGTGTAAGTACGTTCAACTTAATTTATGATTTCTAAGCAACAACCCAAGCCTGTGCAGTGGTGCAAAAGGGGAAGGAAGGGAGTTTGGAACCAGAAAATCATTCATACTCTACCAAGCTATACACATGTCAAGCTGAGCACTGCCTCAGTACTAATGGTCTCTCGTGAAATGATGCCTGTATAACCAATCAATCACTGTCCGTGCCAATGACTAGTCAGTGGGAAAGATCACTTCCAAAATAAGATGAAGAAACTGGTAGTTGATATTAGAGGCAAAGCCTATTGCTTGAAGGATTTTTATCCCGTTT
>NW_022196903.1:64664801-64721428 GCF_008632895.1 Mastomys coucha | reverse complement strand
TTTTTGAGTCTAGATTTTGCTATGTAGTCCAGGCTCATCTCAGTCTTTCAACTCTTAAAAACATTTGTTTGTTTGTTTGTTTGTTTTAATTTATATGATGTGTGTGTGTGTGTGTGTGTTTGTACCTGAGTGTATGTATTTTACCTCATGTGTACAGATGTCTTTGGAGGCAGAAGAAGGCATTGGATCCCCTAGAGATGCAATTTGCAGGTGACTGTGAGCAGCCTTATCTGGGTGCTTGGAACTGAAGCCAGGACCTCTGCCAGAACAGCAAGGACTGAGTCGAATGACCTTGGCCTCTATCATAAAATCTTCCTTCCTCAGCCTCCCAAGGGGCAATAAGTATGTGCTCCTATGCCCAACTTAATTGTTTTTTTTTAAGGCTTTAAAATGAATCAGATATGCTTTATATCCCAGTGGCAATAACACTATTGCCTATAAAATTAGTTGTAGTATTAGAAATAGTTTTGGAAGAAAAGTAGAAAAAAATCTACATCAAAAAGTCTGGCGCTTTGGTTGTGCGAAACAAGACAATGATGCCTAACCTCACTATTTTGACTTAACATTTTATTGTAGGTCCTGGGCACTGAAATAAAAACGAAGAAAAATTAAATAAATGGGTACAAAAAATTAATAAAAGCTATTGTCTTAGTCTGTGTGGGCTCCTACTACAGAAAAATTAATGAAACAAAAACAAAATAAAAAGAATAAGGGAAATGCGTAGTGGGTGAGATCACAAGTGTGGAGATAAGCTCAGGCCCTAGCCTCAATGGTAAAGGCTTGCTCTGGCCCTGCACAGGTCTACAACCCCAGCTCTGTAGGGGGAGAGGACAGGAGGGCCCCTGTGCTTACTGGCTGCCAGCCTAGCTTCAGGTTCAGTTAGAGAGCTCGTCTCAAAGAAACAGGATGGAGGGGATAGTTCTCACTCTTAAGTGATCTCCTAGCATGAACAAGGCTCTAGGTTTGGATCCAAACAATGCAAAAACAATCAAAGACCAAATAAACTAAGGAAAATTCACCAAAATTAGAATAAGGTAAAAATATAAATAATAATAATAATAATAATAATAATAATAATAATTTTAAAAAGTGATAGAACAGGACACCAGACAGTCTCCTCTGGACTTTACTTACTCAGAGGCATGTGTACCCATCAACACACATGTGCTTGTTACATACACATAACATATATATGCATATGCACACACACAAAAGTAACAAAAACAAAACATTTTTAGTTGTCTTTTCTTTGAGACGTACAGAATATTTAAACTATTTATTTTAAAAAAAAAAAAATTCTAGAAGTTGGGAAGACATACCGGGAGGTCTCCTGATCCTGTCACTCAGCCAGCACTCCCCAACCTGTAGTGGACTAGCAAAACTAAGGCATGGACTTTGACGCAACCCACAAGGCTCATTCAGCGTCCATGTGTCACAAGCACTCATTTGTGTACAGAGAATCATACAATTTAATCACACATGTAGTATGGGGCAGTGGATTATGCCAGGAAACTTGGTAAGGTTAAGTGGGTTCAGAAACCCCAGCCCCACTGGAGTATAGAAGGTGTTTCACCTTCTGACCAGATTCCTGGCCTGGAACACGTGGCCACAACTCCCCACATAAAGAATATGCAGAACACAGAGTTCTCCATGCTAATGAGGTATCTAGATGGGCCCTGAGAGTTTAGCCAATAAGCGTCCTTTCCCGAACATTCCTTCCTTTAATGTATTTAATCTCTGGTCCACCCTGAGGAAGGTGTATGTACCCATTTTCCACAACAAACTGTGAAAAAAACAGTTTGGACAAGCAAGAATTGTCTCTTTCATCAAGTGAGGGCCGGCAGTAAGGCCCCGTGGTCTCCAGCAAGGGCCCTTCTGGACACCTAGGCACTGAGGCACTCACCCGCTTTGCTAAACTGGAGGTCCCTCTTCTTCAGCCTGGGTTTGTCCTTGCTGGCCAAGGACTAGTTTCTGACTCCTTGGGGTATCCAGGAGTTATAGAACACCAGCTTCGGCACTAGCCTGTGCCAGGCTGGGGTTGCCATCTTAGGCGGCCTTCTGTCACCCCACCCCACCCCCCAGCTGGTGCCAGCATTCAGTGAGCCTGGGGCCACCATGGCAGAGAGGATGGAAGGTAGTTTAGTGCCACAGTGTTTCACAAACCCAAGCTGAGTTTCCACACCCCAACAGGTAAGGACCTCAGAACTAAAATGTAGTTGTGCTGCAGTCAAGGTCCAGAGCTCCATCTCTGACCCCTGGCAGGAAGACTGTTAAAGAAATAGACTCAGTGTAAAAACTTTGGGGTTTGTTTCCTGTTGAACTTCATTTCCTTGAGATTTAATGCCACTGTGTATATCAAATCTTGCACCTTTTCACTGTTGTATAGTATTGACGGAGTGGAGACAATACAATTGATTTAGCCATTCACTCATAATGGGACACTTAGGTTGCAATTATTCTCTATAAAAGAAAACTATTCAGGACTGGAGCTTTAACTCAGTTTGGAAGAGCGTGTCCTAGCTTGCACAAAGATCTGATTCAATCCCCAATAACACATAAACCTAGCTTGGTGCACACCTGTAATCTCAGCGTTTGAGAGATGGAGCCAGGAGAATCAATGTCATCCTCTGATACATAATGAATTTGAGGCCAGCCTGGGCTTCTTGAGACCTTGCTCCAAAGAACAGAAAAGGAAAATAAGCTGGGGAGTGTTGTGGATGGCACGATGTTAATTCTGCTTTCCCAGGAGGGGTTGTCTAGACCGTGGAATAAGTCACTCACATGACTCCTTGTGAACCATCCCCTGATGAATAAAGGAATCAGTCACTGGGTGAGTAGGCAGGACTTCCCGGTTGGATGGAGGAAGAGAGGAAGCAGGAGAGTGTTAGGGGATAGTGATAGGGCAAGATGTAGCTGTTAATGTCTCCTGGCTTATTCGCCTCCAGAGAATTTAGATTTAATATGGCTTACAAGATTAGGATTCTAGTTGTTGCGCCCAGCGATTAAGTCACCATTGTTTCTGAACTAAGTTTGTGTGGCGTTGTCCTTCACGCACCAGCTCAACTGGGTTCAAGAGAGAAAGGTGTGGGCGGAGGCAAAGTGTAGGTTTGCCATGTGTACAAGGCCTCTGTACCGGAGTCCTTCCACAGAGATCTCTAGCCCAGCTGGGGGCCAGAGTTCCAGCAAATGGGAGTGAGTGTGAGCAGGGAGAGAAAGTTGTTTCCACCGTTCAGCTCTGCTGTCTTGGTTACTCAAAGCCACCCTGCACTATGTTGGGTCCGGCAAGGCCGACAAGAGGCCAACTAGCCAGTGAGAAGTGCGGGGGAGCTTCAGGTGACATCTTGGGAGACCTTTTTCCAAATGTTACAGCTCTTATGATGACAGAAGCTCTCAGATGAAGGAGTAGTTCTTGCACATCTTTAATCCTTCCGGATAGGATTCTTATATACAGTTTTGGGGTGGGTAAGGGTCTGACAACAGGTACTTCTCATTGGCTTAGTCTGAGAGCTTGGGGAAACCTCACTTGCACGTAAGAGGACTTGGGGCTGCTCCTACGTGACTAATGGCCACACGCCTCTCTGTGGCAGGAGGTTTGAGGGGGGTAGGGCTGTGGGAGGCTGTAGTTGCCACAAGAGCCAGGGGCCCTGGGGGCATGGCTGAACACCTGCCATTCCTTGCAGATGGAAGTCACCTGCCGGTGCAAAACCTGTGCTCAACTGGGGACCAGGCTGCCTGTGCACAGCTCATCACCCCACGGTACACCACAAAGGGGGTTTTGAAGCATGGGGCTGGCGTGGTAGCAACTCACCAGTGGGAACTTTGTGAGCAGGATGGAGACATTTAGGGAGCACTGAGCCAGGGAGTCTCCATGAGATTAGAAAAGGCCTGCCAGCCCAGTGGAACAGAGTTGCCAGCAGTATTTCATGAACTTGCCATTCTGTTTTATTATTTCCCACAACAGGGGAGATAAATGGCTTAGTGGACATGAAGGCTGACTGTTACTGCTGGAGTTAGGCTGGGGTCCTAGTGCACAGTAAGGGGAAAGACCTCATGGTAAAAGCTACATGTTTTCCATGTACACTAGAGTGGGAATGGTGGTTGGCATAAAAGGAGAATATAAGATCAAAACAGTGGAGCCAGGAGCAATAAGGATGATAAATGAACAAAGACTCTGGTAGCTGGGTATGAGATAGCCAGGAGGACCTGATAAGAGACGAACAGGATCTAAGAGGCAAGGCTGTTGATGGCAGGCTAGCTAGCTAGCTTCCATGAGAGCTTTCCCCCTTAGAGAAACACTAGGCACTATTATTTGTAATATATTTTTGCTTTTAATGTATTGGTTCTAATGTAGCTAATTATAATAGACTAAGCTGTAAGTGAGGATGGTTTCTAACAAGCCTGTCTCCATTTTAGGAACGAGACCCCAGGCCGTGCCATGGATATTTTGATAGCTGTGAAAACAAAAAGGGTTGAATATAATTGATAGCACGTGGGACACTTGCAAGGGTGAAGGTAGCAACACTAGTTAGTTACTAACTACCAACAGCTAGTCAGGATCAACAACTAATGAAGCCAGAGTCAGAGGTGAGCGAAGTGGAGCTTCAGTCACCCCCTAACCAGATAAACAATGTGTGAACAGCATATGGTCACATCTGATGGGGCTAAGGGAATAGAATCGAGTCTGGGCCCCTCCATTGGCTTAGCCCATGATAACTCAGAGAATTAACCAGTTTCAGCAGAGATGACCTCAACATGTGTCTAGTTTCTCCCTTGGAGCTATAAAACTCTAGACAAGAGAAATTTAACAGTGTTCTTTCCTCTCTTGGAAATCTCTCCCATTCATAGGAGTTTCACTTTTCCTAGATTTTACATTTTTCCACAATTTTATACTCTTCTATAATAATTTTTAATGCAGCCTGTTTCACTTTGAAAACTTTCAGAAGAGTCTGTGTCAGTAGTTTCCCTTGGTGTGAGTACTGCTCAGCATTAGCTAGTGACAACTGTGCATGCCCAGCACCTAGGTACTGTCACCCTCACACATTTTTAATCCCAGCACTCAGGAGGCAGAGGCAAGAGTTCAAGGCCAGCCAGGACAAGTTCCAAGACAGTCAGGTCTACACAGAGAAACCCCATTGGGAGGATGGGGGAGGGGAGAATCACATGTACCTATGACTCAGTGCTGGGAAACTGTGAGACATGATAATTCATAGGGCTCACTGGCCACTAGCCTAGCCTAAAAATTGGCAAGCTGCAGGTTTGGTGAAAGATGCTGTCTCAATGGAATAAAGCAGAGAAACATGGGGTATCCTCGTTTGGCCTCTTTGTGTGCACAGAAACACACCTGCATATAGCACACACATAACACCACACTCATAGATATACACACATATACAAAAGAAAAGAAAGGAGATTTTTATAAAATAGGAATAATCATTTATGGTACTTTAAATGATATTGATGGCCAGATGTGTTGACAGTTAGTGGGAATCGATTCTCTCCTACTATGTGGGTCTCCAGGATAGAACTCAGGTTATCAAGGTAAGTGCCTTTAATCAGTGAACCATCTTATTGGCCTCATCTTGTCTTTTGAGACAGGGTCTCTCATGACCTGGAACTCTTTAATTCAGCTAGTCTGGCTGGCCAGCAAGCCACAACAATCTATCTACCTCTGCACCCCAGTGTCAGGATTATAGGCTTTGCCCACTCTTCCTGCCTTAAGTTTTTTCTAGTGTGGGTTCTAGGATTGAACTCAGGTCCCTGTGCTTACATGGCGTTTATTGAGCCCCAGCCCCTGCCCCCAGCCACCCAGGAGGCGTGTTCTAGCCCAGGACAAGTGAGTTAAGGATGTGTCTTTCTTTATGTTCCACCTACCATGGTGAAAATGAAAAGAGACTTGAGGCTCATCGAATGCAAAGGACATCTATCTCCTTTAATGCGAACTTGGTGTCTGTCAACTGAACAGTCACAACTGGTAGAAGACAGTCGTAGAGAGTGGCCCCACCCAAGTCCTCTGATTTTGCAGTAACTACAGTGAAGAGTGCACAATTTGCAGCAAATGAAACTGAATACAGACTGGCAAAGTCTGGTTTTGGGGCCAAATACAGCTCACGGTTTCTTTACGGCCTGCCACCTAAAAATTGTTTTCTGTGTTCTTAAATGTTTAGTTTAAAAAAGAAAAGAAGATCAAGGGCCAATGAAATGGCTCAGTGGGTAAAGACACACGCAGCCAAGCCTGACAACCAGAGTTTGATCCCCAGGACCTACATGGTTGAAGAGAAACAATTCCCAAAAGTTGCTTTCTAACCACTCAGAGCACACCATGATGTACATAGGAACACACACACACAATTAAATAATCTCATCAAATGTATAAATCGAAAGACTAATAATATATTGTGACATGAAAATTATACAAAATTTATGGGGCTAGATATTGGCTCATTGATTAAGAGCACAAACTGCTCTTGCAGAGGACCGGGGTGTAATTACCAGCACCTATGCTGTGTGACCCACAAATGTATATAATCCCAGCTTTTTAGGGACCCAAAGCCTCTGTCCTCCATGAGCACTGTATTTATGTACACAGACCCACTAACTCCCCCATATGTATAATTAAAAATAAAATCTTTTTTTAATTATACAAAATCCAAATTTTATTTTCCATAAAAAATATTTTATGGCCTGGTGAGATGGCTCAGTGGGTAAAAGCACTGACTGCTCTTCCGAAGGTCCTGAGTTCAAATCCCAGCAACCACATGGTGGCTCACAACCATCTGTAGTGAGATTTTTATGCCCTCTTCTGAAATGTCTGAAGACAGATACAGTGTACTTATGTATATTAAATAAATCTTTAAAAAAATTATTATAACTGGCTCAATTTTTACATGTTGTTCACAGTTGCTTTGACACCACAAAAGCAGAGCTGAATAGTTGCAACAAACACCCACTGGATCTGTAAGCCCCTACTGTACACTCTACTCTTTTTATGGGAAAAGCTGATTGAGTCCCTCAGAGACCAACTCAAGATAACCCCCAAGACCCCTGATATTCATCACTGTCCTTGAGTAGAAAATCCTGTGATTTCTAACCCATAGAGTCCAGTGAACAATATTTACTCTCGTGATTATTTTACATAGGATTGTACCTTCTATTTTGCTCATTGACTGTCTTTTTGTAGCACTGACAAAGCCAGCCACTGTGTTGCAAGCTGGCCTAGGGAGAGGCCCAGGTGGCAAGAAACTGAGTGCAGCTTAAGAGGACAGCCAGCCAAAAACTAAAGCCCTTTGTCTGACAGCCTGCCAGGAACTGAACGCGGCCAGCTACCACAGGAGCCAGGAGTGGATCCTTCTCCCACCTCACATGGATGAGCCAGACAGCATGCACGCACACTTCTCCTGTGAGTTCACGTGGCATCACCTACCCTGTTTTCAAAACTCTGCTGAATTCTATGAAATGGCTGGCCCATCATTTTAACCAATTTTCCATTGATGGACTGTCAGATATAAGCAACCATTGGCAAGCTATTGTCCTGTTCACAAAGCTTCGCTTTCTCTTATAAATGTTCCTTCCCCATACAGTCTTATAAATGGATTTAAGGGTTTTGTTGGTGGTAGTGGATTTTTTTAGTTTTTTGTTTTATTGTTTTCTAGACAGTGTCTTATGCAGCACAAGGCCTGCTAGTTGAGGATAACCTTGAACTTCTGATCCTCCTGTCTCTACCCACTGAGTGCTGAGGTTACAGGAATGAGCTACTGTGCAGTGCTTGGAATGGAACTTGGATTTGTGTATGCTAGGCAAACACTCTGAACTGAGCTACGTCTGCAGCCATGAAACATTTTCTTCTTTTAAAAGAAAAGCTTGGTGTTGGTTGTCATAATGAGCTGTAGTAGAAAGAAGATGAATCCCAAAGTCAGGAGTTCCTGAGGTAACAAGCCCCACCTCCCACTTGCAGGTGACCCGTGAACAAATCATCTGGCTTCTCCAGTCTACTTCCCAGTCTATAAGACGAGGCTAATAGTCCCTCGTGGGCTATCCTCAGGGGCCACTTCTCTGGGCATTGGGAGAACATATGAACAGCAGAATATATAAAAGAATGTGAAGTGCTTTTAAGGTGGGGGTGAGGGTAAGCATTAGTGTTACATCTTAGGTGTTTAAGCATGGTTAGGGTTATGAAATTTCCTCTATGATTTAATTAACTTTAATTTTAGACCCTGCCAACATAGTCTAAGGCTAGGAGGGAGGGTAGTGATGGTTGCCCAGGGCCATGGACTCAAAACAAAAGTGAGACTTCGCTGGCCCAACTCCAGTGCTTGTGCGCAAATACCTAGAGGGCGATTGGCCTGGACTTAGCATGTGACTAGAGAGAGAGACCAAAGGTACAAGGTCCCAGGAGCCCGATCCTGACTTGCTCTGCAGAGGGATTTCTAACAGTTTGGCCATCCAGTCTGTAAGACTTGACTAGAAGAGAGGAGCTTCAGTGGCTGGAAGTGCATGGATGGCAGAGGGGAGCCACAGAGGGAGAGTTGAATTCCCTGAGGGATGCTTGTCAGCAGGAGTTCTCAGATCATTCCCTTTCTCCTCTGAGAGTCATCCATTCTCAGCCCCAGGCAGACTAGAGGCTCAGGCTGGCTCCTGTGAGCTGATGCCATCCCCAGCCTTTTCATCAGCTGGAATCACATCAGCTGGTATCTTTTATTTACCCTACTAGTAGTGATGTATTATTTTAAAATTACAGCTAATATGTTTGGAGTTATTTAAAATTTATATTGAGAAAAACGTGTGTATTTTCAGTATTGCTGACAAGTATTTACATGAGACTGTTTAATTGATTGTTTCATATCAAACAACTTTTATAATACTCATTTTTTAATCTACTACCCACTTTTGTTTTATTTGTTTTTTGTTTCTTTTTTTAACTTTTATTGCATTATGATGAGAAAAGTTACATGATTTCAGTTTATCTGAATTTGTTAACATTTAAAAACATATTTTAAGTAAATAGAAATAAATCACATTCTTGTTTCCCTTTTGTACCACAACTCCTCCCAGAGACACCCCCCCTTCATTACCTACAATATCTTGTTTGTCATATTCCTTAACATTTATAAAATATTATAATAATAAAAATAAATATTATAAAAGTTGTTTGACATAAAACAGCAATCAATTTAACAGTCTTATGTAGATGCTCGTCTACAGCAATAGTGAATCTAGCTTTTCCAGTGTAATGGTGTGTCCAGGACTTGCTATGGTGGGAGAATTGGGTTCTGATGATGCTTGTTAGATCACCTGGTGGTGGAACTTCCTCTCTGTGTTATGGGACTGGCTACAGAGCTTGCATCCAAGGTCTGCTCTGAACAGCAGCCCAGACAGACCAGAAGGAACCCGAGTCACTGGGCTGGTGGAGTTCCTGTGTGCCTGGTTCCACTGGTCCCAGTTACTCCCAGTGTTGGGACAGATGTTGGTTGTTCCTCACCTCTGATCCTGGGTGTGTCAGAGCGCCTGGGAGTAGAGCTTCCTCTGGGTGTTGTGGGACTGGCTGCAGAGCTTGTGCCCAAGGTCTGCTCTGGACACCAGCCCAGAGAAACCAGAAGGATCCCCTTGTTTGTTTTGTTTTTAGTAGAGCTTAAAATCTTGGCTCTTGCTGGGCGGTGATGGTGCACACCTTTAATCCCAGCACTTGGGAGGCAGAGGCAGGTGGATTTCTGAGTTGGAGGCCAGCCTGGTCTACAGAGTGAGTTCCAGGACAGCCAGGGCTATACAGAGAAACCATGACTTGAAAAAAAACAAACAAACAAACAAACAAACAAAAAAATCTTGGCTCTAACTGTGGTACAAACCCAAAATAAGAACAATTTTTAGACATTGGAGTTCATCGTAATAAGGCTGTACTTCAATGACTTTCATAGCACCAAAGGATTTTACCTGCATCGTAGCTAAGCTAAGAGTTGACAGTTCTGCTGTGCCAAGGAGTGAATTGTAGGCACGATTTTTGGATTCAGATTTCCTGCTATGGTCAAAGCTATTTGACTGGAGTGACAGCCTTCATTCTCAGCCCACAGAGAACAAGTTACATTCATTTAAGAAATGGTGTATGTATTAAGATGGTCTATCCATGAAGTCATTCACCAACAGTTTCAGTGAACAGTGTTTCTGCTTGGAGGTTGGCACAGACATTAGGTGAGGGTAAGAATCTGGTTCATTGGCTGTGATGATTTCAAGAAGCATTCATCTCAGAGAAAGAGTAGCTTATAAAGTTCTCTTCTTCAAAATTGATACAATAATTACAAACATCAAGCAAAGCATTCAGTCTTACTCTTTGTTATTCTCTTATAAGTCACCTCCCAAGTTAGTTGATGTTTCTTTTGGCTGTATAAATAACTTTGAAATATGTAAGCTGTTCTGAAAACCATAGTATACTGTAAAAACATCAAATAAACAATCCTACTAATAGAGAGGCTGAGATAAGAGAAGCATGATTTCAAGACCATTATGTGGTACCCAGCAAGACACTGTCAGGTATAAACAAGCAGAAAGTGTATATGGATTGTACAATATTGGACCTATTTCTCCAATTACCAAATTAGAGAGACCACCAGATGATAACCAACAAATTTTCAATTCATATTTTTGAATTTGAATCAATTAGGATAAGTTCATAATATTAATTTTCATATTAAGAGATATTAAAAAAAATAATTGTTACTTCCTAGTATTTTTGTTGTTGGGGGTGGAATTATGTTTGTGTGGGTTTGTTGAAAGATTACTTACTTTCTTGCTTCTTCTAGGGTGTAGTTTTGCTCCTTATGTTGATGTTTTCCATCTATTGTCCTTTGTAGGGCTGGATTTGTGGAAAGATATTGTGTAAATTTGGTTTTGTCATGGAATATCTTGGTTTCTCCATCTATGGTAATTGACAGTTTTGCTGGGTATACTGTCCTGGGCTGGCATTTGTGTTCTTTTAGGGTCTTTATGATATCTGCCCAGGATCTTCTAGCTTTCATAGTCTCTGGTGAGAAGTCTGGTGTAATTCTGATAGGTTTTCCTTTATATGTTACTTGACCTTTTTCCCTTACTACTTTTAAAATTCTTTCTTTGTTTAGTGCATTTGGTGTTTTGATTATTATGTGACAGGAGGAATTTCTCTTCTGGTCCAGTCTATTTGGAGTTCTGTAGGCTTCTTATATGTTCATGGACATCACTTTCTTTAGGTTAGGGAAATTTTCTTCTATAATTTTGTTGAAGATATTTACTGGCCCTTTAAGTTGGGAATCTTCACTCTCTTCTATACCTGTTATGCTTAGGTTTGGGTCTTCTCATTGTGTCCTGGATTTCCTGGATGTTTTGGGTTAGGACCTTTTTGCTTTTTACATTTTCTTTGACTGTTGTGCCAATGTTTTCTATGGTATCTTTTGCCCCTGAGATTCTCTCTTCTATCTCTTGTATCCTGTTGGTGATGCTTGCATCTGTGGCTCCTAATCTCTTTCCCAGATTTTCTATCTCCATAGTTGTCTCCCTTTGTCATTTCTTTATTTTTTCTATTTCCATTTTTGTTCATTTCCTTCACCTTTTGATTGTGTTTTCCTATAGTTCTTTAAGGGGTTTTTGTATTTCCTCTTTAAGGGCTTCTAGCTGTTTACCTGTGCTCTCCTGTATTTCTTTGAGGGAGTTATTTATGTCCTTCTTAAAGTCCTCTATCATCATCATGAGAAGTGATTTTGGATCTGAATCTTGCTTTTCCAGTATGCTGGTATGTCCAGGACTTGCTATGGTGGGAGAATTGGGTTCTGATGATGCCAAGTAACCTTAGTTTCTGTTGCTTATGTTCTTACACTTGCCTCCAGCCATCTGGTTATCTCTAGTGCTACCTTCCCTGGCTAAATCAGACTGGGGCCTGTCTTTTCTGTGATCCTGGTTATGTCAGAAATCTTCATAGTCAAGCTGTCTCTGGGATCCTGTGATTCTGGGATCCTGTGATCCTGGGCTAATTAGAGTGCCTGGAAGTACAGCTTTCTCTGGGTGTTGTGGGACTTGCTGCAAAGTTTGCACCCAAGGTCTGCTCAGGGCACCAGCCTAGACAGACCAGAAGGAACTAGTGCCACTGATTTGGTGGAATGCCTTTGTGCCTGAGTCCCGCTGGTCCCAGTTATTCCTGGTGTTGGGACAGATGTTGTGTCCTCCTCACCTTTGATCCTCCGATCCTGGGTGTGTTAGAGCACCTGGGAGTGGAGCTTCCTCTGGGTGTTGTGGGACCGGCTACAGAATTTGTGCCCAAGATCTGCTTAGGGTACTGGCCCAAACAGACTGGCAGCAACCTGTGCCACTGGGCTGGGGGAGTTCCTGCGTGCCTGGGTCCCACTGGTCCCTATTATTCCTGGTGTTGGGACAGATGTTGTGTCCTCCTCCTGTTTGTTTCTTCATCGGTTAATTAGCTTAGTGCTATGGATCAAGCCCAGGACCTTGCATATATTTGGCAAGCATTCCATCACTGACCTACATCCTTAGCCCATAAACCCCTCTTCATTGTGAAGTCATGAAATGCTGTTTATTTTGTTTGCCAAATCCGAGCGCCCAGATCTCTCTCTCCATATAAAACAACCAGGGCTGCTACCTTGGTTCACAGTCACAGCCTCGAACAGCTAGCTACCCTTTCTTCTGAGAGGTGGGTTGACTTCTTGGGCACAGAGTTAGGCAGCTGCTGAGCCCTGCTGAAATCCAGATCATCCAAACCTATACTCCCCAGCAGAGATCCCTTGGGAGAATCTTGCCATGGCCTTTATTCGCAGTGCCATAGTCTCCTCCTCTAGGAACCCTTAGGCACCGCTATTATCATTAAGGGGACAGGGGTTCGAATACCAAGCCCCGATGCTTTCTTTGTTTTTCAAGAGAACTGGAACCTTAGCACTGTCCAAGATGCTCTAAGGATGCTTGAGAACACCAGTGCCACCACACTGTGCAGTTGCCTGAGAAGAGTTTTCATCTCGTGATGGAGTGTGGAAGAAATGACCTGTGCAAAGGTAGAGACCAGCACCCAAGCCCAGGAGCAGCATGCCTGCCTCTCCCTGCTGCTAGAACTCTCTAGGTAGGAGGTTAGCTTCCTAGGGAGTCGTTAGGGCCTCAGTATTTCCTGCCACCTCTCAGAAGTGCTGCAGAAGTAAAACTGGGTGTGTGGAGAGAGGCAGAGGATTCTGGGAGGTTGAACCTAGACCTCATACTTACTAGGGAAGCGCCACCCAACACTCTCAGCCCAGAAATTCACATTTAATGTCCCTGACATGTTACATCTGATGGGTTCATTGGTTGTGGTCTTTCTATTGCGGGCAGACTCAGCTCCACACTGCCATCCGCCTGAGGAGGTTTTTTTTTTTTTCATAGACTCTACTTAGGTGAATCCAAAATTCATGATTTTGGTGCAGAAAAGAATTTCCGAGTGAATCAGTATGAAGCAAGGTTGGGGTTTATTGAAAAGGAGACTTTAACATAGTTTTAAAAACAGAATTTAATAGAGAGGTTTGGAGAAAGAGTAGGATTCACCTACCTATGTTGCTGAAGAGAGTCTCGCTTAAGAATCTGCTTAGAGGTACATGGTTGTACTTGCTCCATTCTCTCTGTGTGGGCTCTTCTTCCTGCCTAGGCTGGAAGAGAGACACTTGGGCTATGTTGGCAATATGGCCATATATGAGGCTCAACGTTTTATTCTGCGAGGATACCAAACAAGCTTTTGATGGAGCCTCCCGCTTCATATCCACCAAGCATCACAAGGGAAGCAGAACACCAGGGTCTCCTGTCAGATCTGACCTGATGCCCTGGACAGAGTAGGTCAAAGGGCTCTGGCTAGCTTGTCTTCTCTACAGCTGGAGCTTAAAGCGGAATGGAAGAGAGCCAGAGAAGGAGAAGTCACATAGTCTGGGCTCTGCACACTTGAGCTGAAACTCATGTCAGGCCCTGTGTTAGTCTGCTCTGGCCACCATAACAGAGCACCACAGACTTTAACAACAGAACTTGATTTTTCATAGTTCCAAAGACTACAAGCCCAATACCAATGTGTCAGCCTTTTCAAGACACCAGGCCTACGGGCTTAGGACCTAACCTTGAAACATCATTGAACTTTGCAGGGAGCACTTTGGATTCAAACCAGAGTGAAATTCCTGTGTGCAGTTAGATTGGAAGTCAGGGCCTTGGTAGAACAAGTTTTCATACCAGTTTGCATACCAGCTTCATTGCCTCCTGCAGCCACAGTGGGATGTCCTGCAGAAGCAGCAAAGATCCCATAATGAAACTGAACATGCTCTTTCCTGGAGATGGAGAAGCAGTCCAAGTGTGACAGCAGATAAATGACAGAGCAAGAAAGGGACACTGCTCACACATACTCTGGTGCTTCCTCTCTGCCTTCTTAGGGGTGTCCTGTCATTTACATAAGCAAAAACATACAGGAAAAGGAATCGCTGAACATTGCAAAGACTCTGGACTGTGTCCTTGTCCTTGTTTAATAACTTGGAAGTCCACATCTAACAAATAGATGCCATAACAGATGTTTACCTGACACACAACTATCATATGTAGCTGTCATATACAACTGCGATACTGTGAGACACAACCATGATACACAGCTATTTCATACACAACTGATAGCACACTAAGTTCTTTCCCCCAAAGAATAGAGTCCCTTTCCCTCCTCAGGAGGGTGTTCTTTCTTCTTCTAGCCAATTTGGATTCTCTTGGTATCCTGTACCATAAATATTATAAATATTAACACACAAGGCTAACTACTAGTAATACATCTTACTTTGGATGGCAAGGGACTGGAAGATGGGTGAAAATTAGTTAATATATAAATAAACATACATAATAAAAATACCACTGTCTTCTTTTTTGCAGCTGGCCTTGTGCTGTTATCTGGGGTTTCAAATCATTTTTTTTCTTTGACTATTCCATTTTTTTGGTAAGATGGGACTTTTTTCTTGAAGGTCCTGGGGTGTAGCAATTGTGATCGAATTGGGTTGTGGTTTAAATTGACTTTTATCATAGGGTGTAGGCATCTCAAGAGGTGATCCAGAGGTCTCATGCTTCTTATTGCCCAGACCTGATTTCTCTGTGAGAGGAGTGCTAGATTACAATACTGTGACTTCTTTGCCCTGTTGATATGAGATGCCGATGTGGCCAGGTGAATCTCAACTTCTACTCCTTGGAATCTCTGCTTTGTGTCCTTATTTGTGGAAGTCTTTCCCTTGGGGTACCTGTAGATGAGTAAAACCTGATTTTAGGGAAACAACACATGGTTTGTAGATCACTGTGGATAACAGTGAGAGGGAGCCAGTTATGTCACTGATCCTGATCCCCCATCATGTGCTGTTCACTGACGTAGAGTCATGGAGCCATTGCCCTTGACATAGGTTTAGGGCCCCACTCATCTGCTTTTCGTCAGGGTTACCTGGAAGGAAAGATGCTCATCTCTGTTTTTCCTTTGTTTTGGTTTGCTTTAACTTGTTTGTTGCCTTGTTTTATAAACAAGAGTAATTAAGTATCACATCAAGATGGTGGAGATGTTTACCTGCAGGGCGTCCGACCCCTAACCTGGTGATACTTTTTTTTTTTAGCCAGCTATGATGTGTTTTACCACTTCTAGAACTTTTGCCACTAATGGCAATAATACTTGCTGTCTGCTTTGGAATGTGTGTGTGTGTGTGTGTGTGTGTGTGTGTGTGTGTAGGGAGTCCACAACTATTTCAGAGAGATAAATCAGAGAAGCTTGTGTTGAAATGACAAGTACCATAGCTGCCATCCCAAATCTACACAGTGTACACAATCGCACATCCAACAAGATCCCAGCATTGTAGTTGGTTTTGGTCTGCATAGATGATGGTATAAGACTATAATGGAGCTGAGAAGACCATAGTATTGCAGAGCATTACTCACACATTTGTGCTGATGCCAGTGTAAGCACCAGCATCTCGCTGCCAGATCAGCACATACAATTGCACACAGAGCATGTTGCACTCGATAGTGTCGACAGACAGCTGTGTAGCTCCCTCGTGTAGTTACGATGCTCGGCTCCATATCATTATCTTAGAATCACTCCTGCTTACAGAACAGTTTGCTGTGAACAGTTGGGTTTCTCCTGGCAGGAGCCTCACATAGCTGTTTATTGTCTCCTGACTGGATCAGTTTCTCCCGAGCCAGATTACATATTGTGTGGTTTTGTTCGCTGTGGTCCTAGAAGCAATAGGCTCTCCCACATATAAACACCATATAGCCTAAGTGGAGGGGTGTGAAGATCCAGTGGGCTATACCATCTAGGTTCGTGAAAGTGTATACTGTGGTGTTCATATAGTAACACAATCACCTATGAATGACATTTTTAGAACTTCTCCTTGCTGTTAAATATCTGATGGTGTTGTAAGGAGGGAGATAGAATCCACCAAGGCTTGGCTGATAGTCATTCTTTCAGCTCTCAGCAAAAGCTTCAAGGACCACCCCACTGTAAGTGGTTTCCACCCTTGCTCTTCTCCTCCCTATTCTCCAGTACCCGTTCTTCTTTGGTCCATAATCCTCCTCAATGACAAGCATTTCTGTCCTAAATGATCTTATTTCTATTCCCCTCCATTTCCCGTTTCCATGTGTATGTATATGTGTGTGTGCATTATGCTTGTTTGCATGTGTCTAGGGCAGGGTGTGAATGTGGATGCTTGAGGTTGATGTTGAGTACAACCTGCCCTCAATCACTCTTCCACCTTTTTCTTCAAAGCAAGATCTCTCTATCAAACCCAGAGTGTATCCATATGGTTAGTCTTACCAGACACTTTCACTGGGTATCCACTGCTCTGGCTTCCAAGGCTGGGATTACAGATTGGGCCCCATCACCACCTGGCACTTTCTTTCATGGATTCTGGAAATCTGAATCTAGTCCTCATGTTTTCATGACAAGCATTTTAACCATTTAGCCATCTTCTCAGCTTCTTGTTTATTTCTTGTGTTTAAAGATTGTACTCATTTCCACCCCTTGGAACAAGGCGTGTTGAAGGTCAAAGTACTGTCTGTTCAATTGATCCTTTGTATCTAACACAATACTTGATGGGTAACATTTACACAAAGACCAGTTCCTCCCTGCCCCCACCCCAGACAGGGTTTCTCTGTATAGGCTTGGAACTTGCTCTGAAGATCAGGCTGGCCTAGAACTATCTGCCTGCCTCTGCTATAATTAAAGTGCTAGGATTAAAGGTACATGCCAACACTGCCTGGCTTCAAAGACTGGTTTCTAAGTAAATGAATGGAAGAAGAAAGGGAGTCATGTTTCTTGCTGTCATAGACAGAACCTCTGCTGGGTCCTCTGTGGATATCAATCCACATTAGTGGGGGACAGATACATGACTCTTCCCCCATCAACACTTTGGGTCTGGGCAGAGCAATGGAATGCCTAAGTGATGTAGGAACACAAGATGAGAAGGAGATGGTGAAGGTGTGGTGCTGTGAGGGCTGGTAAAGAAAGTAGGATCAGGGCCAGCCTAGGCTACATGAGACTTGATGAAAGAAGAGAGAAAGAGAAAGAGAGAGAAAGAGGGAAGGAGGAAGGGAGGGAGAGAAAGGCAGGCAGGGAGGAAGGAAGGAAAGAAGGAAGGAAGGAAGGAAGGAAGGAAAGAAGGAAGGAAGGAAGGAAGAAAAGGAGAAAACAGAAGAGAAGGAAAAAAGAAAGAAAAAGACAAAATAATTAAATTTTCTTGGCAAAATTGAAAATTATAGACTCATTAAAAAATAGGCTGGGTCAAAATAAAAGCACACACAAAAAGATCAGTGTTAGGGGGAAATTTCAGCAAAAGCCGTGTAAGATGACACTTCCTGTGGAGGTGACCACGACAGCCATCAGAGTGGTTAGGTGACAGTATGCCTGCAAAGATGCTTGGCCACTGAAACAGCTGCCAGCTGTACTCACTTGTTCCATTTGCAGCTTAGCCCCATAGTAAAGCAGCATTTCTCCTTTGAAAACTGACTTAAGCCTGGCAGTGGTGGCGCACGCCTTTAATCCCAGCACTTGGGAAGCAGAGGCAGGCAGGCTTCTAAGTTCAAGGCCAGCCTGGTCTACAGAGTGAGTTTCAGGACAGCCAGGGCTGCACAGAGAAATCCTGTCTCAAAAGAAAAAAAGAAAGAAGGAAGGAAGGAAAGAAAGAAAGAAAGAAAGAAAGAAAGAAAGAAAGAAAGAAAGAAAGAAAGAAAGAAAGAAAGCTGACTTTAAAATAGCTCCTGCCACCTTTCAGGAGCAGCTGAAACTGAAATTTGTCTCACATTCACAAAAGGAAGTAGACTCCAGGTCCCTCCTAAACTTAATTCTGAGTTCCCACTAAAAGAAAATGTTTTTGTTTTTGATTATTTATTTATAATGGAATCTTTTGGAGCCTAGGCTGGCTTTGAGTTCACTGTGTAACCAAGGATGACCTTGGAACTAGAAGGAGGCTTCCTGTACTGTGCCTTAAAATATTTTGCAAATTCATTTGTTGGTAGAACGACATCACATGCTTGCTGGCAAGTGAGTCCAGTGTAATGCTCAGGTTTCTAAGACTGTATGTATACCTTACAACAGAGGATACACAGGGGGGTGGGGATGTTCACTGTGCAGCTTTAAGCATCCAGCATGGTGGGATATCTTGTGTCCAGATAGAGACTTAGCGAGGCAACCTGGATGAAGACCACTGTTGGAGACTAAGGCTACAGAGATGGATGGCAAGAGTGCCTGCTGCCTCCAAGCTCACAGCGGATAGGAGGATACAGGTCTAGAACAGTAACTCTTGGGAAGTGTGACTGGCTATAACACGAAGTTCCGATTGAACCAAGGGAGTGGCCATCCCCACCTAGAACAGGTGGAGCGGAGGAAAGATTTGAAAAGTCAGCAGTTCTTCACTGAGTGTTGAGAGGTAGCTATATTAGCATGACAGAGAGAATCTGGGTAAAGGCTGGCAGGGCTCTGTGTTTGCTTGGGTGGGCAAGGCCTCAGGCATGCAGTTGGCACATAGCTAGCAGGAGAGATGTATAACCAGCAGATCCCGGTGGTGGTGGGTGAGCATCCCTGTTGGCTACAGGCATCAGGAGAGCTAAAGGGCCTCAGATGGCCTCAGCATAGGCCTCAGTGAGTAGCGCTGGGCTAAGTGACCAGACTGGAAAAACCACTCTGGCCCAGGTTCTCTAGGGACATGGGACTGCAAGGCTGGACTCCAATCCCTTCCTTCCTCACACAATCCAGTTCTTTGTTGTAGCTAATCCACCTCCTCATACCACTTTCTTCTTTTTTGGCTGCAGTTTCTTAGACCTCCACCAAGTGACTGCGTCTTCTAATCTTCCAGCTCTCCCAAAGCCATCTACCAAAGAGCTGCTCCAGTTACCACTGCACTGAGAGATGAGCTGGACTCACTCAAGCATGCCTAGGTTCTCACAGCTCTCTGAGGGGACCCACAAGTGGCCATCCTCTGGTTCAAGATCTTCAATGATCCCTCGTTGGCAGATGCTCTGAAACTTTCTAGGTGAATTTACTCAGCTAACTCTGGAAAGTAAAAGTGAAACAGGTCGTTAAAGGTGATGGCTGAGTGGGAAAGATTGCATACATTTTCCGGATGACATCACTGAACCTGGGGGAGACAGGAAGTCATCCAGCCGAGACATGCGCTTCAGTCCTCAGACTCCAAGTCCACTACTCTTCCTATTGAGCCAAATGGCAGACTCTTAATCTGATTGGCCTTGTCTCTTTGCCCTCTTTGATGCTCATCCCTGAAAGAATGTTCTATAGTCGATACTCAAAAAGGGAGAGATTTATGTGTGCATGTTTATGCGTGTATGGTATGTGTGCAGATGTGTGTGCAGGTGTGAGCATGTGCATGCTGAGTCCATGAGACGAACTTAGTCACCGTCCACTGTTTTTGATTTATTTTTTGAGCAGGGTTTCTCACTGGCCTGGATCTCACCAAGGAGGCAAGTCTTGCTGACCAGTAAGCCTCAGAGACCTAGCTTGTGTCCATCTCCTCTGTACTAGGATTATAAGTGTGTTCACCTGCCGGGCGGTGGTGGCGCACCTTTAATCCCAGCACTTGGGAGGCAGAGGCAGGCGGATTTCTGAGTTCGAGGCCAGCCTGGTCTACAGAGTGAGTTCCAGGACAGCCAGGGCTATATGGAGAAACCCTGTCTCGAAAAACCACAAAAAAAAAAAAAAAGTGTGTTCACCGACGTGCTTGCTTTTGGATTTTACAGGGGTTCTGGGGATTAACTCAGACTCTCGTGCATGCAAAGCAAGCACTGACTAGCTTTACTGACTTTACTGACTAGCCATCTTTCCATTCTCCAGCCCCAAATAGGGACAATTTTTATGTGACAAGTGGGAAATTGAATAGGCTGGCAGCACAAAAGAAGCAAACGGACTGTCCCATTCAAATTGGGTTATGTGCTTGTCATACCTGTAGTAAGCAGACTTCAGCAAGCAGAGCAGAGAATAAAATATCTGTAGTTAACAGAGAAAGGTAATTCTGCTGAACCACAAAGGTGGGTCAATGGGTAAAATGCCTGCTATCAAGCCTGACAACCAGATGTGCTCTGGCTTCCTCACATGTGTCACACAGACACATACAGACATGTATGCATGTAAGCACACACACACAATACATGTAATTCATAAATGTGGGGGTGGGAGGAGACTGTCCTGGGGACAGAGCTCAGGATATAGGCTAGTCCTTAAAACCACTGGGCCAACTGCACTTCTGTTTCTTATGTTCAAGGTCTCCTATAGAAGATAACCATCTGCCTGCCTGTCTCCCTTACCAGTTTGTTCCCTCGCCCACATACCCTCTTCTTGCTGTAATCTCCATTAATATTCTGGTCTGAACTGCGTCCTGTGAGGAGGCAGCAGGAAGCTCTGGATGGATTAGCCAGGTATAGTGAGATGCTCAGGGACAAAAGACATCTAAATCTTGCAGGTGTAGGCTGAATCCCAAGCTTACTTGGTAGGAGGAGAGCCCTAGACATTTCCAAGGATATATCTTTCCTCTCTTCTCCCTTCCTGTTTCACATATACACATGCTCAAATGTAAAAATGAAAAGCCAGTTCCCCATGGCCATAAAGGACTATATCATATCTCATCAAAGAACATGTTTCTACTTATCCCTGCATAGTCTTTGCTGGCTGGGTGATAAACTGGTTAAGAACAGCTGATGCCATTGAAAAACACATTCTTGAATCTTTGGCGTCATGTGATCTCAGGTTCCTGCCTTTGTGCTCATAGAATGTGAACCCTTTTTTCTCTGAGAGTAACATTCATCATTTGTGAAACCAAAATCATATTAATTTATCAAGCTGTTGAAATTTCAAATGGGACATTTATGAAAAAATATGATAAGTTCCAGTATAAATGAAAATGTGTTACATGATGATATAGTAACAAAGAAAGTACAAATGAAAGACAAGGATGATGTTGGTGCTACCAAACAACAGGGACAGCAAAGCCCCAGCTAGACATCCAAATAAAGCCTCCAGGGTCAGGAATGGGTTGCATCTTGTTAAATTATTCAAAGCTCACAGGTAATTGCCACAGTTATTGGCTGATGTCCACAATCTATGCTAGAGCTTACTGCGGAGGACGCTTGCCTATGTCGTTAAACATGGAAAAATCAAGTTGGTGTATAATTGAAGCTTCAGCCTACTGACTACTGTTCATGGTACTGAAAGGTATTCTGCTACTTGAAGAGAAAAGCAATCGTCAAGATCTCCCAGCTACAAACTCTGATCTATAGGATATACCTACAATAGACATGTAGGTGCAATAATGACACAGATGTTATGGGAGGAACCAACTACTTTTTAAAAAAATACATTTAAGGCCTCCTCCATGAGATGGAAGTTATACCTAACACTGCTACAGTGGCCAAGATCATGAAACGAGACAGGTCATGGGGCTTAGGGGAAAATCTACTACTATTATTCTGCTAAAGAAATAAAGCAATAAAAAGACTCCTGATTACATACTGCTATACTGTAGATCAGTGCCTGGTTCAGCCCTCACCAGAGAAACTTCTTGAAGTAGATGGGAATTAACACAGAAACCTACAACTGGACAGTGTGCAGAGAGGGAGAGAATTTGGAGTGCTTGGTTCTAAATGGGATCTTTGATCTGAATAGAAGAGGGGGCAAAGGATCAGAGGTCATGAGGACACACATCTGTTCCAACACCGGGAATAACTGGGACCAGCAGGACCCAGGCACGCAGTAACTCCACCAGTCCAGTGGCATGGGTTTCTTCCTGTCTGTCTGGGCCGGTGCCCTGAGCAGACCTTGGGCACAAACTCCACAGTGAGTCCCATAATGAGCAGAGGAAGCTCTACTCCTAGGCACTCTAATGGTTCCAGGATCACAGGATCACATAATCACAGAATCACAGAGACAGCTGGACTCTGAGGAGTTCTAACATAACCAGGATCACAGGAAGGACAGGCTCCAGTCAAATATAGCCAGGGCAGGTAGCACTAAAGATAACCAGATGGCTGGAGGCAAGTGTAAGAAAATAAGCAACAGAAAGCAAGGTTACTTGGCATCATCAGAACCCAATTCTCCCACCATAGCAAGTCCTGGACACATCAACACACAGGAAAAGCAAGATTCAGATCTAAAGTCACTTCTCATGATGATGATACAGGACTTTAAGAAGGACATAAATAACTTCCTCAAAAAAATACAGGAGAACACAGGTAAACAGCTAGAAGCCCTTAAAGAGGAAATACAAAAATCCCTTAAAGAACTACAAGAAAACACAACCAAACAGGTGAAGAAAATGAACAAAACCATCCAAGATCTAAAAATGGAAATAGAAACAATAAAGAAATCACAAAGGTAGACAACCATGGAGATAGAAAACCTAGGAATGAGATCAGGAACCATAGGTTCAGGCATCACCAACAGAATACCAGAGATAGAAGAGAGACTCTCAGGGGCAAAAGATACCATAGAAAACATTGACACAACAGTCAAAGAAAATGCAAAAAGCAAAAAGGTCCTAACCCAAAACATCCAGGAAATCCAGGACACAATGAGAAGACCAAACCTAAGGTTAATGGGTATAGAAGAGAGTGAAGACTCCCAAGGTAATGGGCCAGTAAATATCTTCAACAAAATTATAGAAGAAAACTTCCCTAACCTAAAGAAAGTGATGTCCATGAATATACAAAAAGCCTACAGAACTCCAAATAGACTGGACCAGAAAAGAATGTCCTCCCATCACATAATAATGAAAACACCAAATGCACTAAACAAAGAAAGAATTTTAAAAGTAGTAAGGGAAAAGGGTCAAGTAATATATAAAGGCAAGCCTATCAGAATTACACCAGACTTCTCACCAGAGACTATGAAAGCTAGAAGATTCTGGGCAGATGTCATACAGACCTTAAGAGAACACAAATGCCAGTCTAAGCTACTATACCCAGCAAAACTCTCAATTGCCGTAGATGGAGAAACCAAGATATTCCATGACACAACCAAATTTACACAATATCTTTCCACAAATCCAGCCCTACAAAGGACAATAGATGGAAAACATCAACATAAGAAGCAAAACTACACCCTAGAAGAAGCAAGAAAGTAATCTTTCAACAAATTCACACAAACCTAATTCTACCTCTAACAGCAAAAATAACAGAAAGTAACAATTACTTTTCCTTAATATCTCTTAATATGAGAATTAATATTACCAACTTATCCTAATCGATTCAAATTCAAAAATATGAGGAATTAGAAAATTTGTTGGCTGTCATTCAGTGGTCTCTCTAATTTGGTAATTGGAGAAATAGATCCAAAGTTATACAATCCATATAAACTTTCTGCTTGTTTGTACCTGACAGTGTCTTGCCGGGTACCACATAATGGTCTTGAAATCATGCTTCTCCTATCTCAGTCTCTCTATTAGTAGAATTGTTTATTTGATGTTTTTACACTATACTATGGTTTTCAGAACAGCTTACATATTTCAAAATTATTTATACAGCAAAAGAAACATAAACAATGAACTTGAGAGGTAACTTATAAGAGAATAACAAAGAGTGAGACTGAATACTTTGCTTGATGTTTGTAACTATTGTATCAATTATGAAGAAGAGAACTTTATAAGCTACTCTTTCTCTGAGATGAATGCTTTTAAAAATCATCACAGCCAATGAACCAGATTCTTACCCTCACCTAATGTCTGTGCCACCCTCCATGCAGAACCATTGTTCATTAAAACAATTGGTGAATGACTTTGTGAATAGACCATCTTAATACATACACCATTTCTTAAATGAATGTAACCTGTTCTCTGTGGTCTGAGAATGAAAACAATTACTCAAGTCAAATAGCTTTGACCATAGCAGGAAGTCTGTATCCAAAAATCGTGCCTACAATTCACTCCTTGGCACAGCAGAACTGTCAACTCTTAGCTTAGCTACGATGGAGATAAAATCCTTTGGTGCTATGAAGGTCATTGAAGTACAGCCTTATTACAATGAATTCCAATGTCTAAGAATTGTTCTTATTTTGGGTTTCTACCACAGTAAGAGCCAAGATTTTAAGCTCTACTAAAAACAAAACAAACAAACAAATAAAAAAAACTTTATCTATTTATGCTCATTTTTAAAAAACTAATAGTGATATATTATTTTAAAATATCATACAGTTAATATATTTGGAGTTATTTAAAATTTATATTGAGAAAAATGTATATATTTTCAATATTGCTGTAGACAAGTGTCTATATAAGTCTGTTCAATTGTTGTTTTATATCAAACAATTTTTATATCAAACAATTGTTTTATATCAAACAAATTTTATACTACTCGTTTTATTGTTACAATATTTTATAAATTTTAAAAAATATAATAAAATAAAAAAAATGATAGGTATGGCAGATATTGAAGGGGGAGGTCTGAGAGGAGTTGGGGTACAAAAGGGAAAGAAGAACCACCGAGCAGTGGTGGCGCACGCCTTTAATCCCAGCACTTGGGAGGCAGAGGCAGGCGGATTTCTGAGTTTGAGGCCAGCCTGGTCTACAGAGTGAGTTCCAGGACAGCCAGGGCTACACAGAGAAACCCTATCTCAAAAACAAACAAACAAAAAAAAAGGGGGGGGGGGAGAAGAATGTGATGTAATTCTATTTACTTAAAATATGTTTTTAAATGTTAACAAATTCAGATAAATTGAAATTATGTATCTTTTCTCATCACTATGCAATAAAACTTAAATCAATTTAAAAAAAAAAAAAAGGCCTGACACTATTATGGATGCTATGGTGTCCTTATAGACAGAAGCCTAACATGGCTGCCATCTGAGAGGCCCAACAAGCAGCTAAATGAGTCAGATGCAGATATTTACATTCAACCAATGGACTGAAGCCAGAGATCCCTGTGGTTGAATTAAGGAAAGGCTAGAAGAAGAGGAGGAGGAGGACAATCCTATAGGAAGACTAGCAGTCTCAACCAACCTAGACCTCTGAGATCTCTCAGATACTGAGCCATCACCATACACTAGCAGATATGAGGTCCCTGACACATATACAGCAGAGGACTGCCTGGTGTGCCCTCAGTGACAGAAGATGCACCTAACCTTCAAGAGACTTGAGGCCCCAGGGAATAGGGAGGCCTGGTGGGGTGGGAGGTGGGGGTGGGGAAATCCTCTTGGAGACAGGGGAGGAAATGAATGAAGAACTGTCAGAGGATAGACTGGAACAGGGCTAACAACTGGACTGTAAAAAAGAACGAAAGAAAGAAAAGAGGGGGCAGAAGATCCTAAGGGCCAGAAGTGATGGATAACTCCAGGGAAACTACTTCCAGACAAAACAGGACTGATGCACATGGGAACTCACAGTGTGGCAGCATGCACAAGATTTGCACAGGTTCAAGATGTGCGGGTTCAAGGTGAAATCCAGCACTGAGAGGAGAAAGTAGACACTGGGTCCCGCCCCTAAACATGTAGCTGTCGGCAACTGATAGCCAGTGGCAAAGGGAAACAGTGGTTTCCAATGGAGTCCCACTGTGTATGTCAATCACACTACAGGTCAGGTCAGGCCTGATGCCCAGGTGGCTGACCAACCCAGAGCAAAGTCAATGCTGTATTTGTGGACTTTTTGTTTCCTTTGCTTTGATTGACTTTTTTTTTTTTTTTCTGGTCTATCTGTCTTTTGCCTGGTTGTTTTGGTTTTCATTTTTGAGTGTTTTCTATGTTTCTTGTTTTTGTTTCTTTTTTTATTTGTTTGATATTTTTGAAAGAGAGAGTGAGGAAAGGAACATAAAGTTGGGTAGGGAAGCAGGGAGGATCTGGCAGGATTTGGAGGAGGGGAACATATGCTCAAATATGTTATAGGAAATTATTTCTTCAATAAAAATACTTTAGAAAAAGATTTTGGTGCTGATGCTGAAGACATTGAGGAGAAAGAAGATGAGGAAGAGGGAACATGTAATACGAATGCTAAGATTTGCAGGAAACACTCAAAAGCTGATTTTAGGCCGTTGAGGAGCTGGCAGGGCCACAAAGAGTAAGTGTGATGCCTCCAGCTCCCGATCAGCACAAAGAAGAGAAAACTGTACTTCCAGCCATGACACAGGGCAGCAAGAGTTTTCACAGCAGCACTTTCTTCCGGGCCACAGAAACTCTACAAAATATCCATGTTGATCTAAGTAAAGCAAACTGCATCCATATGCAAAGGTTATTATGTTCCTTGTATAAGGAAACTGTTTCTATGCCAACAGAACTACGCCTTCAAAAGGATGGAGGAGTAGATCACCTTAGTGCACATCTGTAACTCTAGCACTCAGGAGTCAGGGGCAGGGAGATCCAGGAGTTGCATGTCAGCCTGAAATATATAGTAAGTTACAAGCTGGCCTGTGGTCTATACTGAGACAGGCTCAAAGAAACAAGACAAGAACAGGAAAATTATCACTTTGGGTTCAGAAGTTCCTCCTCATGAAAGCTGGGTGGCAAGTGGAACCAGAGGCCTCTTGCTCCTATTAGCACTATGACTTCCAAACACACAACTACACCCTAATAATTATCTATGCCCCCAGAATAGCAAAAAAAAATCCTTTTTGCATTGGGACTGAAGAGATGGCTCAGTGGTTAAGAGCACTGGCTGTCTTTTCTAAGGTGGTGGGTTCAATTCCCAGCACCCATGTGGAAGCTCACAACTATCTGTAACACCAATTCCAAATGGTCCAATGCCCTATTCTTGCCTCTAAAGACATTAGACAGGGGGCTGGAGCGATGGCTCAGTGGTTAAGAGCACTGACTGTTCTTCCAGAGGTCCTGAGTTCAATTCCCAGCAGCCACATGGTGGCTCACAACCATCTGTAATGGGATCCGACCCCCTCTTCTGGTGTGTCTGAAGACAGCTACAGTGTAGTCATATACATAAAATAAATAAATCTTTGGGCTGGAGAGATGTCTCAGTGGTTACGAGCACTGATTGCTCTTTCAGAGGTCCTGAGTTCAATTCCCAGTAACCACATGGTGGCTCACAACCATCTGTAATGGGATCCGATGTCCTCTTCTGGTATGCATGAAGAGAATGACAATGTATTCACATAAATAAGTAAATAAATTTAAAAAAAGACACTAGACATGTACATGGTGCACAGACCTACATGCATGTGAAACACCCATACACACGAAATAAAAATCAATTTATTTGGGGCAGTGTAAAATGGTAGCTAGGATTTAAGACTCAAGATTCAGCTGAAGTCCCATATACTTTACAAATGGGCAAGAAGGGGTCAGAGAGGGTAAGGGACTTGTGTGAGAATGAACAGTGAGTTGGACAGCAGCTCTAGGGGCAGGACTCGCCTGTGGATGTATCACCCTCTCTGTATGAGACCTAGCCTTCATTTGCAGATGCTTATATGCTGCCCGCCTTGTCTCTCCCGTGGCAGCTCCTCCACATTTGCCCAAGTCAATGGGACACTACTGGTCTCATCTGCTTCTACAAGCTCATTGTGGGCCTGGTTTCTCCCAGAATCCCAGGAAAGATACTAGCAGTGGTGTGTGTTGGCATGCCTGTAATAACTGTCTACCTCAGTGATTTTATTGACACCTCAAGCACAGCTCTGGGAAGCAGACAGGACAGGGATAATTATCTTTTGTTATGAGATGAAGTAACTGAGGTTCACTGGGTTTGGGGAGCAGTCACTCCCTTCTGTGGGCCTGTCTTCACCTGAGTGCTGATGTATTTTTGATTTCTGTCAGCAAATGCCCTTGACCAGAGGAGCCATCTCATCAGCCCTTTTGTCCAAGTTCTGGTGGACCAGGAGTTCTCAGGTTTTGACAGCATCGATTCCATCTCACATGGCCATCTATGCATCAGAAGATGCGAATCTCTCTTGCTCTCCTTTCTGTAACTCTGTGTCCAGACTTCATCTTCACCCCTTTCCCTCAGACTTGTGTGTGTGCCTGCGTGTGCATGTGGGATGTCCATAAAGACCAGAGGTTGAAGTCAGCTACCTACCTCTGTCCTTTTTGTGAGTTAGGGTCTCTCACTGAACCTGAAAGTCACCCATTCAGTAAGACTGGCTGGCAGCAAGCCCAGGACCCTGCAGTCTCTGCCTTCCTAGCACTGGGCTTACAGTGAGCTGCTGTGTCCATGTGGATGCTGGGATATGAACTCAGGTCTTCGTGCTTGCACTGCAAAAATATTTTCTTTCTTTTTTCTTTTTCTTTCTTTCTTTCTTTCTTTCTTTCTTTTTTTTTTTTTTTTTTTTTTTTTTTTGAATATGGAACACTTCACGAATTTGGGTGTCATCCTTGCGCAGGGGCCATGCTAATCTCTGTATCGTTCCAATTTTAGTATATGTGCTGCCAAAGCGAGCACTACAAAAATATTTTCAACTAAGCCTTCTCCCAGTCCTAGACTTCCTCTTTTTCTAAGGACATGGGTCCTATTGGATTAGACTCACCCAATTTAATTTGATGACATCTATAAAGACCTTATTGCAAATAATGTTATAGTCACTAGTGACTGGAGATTAAATATTTGACTGGAAGAGGGGATATATATTCAAATCCGTAAGAAAAAAATACCTAACCTTTAGGAGATGGAGCAATGGAGAGAGAAGTGGGGAGAGGGAACGCTGAGAAGACTGAGAAGAGAAGCTTCATGACCTGCTCTAGGCCAAACAGGTGCTTAGCTGTCACCTGACCTTACCTCAGGCTGCTTGAGGCTACACCCTTAACCACTGGGCAATGCCACCCCAGCTGCTTGTGGTCCCGTGGCCCCTGCTTGTGGTTTCTCATGAGGGTGGCTTATAAAGAGGGCTGTGTTTGTACGCTAAGAAGAAGCAAACACGACTGGTAATTTTGTTTTCTCAGCTGAAACGCCAACACACAGTGAGTTGATATTGAGTCTAGCGTCCTCTCTCCTTAGCTCCCTAATGTGGCTGTAGTTTCCCAGAGCAGCCCGCGGCCTAGGGTGAGGTCACTGGCAGGGAGTGGGCATGGTGTGAGTCCCAGGGAACACTGGCTTCACCTTCACATTAGGCTTGGGTACTGGAGAAAGCAAAGGACATGGACCAGCCCACCATATACAGCTACAGATCCTTGAGAAGCCCAACAGGGTTGGTAGGGGCCAGGAGAGGTCTGAGCAGAGCCTGGGATTCAAATAGCCATGGGTTGAGATCTCTGGCCCTTGTCTACTAGCTCTGTGACCTAAGACAAGATGCCTACATTCTCTGAGTCTCATCTGCCCCTACTTCAAAGAGTTGTTATAAAGACCTACAGAAACCAGCATTTAGTCTTGAGCTGGGCCAACATAGGCACAGTAACCTCCCACAAATGGTGGCTGATCTGAGGTGTACCAGAAAGAAAGAGGGGGGGAAGGAAGGAAGAGGGAGGAAGAGAGAGGGGCCTAGGGAGAAAGAGAGAGAGAGAAAGAGAGAGGGGGAAGGGAAGAAGAGGGAGGAAGAGAGAGGGGGCTAGGGAGAAAGAGAGAGAGAAAGAGAGGGGGGAAGGGAGGAAGAGGGAGGAAGAGGGAGGAAGAGAGAGGGGGCTAGGGAGAAAGAGAGAGAGAGAAAGAGAGAGGGGGAGGGAGGAAGAGAGAGGGGCTAGGGAGGAAGAGAGAGGGGCTAGGGAGAAAGAGAGAGAGAAAGAGAGAAAGAGGGAGAGAGAGAGAAAGAGAGAGAGGGAGAGAGAAAGAAAGAAAGTAAGAAAGAAAGAAAGAAAGAGGGGGGAAGGGAGCAAGAGGGAGGAAGAGAGGGAAGAGAGAGGGGGTAGGGAGAGAGAGAGAGAGAAAGAGAGAGAGAGAGAGAGAGAGAGAGAGAGAGAGAGAGAGAGAGAGAGAGAGAAGGAAGGAGAGAAAGATAGAAACAAAGAAGAAAGAAAGCAAGCAAGAAGAAGCAGAATGCTGTTCCCTCCGGGAACATACAAGCAAGAGGTCACACAAGCATGTGGCCTCAATGTATTGAAAGCAATACAGATTGGATAGAGCTAAGACTTAGATCAGGCAGAGTAGAAACAGAAATTTCACAGAGAAAAGGAATCCTGAATCAGCTTTGATGATTCTAGAAGCTTCTACAGCAGGTTCTCTGGAGACCACGTCCTAAACCCATTCTGGAATTACCAAGATCCTCCTCTCTCTTCTTACCCTGAAATTAACCTTTACTCCAATACACACATACTCATATGTACACCCACACACACAGTCACATGCACACACACAGTCACAAGCGCATGTACACATACAGTCACAAGCACACACACACAGTCACAAGCACACACAGTCACATACATACACATAGTCACAGTCACATGCACACACACACACACACACACACACACACACACACACACACTCCACACCACTTTTTGTTTGAAGAATCACCAAACCTGGGTTTTCCCTGGGAAGGGCCTGTCAGTCAAGCAGTGTGTTACCTAGAGCTAATGAGTAACTCAAGAGAGATCAAAAGATAGAAGTGATGCCTTTTATTAAGCTCACAGATTTATTATAAGTGAGTCGGCAGGACCACACAGGTCTCCTGTCCCAGCACGGAGAAGAAGAGTGTGCGTGTGTGTGGTCTCCAGTAGTCGCAAGGCAGAGATGGAGGGTGTGAGCCTAATAAAGGCTATAATTGGCACCTCTCTTCCAGCAAAACCCACCAACCATCTCCCTGCCACTAGGCCCTCTCCTTGGGAGAGGGTACTCCGGGGAAAGCTCAACCTCGGGGGATGCCAGCTTGTGCAGAAATGCCAGAGTGGGAGCAATTCACAGAGGTTCACGCCTCCCATACTGAGACCAGTAGGTGTGGCAGGAATGGCGGTGCAGTGGGGGAGGGCTCTTCTTCCTGGGAGACCAGTTAGGAGAGTGACCAAGAGGAATATTTTCAGGGGCAACCCTGATTGGTCCCCAGTGTTCAATTACATGTCCCTTTCTCAGGAACTGGACCAGGGAAGCTGAGTCACCTCCATAAACCGGAGCCTAGTTCTTAGAAGTATTACTATTTCCCTTAATAGACATCATAAATGTTTGTTACCATAGCCACAGGTTTTTGTTTGTCTTGGCTTGTTTGTTTGTTTGTTTTATTGTAAACAGTTGGTTTTGATTCCCAGAGACTCCAGATCCCAAAGGTTAAACTCTACACGTGTGTCTTGGGTCTGCCAAGTAGCTGGCCACTGCTTTGGCACGTAGACAGATGGGTCAGCACTTTATCATCTGAAGCTTGCCTCCTCTGAAGATAACCTTTAAAAAAAGCTGTCTGTAAAAACTGAGGCTCCTTCTCTCCTAGCCGGAACCTTGTATGTAGCACACACTAAACCTCTGTACAATGCAGTCACCTAAGGTAGAGGGTCCCCAGCTTCAATCTTTCCTCTGAGGCCCCCCACCTCCCAGGTTCCTGCCTTTCTTCTAGCATCCCCCTCAACGGCACTGCATCCCCAAGCTGCTCTGGCAAACACCCATGGCTGGTGATAATTTGCCCCCAACATTCCTTGGCAAGCTCCCCTCTCCCTTCCTTGGCCAAGATTTAAGAGCCAAGAGCAGCCGTGAGCTCATGTTAGGCTCCAGCCCCATTACTTCAGAAAGACAGCTTCGTGTATTAATGTGAGATTAATTGCTGCTTCGAGGGATTGACTCTAACTTGAACAGTCTGAGACAGCTTAAAAAGAAAAAATTATCTCCAGTCTGGGAGGTTTGACTTTGAAGAGTTTTTGTTACTGGCTTAGGATTCTACTCCTATGGAAGAGGGGAGGGGGGAAAGTAATGAATAAAATAAAAATTTATTGTTGATACCAAGCAATTGTACTCTAAATAAGTCTGATTCTCATTTTGTTTTGTATTGGGGTAGGGGTGTTGTTTTGAGACAGAATCTTACTATGTTGCCAAAGTAGGTCTCAATCTCTTTGTTTTAATATTTTAAAGATTTATTTTATTTTATGCATATGAGTGGTTTGCCTGCATGTTTGTATGTGTACTACAAGCATACCTGTCCAAAAAAACAAAGATGTCTAATCTCCTGGAACTGGAGCTACAGACAGTCATGAGCTCCCTATGTGTGCTGGGAACCAAATCTGGGTCCTCTGCAAGAGCAGCAAGTGGAATTAAGCCACTACTGAGCCATCCCTCCAATCCTTATACTGCATTTTGCCACCACCTTCCTGTCTCAGCCTCCCAAGTGCTGGGATTACAACGTGCACCATCACATCTTGTATCTATATAAGCTTAGACTGATTTACCATTGGGAGGGATCCAGAGATGGAAGCCAGGATGCTGAAACTGCCTTGGAACTCATCTCCATTAACTCATCGCATATCAGGACAATCAGTCACTATGGTTCCCGTTCAGCAATTGAAAAGAGCATGTCCCTTCAGCGGTGTTCTCCACATATGGGCTGTGACCCCTTTGGAAGGGTCAAATGACTCTTCACAGGGGTTACATATCAAATATTTACATTATGATTTATAGCAGTAACAAAATTACAGTTATAAGTTAGCAACAAAAATAAATTTATGGTTGGGGATCACCACAACAAAAGGAACTGTACTAAAAGGCCATGGTATCAGGAAGTTTGAGAACCACTGTCTTACAGCTGACTGAGGGTTTAGACACAGGCCTGCCTGGTTCTAAATACTGGTCTCCCATGGCATCTTCTGTCTCTATTAAAATGGAATTTCTGCAAAGGGCATGCATGCGCAGTACTTACAAGCAGTTAGCCCCTTCTCTACGGCACCCTCTTGAACCTGATTTTTTGTCTCATCTCAAGGTTTAGACAGCTGAAAACATTTAGATCTTAGAGAAAAATCACTCAACAGAATAGCAAGAAAATGCACAAGCATTACTGTGAGGAGCAAGTCAACCCAGGGCTTTCTCAGAGGTCCTAATGAAAGGACAAAGGGACCATTAGTTCTGTGTCCTTTTCCAGGAGAGGACTTGGCAAGGCTGGTACAGGGATGAAGGCGGTGACTTGAAGGAGTCCAGGTTATAGTTGCTGGGGATCCAACTCCCTGCACCTGGGATGTAGTTATCTGACCTAAAGGACTTTTACTTCACGATATGGTAATAGAAAGAAAATAGTGCATTAGGGATATATGGGTCAGTAGGTCAAGTGCTTACCTTATAATCTTTAGGATATAAGTTAGAATCCACATGAGAAAGCCAGACATGGTACATAGAGCGAGTTCCAAGCCAGCTAAGACTACATAGTGAGACCTTGCCTCAGACAAAACAAAGCAACTAAACAACAAGAAGAACCCAGATATGGTGGCACATTCTGATAACCCCAGTGCTTCGGAGGGAGAGATCCCTGACTGGATACTTTAGCCTACAGGCCAGTGAGTGACCCTCTCAAAAAACTTGATGACTGAGGAATGACACCCAAAGTTGTTCTCTGGCCACCACAGACCTGCACATATACATGCACTCTGTCATACATGTGTATCTGTGTATACAAGTACATAAGGAAAATTTCCTACATTAAAATACACAATAATTTTGGTGTGTAATATTTCTATTTATTTGCAAGGTATTTTTTACAGTAAAGTTTACTAACTAAAAAATATGCCATAGTGACATAAATTTTGAAAATATTTTCTCCCTTGCAGATATTGTCACATCCATTTATGACGTTTCTTAAAAGTCAGACTTTATAGGGTGCTCTGGCTTTTCCTTAATCCTATACAAAAAGGTGGGCGTGTGGTTAAGGATCAACCACTTGACTGCTAGCAAAGGCATATTCTAGAGAACTCAGAGGAAAGAATGCAAGTCTTAGACAGTTGTTACATGTAGGTTCTGGGAACCAAACTCAAGACTTCTGATGGAACAGCCAGTGCTCTTAACCATTGAGCTGTCTCTCCAGCCAAGGGTGCAAGTTTTACCAGCCTAGGGAGCAGGTCAGGGAGAGAAGGAGAAGGTGAGAGAAGGGAAGCATAGAGACTTCTTGGAGATATTTCATTCTTCTTATTTTGGAGCTCAGCAAACTTCAGCCCATAGTCAAGACTAGCTACCATTTGCTTTTGCATATTATGCAAGCTAAACCATGTGCTTAGTTTTGTTTTTAATAGATTAAAAAACAACAACAAAAAAAAACAATCTGTGCCCCATGAAGATTCTATGAATTTCATGTTTCAGTGTTTACAATTTATTTTATCAGAACAGAGCCCATTTGCTAGTGTATCATTTCTAGCTGCCTTCATTTGCAACGGTAGAGGGGCATGGTTATTATCAGAGACTATGTGCCCCATAAAATCCAAACTATTTACTATCAGACTTCTACAGATAATGTTTGTTTTCTGCTGCTTTAGATAATTTCCACTGGGACAGTCTCCTCCCTCTCTGGATTCCCATTCCTGCTTCCCCACCATCTCTCATACCATTGCCATACCTTCCAAGAACTCAAGAAGAAAGGCCGTTCGTTCATGGCACTCCAGGTTGCATTCAAACTGAGTGCATGCGTATGCACACTTGTGTGTGCACATGTGTTCAGCTGGAGACTGCTTCATTTCCTTGAGAAGCAAACTCTATCATCTGGAGTTTTCTTCTCTGATTTACTCACTTCGGCACTGTGCGACTCAGGTCCTAGCTCACTCATTTGATAATACCAAACAGATGATGTTTTAGAAAACATGTAGGATTTCAGGATCTATCAGATCCTGAAGGAAGGAAGGGTACTGGCTGAACAAAAGGTAGAGATAAAGTGAGCAGTGGGATAATTTGCAGCTGAGGCCCAGCTCTTTTAAAGGAAGTGGAGGTGAGGCCTTTACTGCCCTGCACAGCATTCCCTGGGAGGTTGCATCACCATGGTCCTTCTGGGACTGGCACAGCCTCCTCTGGGTGGCAGTGATGGATGCCATAATTAGAATCTGTGTTAGGAGAAACTCTTCATGTTACAAAAGGCTGTGATTGGCATTGTGTTCAAACTGCTTTTTTCCACTGATGCCAGAGAACAAGAGCACAGAGTTCAAGGTTCAAGGAAGGGGGGTACCCCTTCCTAGGGCTTTAGCTTCAGAAAGTGGGTTGCTTCTGGGCCTTCTGGTCCTCATTCTCTGAGTTGTTCTTTGGTAGCCAGGCACGGATGGTCCATTTGGCTTGGATGACACCCTGAGACCTCTATCCTTACACACTCATGCCTCTTATTGTTAAAGATTTCCCATTCTTCCCAATGGCCAATGACCTCGATGCTTGAGCGTCTGTCTTCCAAAGCGCTTCTGCTGAGTCCTCTGTCTTCCCAGCCTCTGCAGGTTGAGGAACCTCAAGCCAAGTTTCATCTTCACATACTCACATTTTCCTGAAGGACCTCATGCTTCCAGGGTTTCAGATATCCCTCCTAGGTAGATGTATAGGTGTCTTTCCCATGAACTCATTCATATACTCAGAGGTCTTGCATTGAGTGTACCCTGCTCCAGCACTCTGCTGAGCACTGTGGGTATCATGGTGTGCGGGAAGATAAAAGAGAGACAGAGGCAAAGAGATGGGCTGTGAGATGGCTCAGCGAGTAAGAGCACCAACTGCTCTTCTGAAGGTCCTGAGTTCAAATCCCAGCAACTCATGGTGGCTCACAACCACCTGTAATGAGATCTGATGCCCTCTTCTGGTGCTTCTGAAGACAGCTACAGTGTACTTATTTATAATAATAAATAAATCTTTGGGCTGGAGCAAGCAGAGACTGAGCAAGCGGAGTCAACTGGACCCAGCAGGCCGACCAGAGCGAGTTGGGTTGACCTGAGTGAGCAGAGGCCCTAAAAGTCAATTCCTAACAACCAGATGAAGGCTCACAACTATCTGTACAGCTACAGTATGTACTCATATACATTAAATAAATAAATAAATAAATAAATAAATAAATAAATAAAATCTTTGGGGGAGAGAGAGAGAGAGAGAGAGAGAGAGAGAGAGAGAGAGAGAGAGAGAGACTGGGTCTCATTCAGGGGAAGTCAAGGAACTTTCTCCAGGCAGGGAAATGGATTCTAAATGCTGCTAGGAGGAGAGACAGACCACAAAATGATTGCATACAACCTTAATCTTCTATCACTTAATATGCTGTAGTTATGACTATCAGAAATTTGGTTTAGCCTAGCCTAAGAAAGAAGATGTCAGGTGCAGAGGCTCACACTTGCAATCCGCATCCAGGAGGCTGCGGCAGACAGATTACCATGTATTTAAGGCCAACTTGAGCTACTAGTAAGTTCCAGGTCTGACTTACATGACTTAAAGAAAGAGGGAGAGAGAGCGCGAGAAGGAAAGAAAGAAGCTGGGCAAGGTGACACATGCCTGTAATCTCAGCACTTCAGAGATTCAGGAGCAGGAACATCAAAGCCAGTCTTAGCTTCATGCGAATTTGAAGTCAGCTTGGGTACACAAGATCCTGCTCCAACAGTGATGGGCTTCTTCTCTCTTGGTGACACAGATATAGGCCAGATTAGACGAGATTAAAAGTAGATAAAGGCAGGTTTATTAGGAGGCAGCTGTCTGTGGGTTCAGTGATCTCACAGGTGGAGGTCAGTGAAGACACACATCTGGGCTAAAGCAAGGAGGTTTTATAGAGCTTAGACAAGTAGTGATGATGTATCAGCTAGGAGCTGGAATTGTGTCTATACATGGTCAAAAACTGAGCCCCTGGGTGGGCGCTCTTGGGTGGGTTGCTGGAAACTCGGAGATGGGAAGTGATGACAATTCTGAGGTCATTATGGTACACTTTTGAATACATCCTGTAGGCATTTTTCCAGAGAAGTTTAGTCCTATCGCTCTCTGACCTAATAAATGCTTTAATCTACCAAATGTATGTAGATTATAGGCAGCGTCTTGCCCTCCTTTCCTTTTCAAATTAATGTGTGTATGTATGTATATGTGTGTTCACAAAATGTATGCACACTATGGCACACATCTGAAGGATGGACCTGATTGTCTCCTTTAACCTTTCCCCAGGTTGCAGGCATCCAACTCAGGTGACCTTGGCTCACTGAACCATCTGGCTGGCTGGCTCCACCCACCTTCCTGCCCACCAGCCTGGTGCAAGCTGCTCTGTCAAGATCCTACCACTATGAACTGAAACATCTCAAACGAAATTTTCTCTCAAGGAAAAAGAAGAAAAGTTATTTTTAAAAAGTGGATAGCGGCACCTGCCTTTAATCCTAGCACTCAGGAGGCAGGGGCAGGAAGCCAGCCTGGTCTATGTAGGGAGGGAGTTCCAGGGGCTACATTGGAGAAAGATCTGTTTCTATGAAAACATGGGAATTTGTATCTTTAGGAGATTGCCTTCCATGGAACGTGAAGAAATGATGGAGAGCAAACACACGAGAGAGAAAAGGCATAGTTTCCGTAGGCAGGGATGTTAGAATAGGTGGTGTCTTGTCTAGGGTTGGCACAGAGGTAGAAGATGAACAGTTGGAGCTGGGACACTGCAGTAGGGGGTTGGTGGGAATGGAGGAGAAGGCATTGAGGCAGTGAAAATGGAACTGTTTGGGAAAGTGTGCCTAGCTTTGTATGTCAGAAAAACATATCTACAAACCCTTTTGCTTTGGATAAATTCTGTTTAGGGGCCAGCAAGATGGATCTGTTAGTGAAAGCACTGGCCACCAATCCTAAGGACCTGGGACTCACGTATAGGAAAGAATAAAACTGACTCCTAAGCTTTGTCCTCTGACCTCCAAATGCATGTCATGCTTATGAACCACACACAAGAACAAATACATAATTTAAAATACAACTTTAAAATCTTTGAAAAATTCAGTATATAATATAGAAGCCTTCCAATAATTTGCTCTCATTTAACTTGTAGCAAACTGTGTCTTCTAGAAAACATTTGAATGAACAAGTTGAAAAGATGAGCATGAAGGTGAACTCTTCCTTATACTTTGACTTGTAACAATATTGTTACATTCATATGACATCAACTACAAATCTTTTGATATTTTTTGAGATAGGGTTTCATGTAATCCAGGTTGGTGTTAGCCAAGGATGCCCTTGAACACCTGATCCTTCTTCTGCCTCCAAAGTGCAGAATTGCAGATGATAGCCACCATATCCAGCTAAATTATAATTTTTAAAAGAAAACATAGTGTTTAAGAAGTTTTTTTTTTAAAGTTCTTGCATGCATTAGTGCTTACCACTAAATGAGGTTGTAAATATCTCTGAGTTGTTCCCTTCTGAAGCTCTTAAAGAATTGCTTAGTGTTCAAATAAAAAAAAAATGTTAAAAAAAAAAGAATTGCTTAGTGGCTGGAAAGATAACTTAATAGTTAAGAGCATGTGTATTGCTATTGTAGAGGACTCAAGTTCAGTTCCTTGAACTATTCCAGTAACTTCAGCTCCAGGATCTCCAAGGATTCTGGCCAGCTCATGCACTACACCCCTTCCTGCACATGTAGCATCCACACAGACACAGACACAGAGAGAGAGAGATAGAGAGAGGGTGGGGATTCACACATACCACGATTAAAAATAAAATAAATCTTCAAAAATATATGTCTTTTTGCTGGGCGGTGATGGCATACGCCTTTAATCCCAGCACTTGGGAGGCAGAGGCAGGCGGATTTCTGAGTTCGAGGCCAGCCTGGTCTACAGAGTGAGTTCCAGGATAGGCAGGGCTACACAGAGAAACCCTGTCTCAAAAAACCAAATATATATATATATATGTGTGTGTGTGTGTGTGTGTGTGTGTGTCTTTTTATTGTTTTTTTTTATTTATTTTATTCTTAAACAAGGTCTTACTTTGTAACTCTGGTTGTCTTGCAACTCACTACATAGACCAGGCTGGCCTTGAACTCACCAAGGTCCTTTTGCTTCCACCTCCTGGTACATGACTCTTTTTTTTTTTTTTTTTTTTTTTTTTTTTTTTTTTTTTTTTTTTTTTTTTAGAATAATTTAATTGCTTGGATTTTTTTTAGGAGAAAACAGTAGAAGTACAGATGCCATTGGCTGTCAATTTCCTTTCTACAAAGCAGCAGCAAGAGGCTGCATTGTCTTGCCTGGAAAGTTGTGAAATGTAAGCAGAAGCCAGACAGCTCAAGGAGAGAAGCTGTGATAGGTGAGCCCCAAGTCTGGGTTCTAACTGGGACTCAGATGCCTATGAGTGCGTGACTGAGCCAGGTACTAAAGATTGGGAAACCTCAAAGAACTTTCCTTACTATAAAGTGTGTGCGTGTGCATGTGTGTCTGTGTGTGTGTGTGTCTATGTGTGTGTATGTCTGTGTCTGTGTGTGTGTCTGTGTGTCTCTGTGTGTGTCTGTGTGTGTGTCTGTGTGTGTGTCTGTGTGCATGTGTGTCTGTGTGTGTGTGTGTCTATGTGTGTGTATGTCTGTGTCTGTGTGTGTGTCTGTGTGTCTCTGTGTGTCTGTGTCTGTGTGTGTGTCTGTGTCTGTGTGTGTCTGTGTGTCTCTGTGTGTGTCTGTGTGTGTCTGTGTGTGTGTCTGTGTGCATGTGTGTCTGTGTGTGTGTGTCTATGTGTGTGTATGTCTGTGTCTGTGTGTGTGTCTGTGTGTCTCTGTGTGTGTGTGTCTGTGTGTGTTTCTGTGTGTCTGTATGTGTTTCTGTGTGTCTGTGTGTGTGTACGTGTGTATCTGTGTGTGTGTACGTGTGTATCTGTGTGTGTGTTTCTGTGTGACTGTGTGTGTGCACGTGTGTGTCTGTGTGTGTTTCTGTGTGTCTGTGTATGCGTGTATGTCTCTGTGTGTGTCTATGTATGTGCATGCACATGTGCACACACATGCACATAACCACACATATGCAGGGTGGGAGGTCCTGCTGAGGAGCTGCCTGGAGCCCACTGGCTAACACAATACAGGCACTCACTAAGTGGTAGCCGAATAAGAACGTTTCTAATGAAATCACCATGGAAACACTCCCTTGTTAAACTAAATTTGCTCCAGGCTAAACACGTTAAGTATTTCATGTGGATAATTCAAAGAGCCCACTGTGTTTATACTAGGTTTTCTTTTGACTTCAGAGCAGAAGTGGGTTTGGCAGTTCCCTTCGCTCCTCATAGGACGCATAGTGGCCCTTCAGTGAAGGAAGAAGTCTGGGAGCCCATTCTGGCTCACGAGGAGAGTAGACCCAGGGCCTCTTGGGGGTTTTACCACCTACCTCACTGCCTGGCTCCCCACAAAATGGCATTGGGCGTGTCAAGGAGGGCTAGGACCAAAAAGCTAGGATCTGGGTTTCTGTTTGGCCATCTTTCTCTGCCCTCTCTACCCCAACCCACAAGCAGCTCCAGGCCTGCCCTCCCTTTCCCACTGCCTGTTTCTCCTGACAGGTTGTCTGTCCGTCTATACAACCATACAGCTAGTGCAGTACAACAGATCTCAGAGGACTTTAAAGTGTGATTAAAGCTTGAGTTTCTGACGGTATTGGCTTGGTTCTTTGAGCGTTTCCACACACTTTCGTTAAAGAAGAACCTGACTCTTCTCTATTCTGTTGCTCCCTCCCTCCCTCTTTGCTCCTCCCCTCTCCTTTCCTGTCTTTGTTCCCCCCCCCCACCCCGTATTTGAAGAAAGGACACAGGCTTGATGGTGACTAAAAAGAAAGCAAACCAGACTGGATGCATCGCCCAAGAGCGCATAGAGTTTGGAAACAAGAAAAAGATGGGTCCCTCCAAAGGTAGGGTACCAGAAGAGGTATGCTCACAGAGGCCCTTTGACAATGAGGTACAATGAAGGAATGCAGGAGAAAAGAGCAGCACAAAGATGTCTTCACCCGCCTCTCTGCCTCTTCTTCCCTCTCTTCTTCCCTCCTTCCCCTCCTCTCCCTCGATGCCTCAGCCCAGTACAGGGCCTGTGAAAGGCTGGGAGAAGAAAGAAAGAGGAAATTGACTACACATAACCTGTGTGCCTTTCGTAAAAAGGAAGAGCAGAGGAGATGTCCAAGCTGGTGTTGGGGTGGGAGGTGACACTAGGCCGGTAGCTGTCAGGTGTGGGATCAAGCACTAACTCATATCGGAGGCTAGCAGACACACCCACGTCTTCATAGCACATAACAGATTGTCTACAGACAGAGGATGGGTGTGTTTAGATGTTGCCAGCTACCGTCTTGCTGCTGGCATCAACAAAATCCACACCACAGACTTCTTTGTAAACAGCACCTTATTGCAGGTCCCCAGAAAACCTTGTATCTCCTTCCCTTACCTCCTCTCCCTGTCCATTGTCCCCACTTAATTTTTTTCTCATACACCTTGTCAGGACATACAGTATTCATTGCCAGATGACCCTTCTATCCAAAGTGGTTCATCATAAGATGATAATGAAAACTTTGTGCCACCCAGGGATGCCATAGAGCATTTCATTACTAATGGGGAAAGGAGATGCTCAAGTCAACAAACCTCCTGCCTGTACTGTCCTATAAAAATGTAGTACATCCAATTATGCACAATGCATAAAGTATGAAAACAATCAACTTAGTTGTTTGTGTGTTTACAATACTATCTGCATTATTATTTTAAAGTGTACTTCTGCTTATAAAGCTGTTTACAGCAAAACAGAACGGCCCGCTATCCAGAAGCAGCCTCGTACACCTGACTGCTATGTCTGCTCGCTGGCCTGTGTCTTCTTGAATTGTCTGCAATATTGCTAATCTCTGAAGAACTGCATGAGATAACCTGCAAAGCTCAACTCACCTGCTCTAAGCACAAAACAGATATAGGCTGGTAATTACAGAACAACGTCTCATGCAGATGAGACTGGTATTTATTTGTGTTTGTGTGTGCGTGCGTGCATGCGTGTGTTTGTGTGTGTGTTGTGTGTGTGGTGTGTGTGTGTGTGTGTGTGGTGTGTGTGTGTGGTGTGTGTGTGTGTGTGTGTGTGTGTGTGTGTGTGTGTGTGGTGTGTGTGTGTGTGTGTGTGTGTGTGTGTGTGTGTGTGTGTGTGGTGTGGTGTAACTCCTTTACCTTGTCATTCCTTTGTCCAGCTATCGTCATTGTCACCTAACTCTGAGTAGTCTTCCACAGTCAAGAAACTTCCCTCACACACATTATCTCTTGCTGGTTTTGCCATGAAGGAAGCAGAGGCTCCCAGGCCAGGACTGTTTCCAAGTATCCATCCTGCTTGCACTATTTCCCTTCCCCTTTGCCTCAAAGGAGAGCCACCAGACACCTGCTGGGATGTGGGGAGAGAGGTGAACAATGGCATTTGTCTTTAATTCTGTTTTCTTCCCTGACTTGGCCTCAGGTGCAGCTTATGGGTATGGCGGGTGAGAAATCAACACTGTTTGAACAAACCGTGAAATTCTCTGCCAAGCTGGCCCAGCGAAGCTTTCACTTTCCACATTGGAAGTGGTGACTGAAGATTTGGCTTGTTATTTCTTCTGGGAAGCTCTTCCAGGTGAGGGGAGTGGGGCTGGGAACAGACGGCCAGAGACAGTTTGCCAGACTTGGGCAGGTACTCATGTTTTTGTCTTGGCCCACTTGGCAGGTCTTGTTTGATGCCAAGATTGGCCATGGATTGTGGTGCACATCTGCTATTTATGTGGAGGATTTGTGGGCTACAGAGCTAGCAGCCAGCCAGGTGTGGCAGTGTACTCCTTTGATAACAGCACTCAGGATGCAGAGGCAGGTAGATCTCTGTGAGCTCAAGGCCAGTCTGGTCTACAGAGTTCCAGGACAGCCAAGACCACATAGAGAAACCCTGTCTCAAAACAAACAAACAAAAACTAACAGCCAAGTTGGTCCTCTGTGTCATCACTCATGTTTAATATGCTGGGGCAACTGAAAGTCGAACTTGCTATTCTTGGTGGACTGGTATCTAAAATCAATGTGTCAGGGGCTAGAGGGATGTTAAACGTTAAACAGTTAAACATGCTTGCTGCTCTTGCAGAGAACCAGAGTTCAGTTCCCAGAACCCACAGCATCAGCTCACAAGCACCTGCAACTCCGGAGTCAGAGGATCTGATGAAGTATGTCTTCTAACCTCCGCCTGTACACATATGTGTTCACATACATTAATGTAAATACATGGGTAAAACAAATCTAAAATCCATGTGTGTTGAGACAATTCAGATGAAAAGCTATCTATATACCTCCAGCTGCTACAGCCTTCTACCTGGGAACTCAACAAAGTGCCTCATGCCCGTCATCTCTCCCTACAAACCTCTCCTTTCTGATTTCCCATGACACCCTACTTCTATGAACTCAGGCAAGGGTCTTCATCTCCCGATCCTGCTTTGTAAATGTCCAGACATTCCTCAAACTATAGCTGTCTTAGCTTAATTTCTGTTGCTTAGAGAAACACCCTGACCAAAGGCAACCTGGAAAGGAAAGAAAGGGTTTATTGCCTTTCATATTCCCATCACTGACAATCACTGAGGAACATCGGGGCAGGAACTCAGTTGGAAGCAGAGGCAGGAGCCAAGATGGCCAGTGGATTGCTCCTCACAGTGCTGGGCCTGCTTCCTTATACAGCTCAGGACCACCTGTCCAGGTATGGGACTATCCACATCAATCATTAATCAGAGTCTAGATGCCCTACAGACTTACCTGCTGTTGCCTCCAGTCTGTTGACAGTTTCTCAGCACCTGGCTGGCTGCTAGCTCTTTAGTTCTGGTTCCTTCTTTCCAGATAACTCAAGCTTGTGTCAGCTTGACAAACAAACAAACACCCTGGCCTGTCCGGCACCCAATTGTTTCACAAAGCTGTCCCAAATGCCTTCTCCACCTCTCATCCTTCAGGTTTCCGCCTTGCTCTCTATGCTTAGTGATACTCTTGGTTTTACCTTTTTGGTTTTGATTTTTGGTTGTTGTTTTGTTTTGTTTTAAGTTTGATTTGAAAAGTCTGTATTTGTTTTTAGGTGTTTTTAGGCTTATTTATTTTATGTTTATGAGTGAGATGGGCTTTTTGCATATATACAACATGTGCGCGCCTAGTGCCTATCGTGGTCAGAAAAGGGTGTCAGATCCCCTAACACTGGAGTCATGGATGGTTGTGAGCTATCATGTGGGTGCTGGGAACGGAACCCAGGTCCTCTGCAAGAGCAACAACAGCTCTCCACCACGGAACCATCCCCCATCTCCTTGGACATAATCTTTCCTCTGAGCCTCTGCACTTCCTGTTCACCAGCCCTTCACACAACACCATTAACTAAACAGCACTGTGTATGTGGTGGGCACTATGAAGTCATCACTTAAACCTCTCAGCATCAAAAGACTAAAAAGATAAACTTTGACACTCTGATCTTGGTAGACAGGGTCTTCAACGACCTCATCCCCTAATATCTGCTCTCTCAATATTCCTTTGTGAGCATTTGGTGCTTTAGGACCATGGATGGGTGCTGTAACGGGACCTAACTCTTTGCTTGTAGTACCCTTTGACCTTCCTCTCCGCTCCTGTAGTTCTCATGTCTGTCATTGCTTGTAGCTTACAACAACTACAGTATCTGCTCTGCCAGACATCAGGGTCTGTTTCCTACTCACCTTTGCATGCCAAGCACATGGTATAAGTGTTCAAAATAAATGTTCCTTAATAAAGAAATACAATGTTTGATACAGCCTAGTTGGGCCCATTTGCACATAATGTTATACAATACCTAAGATAATTTTTTCTTTACTCATCATTGTAATGAGAGCAGATGAGTGTGTCATACATGTTGGCTACAGTCTGAATGTTTGTGTACCGCCCAACTTCACATATTTTTCTGGACATGAAAGCATACATCTGTATTACTAGTATTTGGAGGCTGAACCACGGGAAATGTAAATGTGAGGTCATCCTGGGCTAAACTGGGAGACTGTCTTTCAAAACAAAACAAATATAACGTGTGTTAAGCCTCCAATATGATGGTTAGGAGTTGAGACTTTAATTGGTGATGAAGCCATAAGGCTGAAGTCCTGCTGAGTGGAAGCAGTGTTCTTCTAAAAGAGACCCAGTAAAGTCCTTCACCTCTTTCTGCCATATAGAGGCTACAGAGAGAAAGAGGTCTTGCTGTCTGCAACCCAACAGAGCTCTTACCAGAACCTGACAGTCTTCCAGAACAATGAGAAATAAATGTGTGTTGCTTAAATCACCCAGTCATGGTCATTTGTCAAGATAGCCCCAACTCATTAAGACAATGATTATTTTGCCTATGAGAAAAGAGGTCATAGAAATGAAGTGGTTTCACCCAATAACACACGCCTCTCACATCTTAGATCTCTCTCCCTCCCCCCTCTCTCTTTTTCTCTCAAACCCAAGATTTCTCACCTGTACTCTAGACCAGACTCCTCTAACTGCTTTTACTTCTGACCCTACCACAGACTGAATGAGTGTTGGAGTACACATCACAGACAGTGGACAGTGTGCTCATATCATCCACTGCTTACCCAGTGCTCACAGCCCACAGTAAGCACTCACATTTATTTGTTGAATTGATTAGGTCATGAATTAATAGATTTTGTTTTGTTTTGTTTTGTTTGTTTTTTCTAGACAGGGTTTCTCTGTGTAGCCCTGGCTATCCTGGAACTTACTCTGTAGACCAGGCTGGCCTCAAACTCAGAAATCTGTATGCCTCTGCCTCCCAAGTGCTGGGATTAAAGGCGTGTGCCACCACAGCCCGGCTGAGTTAATAGATCTTAACCTAAGGTAACGTTTCGTGAGTTGGAATAGAAGCTGAGCATTTGAGAATTTAATAAGGACACCAAAGTGCTCCTTTCCAAGGAGAAAAAGGACTACTTTCTCTAAATCCAGATAATAGGATGTCCATACAGTCCCTGAAGTCAAACCCTCCAGAAACTCCAGTCATGACCAACAGGAGAAAGGAAGCATTATGGGCCGACAGCTTCTGCCTCCCCAGGAGAGGGCTCCTTGGAAAGGTCTATCATTTCTACCCCTCTGAAAAGGGCAGGAGCTCATAGCCTTCCAAGAATGTGACTGACGGCAGCAAATTCAAGTTCAAAAGAAGATTAGATTTCAAGGCAACTGGAAGCTATTCAATCAAAGCCAAGTTTTACAGGGAGAGTTTCCGTCTCTCTCTTCTCCTTCTCCCTCCAGGGCAGCCCAGGGCTTGTTGGAACCCGAAGAAGAACCGACAGTGTCTGCCTATTTCCCTAATTGGGGAATGGATAGATGCAAAATCAGGCTCTGGACTTGTTTCTTCGTCCACGGAGGAACTGAGGCAATAATCTCTCAGGTGCTCCTGGGAGATAGTTTATAAGACTAATTCATAGTGGCCAGAGATGCCTGGGCTCATCCTGGGCGCACATGTCCATCACTCAGCAACTTTCCTCTGTAGGAGTCCCTTATCTTGCCTTCTCTGCCTCTAATCAAAGAGTAGGCACTAATAACAAATTAGAATCTTGTGTTTATACAGAAATTTTAGATTACAAAGACTTCGTTTCATTTTTATCCCACAGTGAAGAAGTTAGATGCCACCAGCACAAGGAAGAAACCTGAGGCCAAGAGATGCTCAGGGATCTGGAGCTGCTTCTATTGATTGGGTCTTTGATGAATGACACCTCCACTGTACCTGGAACAGTACGAAGCAGCTTCAGATGTTGGCGTTGAGTCTTCAGTGACTCTGAAGTGGATGCTGCTTTTATTCCCATTTTGATTGATGAGGGAACAAGCTCAGATATGTTAGGTGACTTGGTTAAGACCACAAAGCTGTTGGTGATGTTAGATGGGGCTGGCTACATAGTTACCACTGCCTAGTTCTGAATATCCCAGCTCTAACCAGGCCTGGCTGGTGATTCAGTTTTGTTTGTTTGTTTGTTTTGTTTTCGAGACAGGGTTTCTCTGTGTAGCCCTGGCTGTCCTGGAACTCACTCTGTAGACCAGGCTGGCCTTGAACTCAGAAATCTGCCTGCCTCTGCCTCCCAAGTGCCCAGCTGGTGATTCAGTCTTGTAGTCACAGCTTCTCAGGAGGCTAAAGCAGGAGGATCAAAAGTTCAGTCTGCCTGGGGTACAGGGAAATTTCAAGGCTAGCCTGAGCAATTTTGGTAATATGATGGTAACAGGCAGTCCTGGACATTGAAGAATAAAGTAAATTTCTAAGTTCATAAGAAAACCTCACCTATGGGTTTTGGAGTTTGGGGTTTTTTTTCCGCCAGGGGCGGAGGTGGTGGGTCCATGGGTTTAAACTCTTTCTGAAGATGTGGTCACAGCTGCATCCCTGTCTGTTCCCAGCCAATCCTTGCAGAGGCAGCTGTTACATGTACCTGCAGCAGGCTAAGGACCCTCAAGGGGGAGTCCAGACCTAAGGTACCTGAGGTACCAGGCACACAAATGCAAAAGCCAGAGGTTGACGGGAGTCTGATGACTAAAAACCAAAAGTGTACATCTCTGACATTCTGAAGTTATTCTGACATAGTCAGTTCGCAACCAGAAAATGTGAAAAGGAAAGACTAAACTGAAGAAAAGTGTTGTCTCTGGGAAGCACACATCCTATTTCCTTAATTTTAAATGTGCTTAAATGAATGATTATTTTGTGCACTATCCTGTCATAAGCCTGATGCAATCTCCGTCAATGCTTCAAAGAGTCTATTGCCACCCAGAAATTCTACTAAAGGGCTAGAAAAACCTTGTCTCACTACCTAAACTGTCTTTGCCCGTCTCCTGTATCCCAGGTTAGCTTCGAATGCACTACATATCCAAGAATAACCTTTACCTTCTGATCCTCCTGCTACTCCTTCCCAAGTGTTAGATGCGCAGGAGTGCACCCCCATGCCCTGTATATGAGATACAGAGGATGGAACCCATGCTTCAAGCATGCTACACGGGCGTTCTACAAACGGAGCTGTGTCTCTTGCCTTCACTCTGCTCTAAATTCTGAATCATCGTTTTAAGTTCCCAAGGTTTTCTTCACTGATGATCCCTCTTGGTTCAATCGAAAACCCACAGCCATTTAACACTAAAGATACTTCACAGATGTCAAAGCAACATAGCTTACAACACTACCCCAGAACCGATAAGGAGCTGACATGTCCACGGAAGGCAGAGCCCTCCCAAGTTCATCTTCACGTGTAGCTGTCAACACCGGGTGAACTGATGAGGCTTTGTCTGAATAGGGAAGTGGAATGTTCTAGGCATAGGAAACTCTACATATAAAGCACTAAAAACACAACACAACAAACAAACAATCATGGAAATAACTTTTCACGCCCTCATTAGTACTAACTTTAAAACATGGATTAATAGCAATAAAACAAGCTCACTTAAAACAGACCCTTCATTATGAAGGAGGAGGAAACGTCTGCTGCTCAGACCCTCGGCTGTCGGGGAGTGAGAGCCCGTATAAGCCTCCAACCACTTAGTTAATTAGAGTTAATCTTCTTTATGATTCCTCCTGGCCTTTCCCTGTTTATGTTTCTTTCTGGTTGAAGCCTGTCCCTTTCCCTCAGAAGCACCTGCTGGTCTTTCTCCTCTCCTAAAGCTCCTTCCAGTCCTCTGGGGGGAAAAAGAACAAAAAACAAGAAAAAAAACTTTCTCTTTTTCTTCTCAGGTCTGGCCCAAGGCAAGCGAATAAACAGGCGTAAGAGCCTAGCTGGCTTTGCAGGCATACACACAGGCAAGGACACAGATGCTGGTTCATATAGCCAGTGTGACGGAGGCACTGAGTGAGAAGTTCCCAAAGATTCTGTGTTCACTGAGCCCTGAGTGTCTCAGGCATTTTTCCATGGTGCCCCTTGGCAAAAGAAATACCAACGCTTTCGTTTATGAAGTAATTATGTAATTAGGCCCAAATAACTTAATAAGTATTTGTGGCTTAAAAACTTGGTAGCCATTTGAAAACTTAACACACAAAAGCTTGAAAGAAAATATATTTGTATTTCATTATTCATTAATTACAGAGACTTGTTTATGGGTACTGCACTGTTCTCACAGTGTGGCATCGGGCTGATGGCACCCACCGTTGCTTCCTGTTTCACACTGATTTTTTCATAAAAAACCTTTTTCTTCTTTTATTGCAATGGGGAGAGAACTTGGGGGGCAGGTTATACAATAGATTGTGGTTCTTCAGATATGCCCAAATGGTAGGAGGCCAGGAACCCTGCTATTCTCAACTGCAGGTCTGGGAACTGATCGTAGCTCTTAACCAACTCTGCAGTCAGATGCGGAAATCCAGTTTGTGTTAGATCCATAGGGAAATAAGATTGTAGTGGGGAATAAGAAGGTAAAAGAGCATAGGGGGATATGAACGTAAAAGAAAAGCAAAGGATATGGTGCAACGTCTAAGATTAAAAGTGCACATTCTCCGGTGAGGGGTTTGGCTTTCTTGGAGAAAAATCTAACATATCTTGAGACATTCTGGGGCCTTTTGACATCACAGCGAGCACCTCAGCACATGACTTGAGAGTCACAGTGCTGTAGACTGAGGGCAGTGAGTGTTTGGAGTAGGCGTAGAACACTTCCCACCAAGGTGGTTATTGGAAGTGTCATGGAGAAGCACCTGGAGCCTGATTTGTTGGCTTGAGAGAAAAGGATGAAATGGAAGAGATGCCTGTACAGGACTCAGTGGAAGCCAGCAGACCACTACACTGTCAGAGAATGGACAGCAGGATGTAGCCTGTGTCAAGGGGTCAATGGAGAGTCTTCGGTCTCCATATATTTTCCAAAAGTCTCCCTGTTTGTTTATCAACTCAACTAGACTAAAGCTGTCTATACAGCTTTGCGTTCACTGCAACAAGAAGCTCAGAGTTTTACACCGGGGATGTCTCTGTTTGCAAATTTTGAGAACCCAAGGTCAGGTTCTACAGTTTGGCCTTGGGGATGTGAAGACCGGAAGATCCTAGGCCTTGCTGGCCAAGCAGTCTAGTCAATTAGCAAGCTCTAGGTTCAGTGATAGACCGTGTCTCAAAACTAAGGTGGAGAGGGATTAAGGAAGACACCCCAAGTCAACCTCTGGCTTCCACATTCATATGCACACACCCACATAGTCACAGGACTCTAGAACACATGGACATACTGAGTGCTAATCCATGGAGCACGGCAGACCAACGCCACAGGAAGTGATGGCATTCCTCCACCAGAGTGAGCTTGGAGACAACTGTGGGGATTCCTGCTTTACCTGCCCATCTGACCAGCTTTTTAGAGAAATAACAGGTGAGAGAGTAGCCCTGTGTTGTTCCCGGAGAGCAGAGAAAATGCACATTTCCAGATCTGTTGCATCTCCAAGTCTTATCAGCCAGGCAGATCTTAGCACTCCCAGGCAACCAAGCCTCCCTCCCAGCGGGACTGTTCCCACGCAGCAGCAGCCCAGATGCCATCGACAGGAGCTCTTCTGAGAGCTGTTTGTGTCTCTCATATTTACAGTGTCAACAGCACTTAGACTGCAGCTTTGGAAAGCCTCTGTCTATTTGTTCGGGTAAATCCATGGCCCTGGATGTGGTTCTGTGCAAGATCTCAAGCCAATAATGCACAGGAGGTTTGCAGCGGCTTCTAGACTGCTCGCTGCCAGCTGTTACTGGAAGAAGCCCTCAGCTGGTTTTCCTTGCTTTCGCACCTATTGTGTTGACTTACATGTGAAACAGATTGCTCTTCCCCCCAGAGAAGAGAAGGTGCCTGCTCTTCTACACGCCTGCCCCTCCTTCTCACATATGATTTATCACACAGAAATTTGAGTAACAAATTTCTGAGGAACATGGTTTTATAATAAAGTTCCTTAAAGTAAAGTTCAAAATAAGGCATTTGCATAACTAAGACCTGTAGGGCAGTCTCTATATACAGGTATGGATCAAAAAACAAATAAAATAAATTTCAGGTTTTTTTTTTTTTTAGCAAATTCATGAGTTGGAATTTCCTGATGTAATGACATATTCAAAAGCAGACATATTCGTAATTAGTGGAATCCTTCACTTCATAAGAATCCAAATTCTACCAGGGATAACTCATACTGGATTCTGTTTATAAGCAGAGACTATAGTTTTTGTTTGTTTGTTTTGTTTTTAGATATTTTCTTTATTTACATGTCATATGATTTCTCCTTTCCCAGTTCCCCTCCAACAAACAAACAAACAAACAAAAACAACAAGAACAAACCCCTGTTGCCTCCCCCCGCCCCCTGCTCACCACCCCACCCCCTCCCACTTACTGGCCCTGGCATTCCCCTATACTGGGGCACAGAACCTTCACAGGGCCAAGGGCCTCTCCTCCCATTGATGATCGACTTTGCAGTCCTCTACTATACAAATGCTGCCAGAGCAATCAGTCCCACCATGTATAGTCCTTGGTTGGTGGTTGAGTGCCTGGGAGCTCTGAGGGTACTAGTCAGTTCATATTGTTGTTCATCCTAAGGGGCTGCAAACCCTTCAGCTCCTTGGGTCCTTTCTCTAGCTCCCTCACTGGGGACCCTGTATTAAGTTCAATGGATGGCTGTGAGTGAGCCTCTACTTCTGTATTAATCAGGTACTGTCAGAGCCTCTCAGGAGACAGCTATATCAGGCTGGCTTGTCCTTCCTTCAGTCTCTGCTCCATAGTTGAGACTATAGTTTTTGTCTTAATTTCCTTTACAAGTTCCCTCTGCTTCCCATGCCTCTGAGAATCTGGATTTATAAAGTAGCAACGAAAAGTCCTTTAAATTCCTCTTAGATATTTTGCCTTCAGTTAAAGAAAATTACTACCCTTTGGACAGTAATACTTCAATATTCAGGCAGCCAAGCTCCTCATGAAGCCCCTGTCCTGGTGAAGTGCACATAATTCTTTAACTGTGTCTTTAAAGGTGACAATAAGTTGATTAGGGATGCAGTTTGGTGGGTGGTAGAGGGCTTGCCTGGCATTGAGCGGTGCTCCATGGGAAGGGAGGAGGGAAGGAGAGAGAGAAGAAAGGGAGAGAGAAGAAAGGAAGGAAGGAAGGAGGGAGGGGAGGGGGAAGGAAAGGAGGAAGGGAAGGAAGGAAAGAGGTAAAGAAGGAGGGAGGGAAGGAAGGAATGGAGGGAGAAAGGGAAAGAGGGAAGGAGAGAGAGAAGAAAGGAAGGAAGGAGGGAGAGAAGGAAGAAGGGAGGGAAGGAAGAGGGAAGGAAGGAAGATAGGTTGGTTGGCTGGCATCTGCCTATATGTCATATGTTTCATTACCTTCCCTTCTTCCACTTAAGATCTCTTCCTTCCCTCTCATAATCTTCTTTCTAGTTTCATGACCTATTAATACACACATACATGTACAAACACACATACACAATAAATAAATGTAATTTTAGAATTAGAATTCATAAACTAGATTTGGTGGCACAAGCCTTTAATCCCAACATTCAGGATACAGAGGCAGGCAGATCTCGGTGAGTTCCCCACCAGCCAGAGTTACATAGTGAGACGTTGTCTCGAAAAACAAAACAAAACAAAACAAAAAAAAACAAAAAACAAACAAACAGAATAGAAGAATAGAGAAGAGAACCTCTAGTGTCGTCTTCCTGGGTACTGTCTACTTCTTTTGAAATCACCAGTTCGGTGATTCTTGAGCCCCAGCTATTCTCCTTTCTCTGGTGCTCTAGCACTGGGATCACAAACACATATCGCCAAGGCCAGATATTTATTTGGGCACTGGGAACTGAACTCAGGCAAGTTCCTTACCAAATGAGACATCTCTTCAACTTCTCGTATGCTTTTTTTGGCCTGTTTTGTTTTGTTTTTTTGTTTTTCGAGACAGGGTTTCTCTGTGTAGCCCTGGTTATCCTGGAACTCACTCTGTAGACCAGGCTGGCCTTGAACTCAGAAATCCACCTGCTTCTGCCTCCCAAGTGCTGGGATTAAAGGCATGCACCACCACTGCCCTGCTTGGTCTGGTATTTTTGTTTGTTTGTTTTTACTATTTTGCTTTGAGATAGCGTCTCATGCAGTCAAGGTTGGCCTCAAAATCACTACAGTTGAGAGTGGCTTTGAATTCCTGATCTTCCTGCCTCTACCTCCCAAATGCTTGGATAGCAAGCGTGCGCCAGCATGCCTGGCCCGACTGGTGGTTATTAATAGGCTATTGGGACATCAGAGACACTGAAAAGACACAGCAAGACTTCAGCAAGGCTGGGAGAGAGGCCTCTAAAAGCATCACACATACACACACACACACACACACACACACACACACACAAACACATACACACACACATTAGTATCTTAGTCTTGGGTTTTTACCCTCCAGAGAAGTGGGAAGTAAAAATCTATTGTTTGAGATATTCTGTCTGTGGTGTTTTGTCATCAAAGCCCCAGCTACTAACACGCACATCAGAGTGCATGGGTGACATGCATGACTTTCCCAGTAGGGACACTGCTTCCTAAGGCTTTGTTGGGGGCTTCCGGCTGGTGAGGACACCAACGTGTAGCTATTCCACCTTTCCAAGAAGGGAGAATAGCAGAAGACAGAGAGGAGCATGGGAAAACTCACGGTGGCTTGAAGCCTCTCTGGTGTCTATTGCTTCAATAAAACATATGACCAAGGCAATCTGGAGAAGGAAGGGTTTGGTTGGGCCGACAGTTCCAGAGGAGCCATCACCATGACGAAGGGGAAGCGTGGCAGCAGGCAGGCACAGTGACTGAACGACTGGGAGCTTACATTTTAAACCAGAAGAGGCAGAGAATCACATGAGTTTCTAAGTCTCCAGGCCAATCCCAGTGATATACTTCCCCCCAGCAAGACCACACCTCCTAAACTTACCCAAATAGCACCATCAACTGGGGACCAAATACTCAGATAGCTAAGTATGTGGGGGACATGCTCATTCAAAGCACCGTAGGAAAGAGGGGTTTAGTTGTTCTCACAGAACCTTATTCCATGAGCCCCAGGCAGGAGGACCAGGGAAAGAAGGAGAGCTGGGGCCACTACTGTGAACCAATCTGTCTCTCTGTGTGACTGAAACAGTTGTGTCTTATCTCTCATTTCTTTTTATCTATTAACAACATATTATCTTTCTTCATCAAGGACACATTTATTAAGTCCAATTTTGAGATCAACTCCGTGCCAGGAATTAATGCCAGACAGGCTCCAAAAGAAATAAAGGATAGGATTCTCGTTGTCTTGATTCTCTAGGGAGATAAACGTGCGGTGATAAGGAGTTATGGAACAATAGACAGTATGGCATGACTGAGGGCAAGCGGTGTGGGCAAGCAGCCCATGACGGCTAGCAGTAGGGCCTGGGATGGACATCAAAAGGGGATCAGGAATTGAGGATGCTGGACTTGCACTTGAAGAAAGTCTGAGGCAACAATCGGGCCATGGTAGATCATGCCTATAAATTCTTGGTAGATAAATCCGGTAGAAGGATCCGGAGTTCAAGGACATCTGTGGCTACATACAGAGTTGGAGGCTTGCTTGGGTTCCATGAAAGCCTGTCTCTCATGGACAAGCAAGGGGCTAGAGAGATGATTCAGCACTTAAGAGTAGGCACTGCTCTTGTACAAGACCGGAGTTCAGTTCCCAGCATCCACATGGACGCTCACTAACGTTTTTAACTGCAGTTCCAGGGGATCCAATGCACTCTTCTGACCTCTGTGGACACAGATACACATGTGATACACATGTAACTTCGGGCTTTTTTATCCTCACCCCAGTTCCCAAATAAGGACTGGAGGCTTATTTAGTAAATGCCTAGGCTGTAAGGTAGCTCTTAACTTATATTAATCCCTTTATACTATTCTATGTCTACCACATGGCTAGTTACCTCTCCTCAGTTTCATACTTTACACATCCTCTGAGCCTGGGCAGGAAATCCCACTCCAACTCCTGTGTATGACTAGCTCCCAGAATTTCTCTCTCTCTCTCTCTCTCTCTCTCTCTCTCTCTCTCTCTCTCTCTCTCTCTCTCTCTCCCTTGTTCCCTCCCTCCCTCCCTCCCTCCCTCCCTCCTTCCCAAATGTCCACCTTCTAATCCTGCCTCAGTTTATTGGCTATAATATTTTTATTGACAGTGATGCTTCCACACAGTATACAAGAGATTATCCCTACATATACATATTTAGGCAAAACACTCATAAACATAAAATAAAATAAATCTAAAGACAAAACAAAAGATCTAGGCAACATGTTAGGGAAATGAGCAGGAAGAATTGAATCTCAATCTCACAGAAGACTAAGGCATCGAATGCCAGGCTTACAGAGTTATAACTGGATCCTTGGCTACTGTTAGGTTTACTTTAGTTCTATTAAGGTCGTGTTTGTCAACTGGGAACAATAACACCTCCAACGTGGGCCATCATGGAGAGTTATGGAAGATTATAAGCACCTAAAACAATGGCAAGCATGAAAAGTGACCCTTTATTATATCTGGCACCTCCATTCCCTAGACCTGTAACTAGAGAACTGACTGTCTGTAAAGATCACTTAGCAGGATGTAAACTCTGTACAAGGTGTCTTAGATGAGAACTAACTTACACATTGACATAGTTCTTCAGCCCATGACAATGAGAAGATCTTGCTTGTGATATTCTCTCTAATACCCCTCAAAAAGACTTTGTCTCTGAAGACATAGGCAGAGTGCCCCCACAAGGAGAACCCGAATGCTGAAGGTTGGTACCGACATATATAAAATGGGAGCTCTCTCTCTCTCTCTCTCTCTCTCTCTCTCTCTCTCTCTCTCTCTCTCTCTCTCTCTCTCTCTCTCTCTCTCTCTCTCTCTCTGTACAGCAGGAAGGCTTTGAATGAACTTCATCTTTGGATCCTCCTGCTTATATCTCCTCACTACCACTACCAGGATTACAGGTGTGCAGCACCATACCTGGTTTATGCAGGAGCGGGGAAATGAACTTTGAGCTTTGTGAATGCTAGGCACCCCGACCCCTGGGACCATCTCTGAAGGTCTCCTGGCTGCCATGTTTCAGCTGCTCTCCTTCGGGTGTGGACCGTACCAGCACCAGCGACTTCCAAAGCTTTCTCACCACATGCAGGACTCTACCAGCCAATAAATCAGCAGGAAAACAATAAACAGATGCTGTCACTGGCCTGCCAGAGAAAGCTTGCGCAATCCCCTCACAGATGGTGCTGCCACAGTCCCTGCCAGGGAGAGGAGACAGCTCAGGAGAGAGGCTGAGGAGGGAAGCAGGGCCCAGGAGACAATGAGCCAAGTCTTAAAGGGGTGAGCAAGGTGCTGGAGGCAGAGCCTGGGATGGCCACCTAGACTGTGATCTGCTGGCTATGTTGAAACTGAGTCTCGTGTTGTGCCTAGGGGGACAAAGCTGTCTGCAGATAAGTCCTGGGCTGGAAGTCTGGGTCAGGATAGGCTAGCCTTGAGAACAACCAGCCTGACTGACTGCTGGGAGAAGCAAGGTCTGGACATGCTTCCCTTGCTTGTGGCTTTGGCCCCCA
>NW_022196903.1:64664277-64664791 GCF_008632895.1 Mastomys coucha | reverse complement strand
AAGTGTTGAAACATCAACACAGAGGCAGAAGTGATTCTCAGGGTGGCCACCTTGAGGTGGCAACTGAGGTAAGATGGGAGTCACTTAGGGTCTGAGAAGAGACGCTTTTCAAAAGCCACTAAGGCAGTGGCTTTTCAGGACCCTATCACCTCAAAGAGATCCTAAAGTATGCCGCAGGCTGAAACATCTTCTCTAGCCATAGTGGCACACATCTTTAATGGCAGCAGTCAGGAGGCAGAGGCAGACTAACGTTTGTGAGTTCGAAGATAGCCTGGACTATGTCGTGAGTTCCAGGACAGCCAGAGCTACATGGTGAGACCCTGTCTAATAACAAACAAACAAAACAAAATCTCCTCTAACTCCTGTCTTGCAAGTTGGGATAATGAACCTCAAAGAGACCCATATAGATCAAAAGTCCAACAGTGAATGGGGGTAGAACTTCTCAGGTCTCCTAGCTGTGTAAATTACATCCATCATGCTGCCTGTCGGGACAGGATTCAGAGAGAGAGAGAGA
>NW_022196903.1:64662740-64664222 GCF_008632895.1 Mastomys coucha | reverse complement strand
AGGGAGGGAGGGAGGGAAGGAGGGAGAGGGAGGGAGGGAGGGAGGGAGAGGGAGAGAGAGAGGAGTGCAGAGAGACGAATGCACAAATATTTGGAAAATTTAACTGAGCATCATTTAATTTGGGGGGTAATCCTTTTTCAATGTTTATTTATTTATTTTACATGTATGTATGTGTGCCTGAGTCTATACACATGCTTACAAGAGCCTGTAGATGAAGGTGTTTGAGCCCATGGAACTACAGTAATAGTTGTTGTGAGGCACAGTGTGGGTGCTGGAAACCAAACAGGGTCCTCTGCAAGCATCTAGCTGAGCCACCTCTCCAGCCTTTGAGTGGTAATTCTTGGAGCAAGGTGGGAAGAGAGGCCTAAGGAGTGCCTTGCAGGAACTCCTCAGAGCCCACTGCTCCCTTGCATGCCACAGGGCCAACCCCCGAGAAGCCTTGTTTCTGGCAAACCATCCTTAATGTTACATCACAAAAGAGCCTAGCGTTGTTATTTAAGGTTTCATTTGGCCATTCAAGAGGTAATCTATTGGCATAGCTTTGAAGTGACTACAGAGACATTGCTTGGGCATCTGAATTATGGTAGAACTGTATGGCCCTGGTGTGGAATCATCCAGAAAACTGGGGAAGGCTACGAAGATGTCAATCAAAATGGATGTATTGCATTCTATGACTCTCTAAAGAAGTTACACCTGCACTGGACATGATGGCTCACCCTTGTAATCTCAGCACTGGAGAGGTAACAAGGATGGGAAGTTTGAAGGCAGCCTGGGCTACTAGCATAATAAGACCCTGTCCCAAAAAATGTTTTTAAGTTACATATGGTATCCTGCTTCTTCGAGAGTGGGGGATGGTACAGAGCAGATTCCAGGGGACAGATCAAGGGAGGCTGGGATGGGACAGTCAGGCCAAAAACCTATACCACAGCCAGCTGCCAGGGACAAACACCACTGGTAGCCTTGTGGGCACTTACTGCACATTTGAGCTTCAATGCCACATCAGCATCCCAGCTTCCCTGATGCAGGGACAAGGTAGTGGCTGTTTAGACAATGAACTGAAGGATGTGGTGCATGGTGGTTAGAAACTCACAGACAGCCCAGCAGCAAAGAGTGCAAACTGATCATCCCAAGAACATGAGTCTGGCTCCCAGGACCCATGCTGGTCAGCTCTCAACTCCAACTCTAGGGGACCTAAAGCTCTCTTCCAAACTCCAAGGGTATCTGAACTCATGAACACACACACACACACACACACACACACACACACACACACATAGAGACACACACAGACACACAAACACACACACATAGACACACACACACAAACACAGACACGCACAGACACGCACACACACATGTACGCAATGAAAACTAAAAAGTAATCTAAAAAGGAAGAGAGGAAAAGGAGGAGGGTGAGGAAGAAGAGAAGGTTTTTGTTTTTTGGTTTGGTTTGGTTTGGTTTGGGTTTGTTTTTTTTTTTTT
>NW_022196903.1:64640297-64662712 GCF_008632895.1 Mastomys coucha | reverse complement strand
CAGAAATCCACCTGTCTCTGCCTCCCAAGTGCTGGGATTAAAGGCGTGTGCCACCACCGCCCGGCTAGAAGAAGAGAAGGAATGGGGGAAATAATTCAGACTGTAGAACCAGGCTGCTTGATGGCGTTCAACTCTATTCAGCTGTGTGGTCTCGAACAAGTAACCTCGTGCCTCCCTGTTCCATAGAGCAGTTACCAAGAAGAACTGCACCATGTCCGGCCAGTGCCTAAATAACACCTAGTTCCTACCTTGTAACTTGTATCTCCTTTTCCACTTCCATCTTATTGGAAGTCTGTTTTATAACATGGAACAGGGGTGGAGTAAATTAGTAAAAGTGTTCCTATTCACTCATCTCTCAGCAAATGACTGTGATTTCCCCCCCACTTTCCTTCCCTTCCCTCTTCTGCCCTCTCTTCCCCCCCTCCACCCCCCTCCCCCACTTTTCAACTACAACTTATACTGAACAAATGAATTACAGGAGAAGCTTTAACTAATTCACCTCATTACAAGCGTGCCCTTGGGTCTCCAGCTGCTCCAAACACACCCATAATTGTCCCAGACTGCTTTCTGAAAACAGGTACAGCACCTCTCCCAGTAAATGAATGGCAGCAGCCTGGCACGCCTGGGTCCCACCTGGGCACCCCTTGGGAACATTTGCATATTTCCTAGGCTCTCCTTTTGAAATTCCACACCAATAATTAAGAATTTCTAATTCTCTAGTAATTGAGTGCCGTTTGGGGCTGATTAAGCAGATGCTATCTAAATAATTATCTGTTCCACCTTGCTTCCCTTTGTGTGGGCTCTGAATGGCCTGTCAAAGCAGACAGCAAGCCCTTCCTCACCTGCTTCTTCCAGTGCCTGCTGAGTCCCTCCCTCGGCTCTCTGCTTCTCTCTCTCCTTTGCTTCTCACTTTGCCCTGCTTTGTCGAAATGTCACACTGTGATAAAACCACCGTCCAGTGTCGACTCCATTGCAATTTCAAACCAAATAAGCAGCGGGACCTTTACTCTTCCTTTCTTCCTTTCTTTCTTCCTCTCTTTCTTTCTTTCTTTCTTCCTTCCTTCCTTTCTTCCTTTCTTTCTTCCTTCCTTTCTTTCTTTCTTTCTTTCTTCCTCTCTCTCTCTCTCTCTTTCTTTCTTTCTTTCTCTCTTTCTTTCTTTCTTTCTTTCTTTCTTTCTTTCTTTCTTTCTTTCTAAGTTGGTGATAGGATTACCTAGATGACTGAGTGACCCTTTTTAATAAACAGCATGTTCAAAAGCCAGACCCTTCACTAAGACAGTTTAGTTTGATATAGCTAACGTAATCAAACTGTCTGATAATGTAGCAAAGTAGATATAATCATATATATTTTGCCAGTTAAGAAATTCAAGTATAGTCTAGGGACTGGCAGCTCAGGTTTGCCTAACATGTACAAGGCCCTGGGTTCAATCCCTAGCACCATATGAAGTAGGCATGGTGGTGGATGCCTATAACCCCAGCATTGCCAAGGTCATGGCAATTCCCTATGTTCACTTCACCCTACTACATAGTAAATTTGAGGCTAGTGTGGGATATATGAGACACTGTCTCAAAACAGAGAAACAAACAAACAAAACAGAAAAAGGAGGCAGATTCCCAGCCTCTCTCAACTACTAAAGGTAGAACAAGGGCTGGCTAGTGTTTCTTTTCTTTTTTTTCTTTTTTCCCAAGACAGGGTTTTGCTGTGTAGCCTGGCTGTCTTGAAACTCACTCTGTAGACCAGGCTGGCCTCAGACTCAGAAATCCACCTGTCTCTGCCTCCCAAAATCTGCCCAGCTTGTGCCACCACTGCCTGGCTTGTGCTGGCTAGTCTTAATGTCAGCTTGACTCAAGCTAGAATCATCTGAAGGGAGGAAACCTCACCTGAGAAAACACCTCCGTAAGAAGCTGTAAGGCTCGTTCGCTCTTCCTTCCTTCCTCCTTCCTTTATTTCTGTCTTTTTTCTTTCTGTCTTTCTTTCTTCTATTATGATTTTTTTTTGTTTTGCTTGTTTGTTTTGTTTTGTTTTGTTTTGTTTTTGAGGCAGGGTTTCTCTGTGTAACAACCCTGGCTGTCCTGAACTCATTTTATTTTGCTTGCATGTCTATCTGCATGAGGATGTCAGATCCCCTGGAACTGGAGTTACAGACAGTTGTGAGCTGTCATGTGGGTGCTGGGAATTGAACCCAGATCCTCTGAAAGAACAGTTAGTGCTCTTAACTGCTGAGATTTCTCTCCAGCCCCCTAAGGCATTTTTCTAATTAGTGATTCATGGGGAGAGCCCAGTCCGTGGTGGGTGGTGCCATCCCCTGGGCTTGTGGTCCCAGATTTTGTAAGAAAGTAGGCTGAGCAAGTAATGGAGAGCAAGCCAGTAAGTGGCATTCCTCTATACCTCTGCATCAGCTCCTGTCTCCAGGATCCTGCAATGTTGGAGTTCCTGTCCTTTCTTCTGTGATGAACAGTGCTGTGGAAGTGGAAGCTAGACAAATCCTTTCTCCTCAACCTGCTTTTTGGTCATGGTGTTTCATTGCAGCAATAGAAACCTTAACTAAGACAACATGCATAGTACATGAGGACATACATGAGAAGCAAACTCACTCTGTTTCCTTGAGACTCCACCAGGGAGCTACATCCCCATCTTCCAAAACTCCTTTTTATTCAAAGTTGAAAGCTAAAGTGATGTAGGCCATAGAAACCGAGGAGTGTTCTACTCCCTTTCTCCTCCTTTCCTCTTCTTCCTCCCCACCTCCCCCACCTCTGGATCCAGTCCAGGCCCCTAAGTAGGCTAGGCAAGAAGAGCTTTACCACTGAACTTTATCTCCATCCCAGTTCTTCTCTCTTAAGGCTCTATCATCATCACCATTACCACCACCACCACCAGCAGCAGCAGCAGCAGCAGCAGCAGCAGCAGCAGCAGCAGCAGCAGCAGTTCTCTATGCAGTCAAAGGTGAATGCTTGGATTCCAGGTATCTTTTACTTCCCAGAACCATCTCCAGCTCTCTTAGGGCAAAGACCTATTGATTGCTAGCATTCGATCTGCATCCCACATATACTAGGTCCTCAGCACTTGCATTTTGGAAGAGTTCCTAGGGCCCTTGGATTGCAGGTTGGGCCTCACTGATCCAGACATCAGTGCTGAGCAGCTTCCATGTTAAATCTCTGGAGGTCTTGCTTCTAAAATTACACATATTCTTCCTTTTTGTCATACCCCAGAGTTTCCAAAGGTTTTGGGATGCTCTGGATGAATAAAACAATCTTCCAAATTAGATGGAATCACTGTTAGATAGTTTTAAGGTAGGTTTTTAAAGGGAAACCAGGTGCTTGTGCAGTCTGAGCCAGAGGATGCAGATCGTGAGATGCTCTCACAAGTCCTGCCTCTTGTCAGCATTGCAATTTGTGCAGACCCCTGCTGGCAGAGACCGTAGAACAGGTAGTCAATTAAAACTCCAGGTGTGGAGCACATGCTTGTAAACCTTATCCTTTACAGGGAAGCAGAGGCAGGATGAAGTGAGAATTTCTGGTTTCTTTGGAGACTTCGCTGCGTTATGTGATTTTTTTTTTTTTCTGCAAACAACGCTCTTGAATTGGTTTGCCTTGCAAGGTGTTGCTGGTCTTCTCTGATCCTTGCTTGTTGTGACTTCGTAGAGAGAAGTGCACCAGAGAATTTCTCGTGCTATTCTGGATGCTTCTTGCTGCTTTTGCAGACGTGTTTGGATCAGCGGAGCCTCGCTGTTTCTTCTGGATCAAGCCGCTGCTGCTACTGTTTGCAGATTGGACTGGACTCCTGCTGCTGATTCCTGTTTGCTGTCTTAGCCTGTATTGCTGATATCCTGACAATGGAGATTGGAATCACCCCAAAGAACTACTTCTAAACAGGTCCACAACCCCCGTTTCCTATTAACTTTCCTCTTCCCATTCCCCTAGTAGGTGGGCTGGAAAGGAGGATGAAGCATTTAAGAACCCTTATTAAAGTACAGAGTCTAGAGCCAGAATGCTGAGCCTGGCATCTCAGCTGGTAATACAAATGTAACACAGGGAAGTACAGAATACACAGGAAGATCCAGCACTGTGTTGTACCTGGTGGTCCGAACGCTAGCTCCAGCACTGACCGACCAGGCTGCACTGGACATTGCTGAGCCTTATCCATTTCATGTTCCTCAGTAAAACTGGGGAAACGCCATAAGAGTAAATGAGTTAAAACCCGGTCCATCATTAGGATTCTGGCTGTCATGCTGCCCCTCAGAGGTTTCGATCACAATATGCTCTATGGCAGTGGTTTTCAAACTTCCCTTAAGTACAGTTCCTCATGTTGTGGTGAGTCCCCCCCCCCCAAACATAAAATTTTTTTTGTTGCTACTTCATAACTGTAATTTGCAACTGTTATGAATCACAATATAAATATCTGATACACAGGATATCTTATAGGTGACCCCTGTGAAAGAGTTGTTTGACCCCCAAAGGGATTGGGACCCACAGGTTGAGAACTGCTGCTCAAGACAAAAGTTTTCGAGCTAACAATGATGTTTTGTGTAGCCTGATGCCCCTTTTCTCTATGGGCCAGTGAGATTCACAGGGTGGAAAAAGTGCAAACTATGTCACAAGTTCTAGTTGCTCTTCTTGACCTACCCAGGCAATGACCAACTCTTTGTATTGCCTGGCTCTAGTAGAAATCAGCCATTCCCAGCAAATGCTGTGCAGTCAACTGTCCAGTGACACAACAGAAACTGATAGTCAATTAGCTGGACCTCTCCTAGGTGTTACTCAGGAGGACTTCATGTCAGCATACCTCAGAGATATTTGCACATTGGTGGTTCTTACAGCAACAGTCACACTAAGTAAATTATAGAACCAGGGGAGGTGTCCATCAACAGAGGGATGTCTTAGTTATGTTCCTATTGCTGTGATAAGACACTGTGACCACCAGCAACATGGAGAGGGAGGATTTATTCCAGCTTACAGTTTCACATCACAGTCCATCATCAAAGAAGGGCAGGGCAGGAACTCAAGACCAGAATCAGAAGTCAAGCACTAAAGTGGGAGCCTTGGAAGAATGTTCCTAATTGGTTTGCTTCTCATGGCTTGCCCAGCCTGCTTTCTTACACAACCCAGACCACATGCCCAGGGCTGGCACCACCTGCAGAGGTCTGGGCCCTCCCATGTCAATCACTAATCAAAACAATATTCCACAGCCTTGCCCATAGACCAACCTTATGGAAGGATTTTCTCAGTTGAGGGTCCTTTTTTTTCAGATGACCATTGTTTGTGCCAAGTTAACAACAACAATAATAACAACAAACTAACCAGGATTGATGCATAAGGAAAAATGTTCACATACACAATTTTTTTTTCATAAAGAATGAAGTCATGTTGTTTGTGAGAAAAATGCAACTAGAAATGATTGTAAGTGAACTAAACCTGATTAAGGAAGACAAACATTAAATGCTGTCTGCTCTTTCTCATTTGTGATTCCTAGATTTCACACAGATTAAAAATACATATTTATGTGTGACAACATGCAAGCAAAAACGACCCTGTGTAAGGAACAGATGGGAATAAGCAGAGGGTGGAGGGCAGGAAAGAGTGTGCAAGGTGAACAGGCTCATCATACAACTTATGCCTGGATGAAGACTTAAAAATAAATACAACTCTAGAACGAACTCAGGAAAGCCAGAGACATGGCTCAGTATGTACTGCATACTGAGGACTTACACAAACCCACACACAGATAATCTGAAATAAAATAAATTTTAAGTGGGAAGGGGAGATTGGCAATATAGTTCTTGTTGATTAGGCCTGATGACCTGAGTTCAGTCCCCAGAACCTATGAAAAAGTGGATAGAGAAAATGGACTCTGACATCCATTAGCATGCAAAGGTGCATATGCACCCACAGGTCTCTCTCTCTCTCTCTCTCTCTCTCTCTCTCTCTCTCTCTCTCTCTCTCTTACCCACAAGGAATATAAGTAATAATAACAATAAAACAAAGTTTTAAAAAGAACCTGGTAGGGAAAGTGAAAAAAATGCACCCTGAAAATTAAGTATCTAACTCTTTAGGATGACCTAATTCTTCCATCTTATGCAAGTGTTACAAAGACTATGAACCAGCTATGTGGGGTAAGTGACTACCCTACTGGACCCCAGGAAAAGCACCTTGAATGGAGAAATGTAAGATTATTTTCTCTCTTCTCAGAGTAGGATATCTCCTGGCTCCTGTGATGTGCGCTTTGTCTGTTGGGAGCACTTCCCGACAGTGCTGGAAGGGGGGGGGGCATCTTTGCTCCCTGGAAAGCCTTGTAACATTAAACTGGATTACGGGGCATTCTTACCCCTAAAGCCCTGAGAACACTGTCGGGAACACGGAGGAGAAGACGATGGAGAGGTGCTGCCTGCCATGCTACACACCATTTCTTAAGTCCCTAATCTTCAAATAAACAGCTTTGCTCTTTCATCTTCTCCGGATGACACCTCCTTTGTTAAAGCTGTCAAACTCTGTGAAACCTTAAGCCTCACTAGCTACATTAGCGGGGATGCTGGGGTGGGGGTGGCGGGCGCTAACCTGGCTGGGTCACAGCTTCCTGTGCATAGGACCAGCCCAGCTTGGCAACACTAGCACAGGTTCCTTTATGTCCCTGTTCCTATCCTCGCCACCTGAGTGAACCAGGATGGAAGCCTACCACAGAGCAGAGGCGTGAGGTAAAGTGCCAGCTAGGCTCTGCCACTTACTGCAAACGCACTGCCCAACCTTGGAAATGTTTTAAGGGGTTTGCTTTTTTCTTTTCCTTTTTTTTTTTTTTTTTTACCCTCTCTGGACTTTCAGTTTCATCATTTGTAAAAACAAGACACCCAGTGAAGCCATCTCCTACATGCTTGTAGGATGAAAGGGTTAATGCTCGTACAGCCCTGAGAACAATGCCTACGTTTAGGGAGAAAGCCTGATAAACACTAGCTGTATTTTAGTGTGGGCTTTGACAAGGAAGTTGTGGTTAGGAAGGCGGCTTTGGGCAGGTTGCTTAATGTGTCTGTGGGTCAGCATTTTTTAGGTCTAAATTATAATGAGAACAATGGGGCTCCCTTATTAGGAAGATGAGAAAGGGACAGAGAGGGATAAAAGGGAACAATAATATTTTTGTGTGGCCATGAGGGGTTCTATAAAGCTTTCCCTGAGAATAATATTTCCTGGGAAGCCAAACTGTTAATACTGGGGGGTGGCGGCAGGGTCTATGTGCACAGCTGGCCCCCACACTAGCTTAGAAGAAAAGAAACAACCTTGGAACTTAGGAACTGTGACTGAGGGCCCAACAGGGTAAACCCAAGTGGCCTTGAGGATGCAAACAGTACTTTATGCTCAATTAGTTGCTGTCACAGGAGGCATCTAAGATTTCAGCTCCTCTTTCAAAATCAAACCATTCGATAACCAAATCCAGGCCAGGCAAGCCGGGCTGGGGCAAAGTGCTAACCTTCAGGGGTGTGTCCACAGTCCTGATCCCATCCTTCCTTTCACTGATGAGGAAAATGGAAGGATCTAGTTTCCCCTCTGTTTGGCCAGCTGTCCTTCCTTTATGCTAAAAGTTCTCCAAGGGAAGCAGGCCTGGCCTCAGGATTGCCTGTGGCTGGGCCTACTCCCAGTTTCTGGTTCCATAGGTGGCATGTTCCAGGAGTTCCCAGGGAAGGTCTGGGTGCACTCTGAGATCCTTTGTTTTGCTTTAAATCCCTTTCAGTTTGGGAACTCATCCTGGTGCTGAGCTAGCGATGGGCTTTGCCCTTGTTGGCTGTGCCCCAAGAGGACAGAGTCCTTCTCCCCTCTTCCTCTGTCCACTCCTCTTCATCTTCTCCCTACTTTCTCCTCTCCTCTATCTCCTTCTCCTCTTGTCTCCTATCCCCTCTTGCTTCTCCTTCTTTCTTTTTTGGTTTTTGAAACCGGGTCTCATTGTGTAACACGGGCTAGCCTGGAATTCACCATCTTACTGCCTCAACCTCGAGTGCTGGGATCACAGGTGTGGAAAATCTGGCCAACCAGTTTATTGTATTCTTTTACCACAACACTCACTTTTCCTATTTATTTATTTTTATTTATTTATTTACTGCAGGAGCAGCTATGGCCCTAATCCATCCCAGTGCCTAACGGTTTCCCTTTCCCAAGCCCAACTTCTCAAGCAACCCAAGGCGGAAGCAGGGGCATGCCCAGAAACGCATAGCCCTGCCCACCGAATGCAGTAAGTAGTCCACTATCTTTTGAGATCTTCTCGCCTCCTAGAGTGGGGTGGGGAGAATAGTTCCAGAACTTTTCAAGTAGAAACTTCATCCTGAAAGTCTTTTCACGCTCAAGAGTCTTCACAGATATTTGCAGCTAAGTAATCATAGCCTACTTAGACCTCCTACGTTATTGTGTATCTTCCTTGAACACCTTCGGTCGGCAGGTGCCCAGGAGCGCCTTGGGGCCGCCGCTATGTGTTGCCATAGATTCCCACAGCCTCCCCAGAGTAGGGAGGATGTAAAGTCTGCAGCTGCGGAGAAAAACCAAGGCGATCGAGGTCTTTAGGAGAGCATTTTCAAAAAGAAATCATAGAGGAATCCAGAAACGCTGGGATCGGCGCCGCCCCTCCCTCTCCACCCTCTGCGCGGGCGCGCGCTCTTGAGTCGGGGCCTTTTGAAGTCAGCCACCCGCATGGCCCGCAGCGCCAGCCAAGTTTTCCGGGATCCAGCTGCTCCTGCCCTGCCGCCCTGCCCGCGATCCGCAGCTGCCGCCTGCCCCTAGGCCCGCCCGATTACGGTTTAGCACCTGGGAGGGCCTCAACCTGGCTTGCAGAGTCTCTGTCCCCCAGGTGTTTCAGGAGTGCCTGGGGGTGTCTGGGTTACGGGGAAGCCCCTAGGGAACTCTGACAACCAAGTCTGGCTACCACTTCCTTTCTGGGAAGAAGAGATGGGTGCTGTTATTAGGAACTTGTCACCTTCTTACTTGATCTCCAGAGTCACCACCTACAAGAGAGGTGTGTGTCTTGAGTCCTGCGTGTTCCTCTGGTTTGACAGAGTCTTTGGCAGAGCTGGAGTCTTATGCCCTCCATTCTTGTTCCAGGTCTGCCTACCAAAGGGGAAAGTAGCCCAGATGGCCCAGGATCCCTGCTTGCCACAACCACTTACTGTTGTAGATGGGGAATGCTGCAGATAGGAACCTGTGCTCCCTGTTGGGTCTTACCTAGTATCTAGGTTTATTATAATAACAACGGCTGGTGCCAAGCCTTCACTATTCCCCAGACAAGACACTAAGAGCTTGACTTGCTCGCATAGAATCCTACCAGCCCTGTGAGAGAGGCATCCATCCACTGTACAGGTAAGAAACCAAGACAGAAGCATTGAGTGGTGGGAAGAGATTCAAACCCAACCAGGCTGATTATGAAGCCTGTACTTCAACCCCTATAATTGATAAGACTCAAACTTTTGCCTGCAGAGGGGTAGCAAGAGGGGTAGGGCTTCTCTTTATTATAAGAGAGGAGCCTTTTCATGCCTTACCCCAGTTTAAGGGACTGGAGCTTAGAAAGGAGCCAAGATCTGAAGGCTCCTGCCCATTCTAGTCTCATGTGACCTGAGCTCCCTGTCTCTTAACCCCCAGCTTGGCCTGTGGTCAGCAACTTGGAGGATGGACCCACAGAAATAAAAATATTGTAACTGTTTGTGATTTGGCTTTGCATTTAAGCAAATAAAAAGGGAAAAAAATTGAAAATGATTTGTCATTATAAAAACGAACAGGCAGGTATAATGTATATACCTTTGATCCCAGCCCTTGAGAGACACAGGCAGGTGGATGAATTCCTGTGAATTCCAAGGCAGCCTGCTCTACATAGTGAGTTCCAGGAGAGCTAAGGTTGTCTCGAAATACAACAAAACAAAACAAAACAAAACAAAACAAAACAAAACAAAACAAAACAAAACAAACGGCCAGGTGCTGGTGGTGCACGCCTTTAATCCCAGCACTTGGGAGGCAGGGGCAGGTGAATTTCTGAGTTCGAGGCCAGCCTGGTCTACAGAGTGAGTTCCAGGACAGCCAGGGCTACACAGAGAAACCCTGTCTCAAAAGAGAGAGAAAGAGAGAGAGAGAGAGAGAGAGAGAGAGAGAGAGAGAGAGAAGAGGAAGAGGAAGAAGAAAGAAGGAATGAAAGAAAGAAAAAGAAAATAATTATTAATACTGTTGTGGGGAAAGAGGTTAGGAAGGATTGAGGAGACTCTTCCTAGAGGGATAGCTAGCAGAGTTTCCTTAGGCATTAATAAAATAGTAAGGTTGGTTTTCTTCCTCTTTTTTGAAGGGTACATTTAATGCCAAATGATCAAAAGTTCTCAGGCCTATCTTAATTTCCAAATACTTGGGTTTTGTGTTCAGTAGTCATAGGAATATCTTTACCAAGTTGCTGTCTGAACCTATATATTGTCACTTGGATTCTTTGTAGTTGCAGACCACAGGACATTTACCTGTTAGTTTTCGTGTCTGTCATAATTGGGGGTTCCCTTACTGTGAAGAGACACCATGACCATGGCAACTCTTATAAAAGAAAATATTTAATTGGGGAAACAACTAATACAGTCATTTATTAAAAATAAAAGGAATAGCTGAGCAGTGGTGGCGGTTAATCCCAGCACTTGGGATGTGGAGGCAGGTGGATTTCTAAGTTCGAGGCCAGCCTAGTCTACAGAGTGAGTTCCAGGACAGCCAGGGCTACACAGAGAAACCCTGTCTCGAAAAAACAAACAAACAAGAAAAAACCAAAAACAAAAATAAAAGGAATAGTTCATTATTGTCATGGTGGGAAGCATGGCAGCATGCAGGCAGATATGGTGCTGAAGAAGGAGCTGATAGTTCTACATCTGGATCTGAAGAAGAGAGAATAACACTGGGACTGGCTTGAGCATCTGAAACCCCAAAGCTTATCACCACTGACACTTCTTCCAGACCACACCTACTCCTAGGAGGCCACGCCTCCTAATAGTGCCACTCCTTATGGGCCTATGGGGACCATTTTTATTCAAACCACCAGTGTCCACTTTTTGACATAAATAACCACTTCTAGTATCAGAGGTACTCAAAGACTAGGCTTGGTGCATAACTTTAATGCCAAGACTTGGAAGGGAAAGAAAGGCAGGTGGATCTCTGTGGATTCAAGGTCCTACTGATTTACACAGTTCCACATCAGCCAAGGCTACATAGTAAAACTCTCCCTAAAAAGGGAGTCCAGGAACAGTTTGGCTAGAGAGATGGCTCAGTGGTTAGCAGGACTTGCTGCTCTTCCAGAGGAATGGGTTTTGACTCCTACTAATCTACATGACACCTCTCAACTGTTTGTACACCAATCCCAGGGCATCTGACACCCTCTTCTATCTTCTCGGGATACCAGGCATACACATGGTACACAGACATGCATGCAGACAAAAAGACCACTGCACATAAATAAAAATTTTTAAATGTTTTACATCTACCAGGGCAAAAATCAGTTCCCTCAACTTCATGTCTATCATCTGGGCTTATTATGTAATTTACTGGGTCCCAAAGTCCTAGATAGCCCCACACCTCCAGCTCTGCTGGCTGAAGCACACATAACTTCTTCTCTTAGGCCACCTCCATTCCATGTAGGCAGATGTCTGAGAGTCCTGGCATCTCCAATACACACAGTCTCCACTGAAACTTAGACTTCACCTTAAGAGTGTCACTATTGGCTTCTCGGGGCCTCTCTGCAAGGATTCCAACCCTACAACACAAGGCCTTTTAAATCATAACTTTTTCCCTTGTCCCCAGCATCTCATGCTAATATCATAAAACAAAACACAGTGCAACTTGTAAAAGTCCTTTCATCTTTAAAAATCCTAGTACCTTAAAAGCCCAAGGTCCCTAGGGCTAGAGAGATGGCTCAGTGGTTAAGAGCTCATGTTCATGCAGAGGATTGGGGTTCTGTTCTGACCACCTATGTGATGGCTCATAACCATCCGTGACTCTAGCTCCAGGGACTCAAAAGAACAAAGTACTTATAATCCTTGTACTTAGTTATATGAGATAGAAGAAATGTTATGAGTTTTAGACCAGCTTCTCAAAAAGGAAGAGAAGTTGGGCAGTGGTGGCACCTGCCTTTAACCCCAGTACTTGGGAGGCAGAGGCAGGCGGATTTCTGAGTTTGAGGCCAGCCTGGTCTATGGAGTGAGTTCCAGGACAGCCAGGGCTATACAAAGAAATCCTGTCTTGAAAAAACAAACAAACAAAAAGGAAAAGAAACAGATTTTTAAGAATTACAATGAAATTCTAATCACTTACTTAAAAAGCCAAAATAACAAATGTCCTGGCTAATCTTGGTTGTTAACTACATCTGGAATTAACCAGAACCCAAGCTGCTGGGCATGGCTGTGAAGGGCTCTCTTAACCAGATTATCTGAAGCCGTAAGAGCCATCCTGAATGTGGGTGTAACTTCTGGTGGCAACCCGAATGAAAGGAAAGTTCACTTTTGGCTGTTTGTTCTCACCCTTGCTGGCGAGTCTGTCCTGTTGCTAAGGTACTCCTTCACTAATATTAGAACCAAATTACTTGAGATTCTAGTATAGACTGAAGACCAACAGCTCTCAAGGAATTCTCCAGGTCTTTAGCATCAGCTTGGGACTGCAGAGACATCCATTTCATGGCCTGAACAACTACTGGATTTCCAGTCTTTCCATCATCAGTCAGCCACTGTTGGACTACCCACCTGGACACATTCTGTAAGCCAGTCTAATAAATCCTCTGTGTGTGTGTGTGTGTGTGTGTGTGTGTGATGAATATATATATATAATGAATATATACATATTTATGTATATATTTATTCTTTCAGTTCTGTTTGTTAGAGTACTGTGGATATTCCAAATATATATTAATATAGATTATACACTGTATATTACATATAAAATAGTATATTAATATATATCATTATATATAATATTCCAAAACCTAGAAGTAACTCAAGCAGGCATTTTGGTAGAAAATTTCACTGTATCCATAAAATGGAATCTCATTAATAAAAAGGAAGGGACCAATACATATACACAATGAAATGATGAATCAAAATTGTTAGGCTGAAGAAAGTTGTCACACAACAAAACATGTATACTGTAGGATTTTATTTATATGAAACCTCAGAAAAGAAAACTCTCCAAAACAAATCAGTGATGAGTGGGACTACCAGAGGCAGTGTATGAGTAAAATTTTGGTGTGTATGCACACATGTACACACTATATATATAATATATACATATATATGCATATATGTACACGAAACATATATAAAGGTACACATATATGTACATATAAAGATTTTACTTATTTGTGTGTGTGTGTTTTCCATGAGTGTACACTTCCCACAGAAGCTAGAAAAGGTCATTCCCTGGAGCTGCAGATACAAGTAGTTGTGAGCCATTTAATGTGGCTGAGAACAAACCTCAAATTCTCTGGAAGAACAGTAGGTACTTTCATCGAGCCATCTCTCCAGCTCAGGTTAGTATAGTTTTTGAAGAAATTATTTATGTTTACCTGTTTATGTGCTCTGAGTGTGTGTGTGTGTGTGTGTATGTGTAGGTGGCACACAGGTACCATAGCATACACATGTGGAAGTCAGAGGACAACGTTGGGTCATTGTCTCTTCTTCCTATGTTGATCTTAGGAATCAAACTCCAGTCTTCAGGCTTGGTAGCAAGGGACAGCTTACTCCACAAAGTTGTCTTCCAACATGTACTTACACATCTTACAATTTATTCTCCTGCATCATACTCATACATACACACAATAATAATCTTTTTAAAGGAAGAAGAAAAGAAGAACAACAAAAAAGAAAAAATACCATTGCTTTTAAATTAATACTTACCTTAGCTAATTTTCAACTGCTGTGACAAATATCTGAGTTAATCAAATTTTAAACATCCTTTTTCTTATGTATTGTGGTTTGACTGAGAAACGTCCCCCATAGGCGCATGTATTTGAGCACTCAGGCCCCAGTTGGTAGAAGCAGGTCACTGGGGGTGCGCTTTGAGGGTTTATAGCATGATCTCACTTCCTGATTGTTCTCTCTGTTTCCTGTGTGTAATTAAAATGTGATCAGCCAGCATCCTGCTCCTGCCAACCTGCCTTTGCTCCCCTGCTTTATGTCCTCTGTCCTCCTGGAACCATAAGCTGAAATAACATTTCTTAAGTTCCTTAGTCCAGGGTATTTTCTCACAACACCAGAAAAGTAACCAATATACCAATTAACCAATTGGTCCGTTTATATCTGTTTTTGCAGTGTTGGGGGTTGAACCCAGAGTTTTGCACATAGTAGGCACTCTACCCCCAGCTACATCGTTGCCAGCCAGATATGCCAATTCTTTAGTTGCACACCTTGTGTTATTACTTTGTTTGCTTTATAAGTTTTTATTATGTTTGACAGTGTAGCACAGGCTAGCCCCAAACTCATGATGTCTTCCCAAGTGGTAGAATTACAGGCATACACCATCATACACTCCATCATACCCACTGCTTTCTTCTTATTAACATTCTGGAGGTGCAGCCTTTTGCTGAACCCCTTACATACAGCATGACATGTTCATTGGGTGGGAGAGATGATTAGGAAAGAAAGTAGCTTTAAAAGGCTCCTAGGGTTGAAGCCTCAGAGGACCCCAATTTAGTTCCCAGCACCTACATCAGATGGTTCACAGCTGCCAATAACTCCAGCACCAAGGGATCTGAAGCCTCTGGTTTCTGAGGGCACAACACTCATGTTCATATCCCCACACACAGACAAACAGGGAATTTGAGAGATGAGAGCATATCTGTAAAGGGATTTAATTGACACTGGAAAACTGTTTTTTGTTTTTGTTTTTGTTTTTGTTTTTTTAAACACAGGATGTCATGTAGCCTAGGCTGGCTTTTAACATCTCTATGTAAGGGCTGGAAAGATGGCTCAACGATTAAGAGCACTGTTTCTACTCCTAGAGAACCTAGATTTCATTCCCAGCACCCACAACCTTCTGTAACTCCAATTCCAGGGTCAGACACTCACTTCTGGTCTCTATTGTGACTAGGCACAAAAGCAGTACACAGACATACATGCAGGAGAAATATCTCTATATGGAAAAACAAAAATAAATAAATATTTTTTTTTTAATTTTCAATCCCAATGATAACTTTAAACTTGATTCCCCATCTCAGGATTTCAGGCTTGTGCCACCAGGCACAGTTTACATTAGGCAAGTACAAGTTAGGCAAGCTCTGTACCGACAGAGGCAGTTCCCTGGCCTGAGCTCACCTTTTTAAAGGGTGCTAGCCCGTGCCTCTGGGCTCCACCCATGGCCAAGTTCATTTCCCATGGCTTCTCAGGGTCTAAGATGATAGCTGCATCATCTCCGTGGGATACCTGGTCGTTGTTACTCATGGAGACTTTTGCTGGAGGTACCCTTCCAGTGGAAAGGGAAGACACTGCCTAAGAGACTGGAGCTGGGCTGGGGCTGAAGCTGGGAACCTGGGCTGAGACAGGCTTGAGAATTTGTTCACTGGGGATCTGACTGATATCAATAATCTCTGCTATGCAAATGAGCATAAAATTGTCTTGTCTAGACCAGAAGCCAGAACTCAGTGGGAGGCGGTGAAAGGGTGTGGTGCAGCTGGAGACAGAAGAATTCACTTCATCTGGGACTGAACAGAATGAGATATTCATTCACCAGACTAGCTCCAGGGAGGCAGGCAGTAACAGAGCCCAGAAGCTAGAAGGTTGCTAAGAGTCCAAGACCAAGGGCTTACAGCATCTGCCAGGCAAATGTGGCGTGGGAATTAGCTAGCAGGAAAAATCTCCACTTTACAAGTCGGTTTTCAGGGCTTTTTTTTTTTTTTTTTTTTTTAAGACAGGGTCTCATTATATAGGCCAGGCTAGCCTGGAAGTCAGGACCCTCCCCACCCCACCCCCCACCCCACCTTCCAAGCGTGTGCTGCCACACCTGGCCATTGAATAATCTTTTCTATTTCTATTTAATTGAATTTAAGGTGGGTCTCTGGCTTTTGTACTATTCTTCCCTCCTCTGACCAACTTCCCATTTTCCTAGAGGACTGTTTGGTTTGCCCAACCCCCACCCCTGCAGCGCTGTAAGCTGTCCATCTTCCCCACCTGGACAGACAGGGAAAGGGTCCAGAAATTCCCACAATAGGCATACTTGCATCAGCATCAGTATCGCCTCTTCTACTGCCTCACCTGAGGACATTCTCTTTCGATTGGACGTTGATTCTAGGGCTAGGTTGGTAGACCGCTCACCTGGTATGTGTAAAGTCCTGGGTTGGATCTCTAGCACCACATGAACGAGGCACGCTGAATGAACTGCGCATGTCAGTTCGTGTCTGTAATCCTAGCACTCAGGAGGCAGGGTGATTAGAAGTTCAAGTTTATCCTCACCACATAGCATGTTTGAAGCCAGCTTGGGCTACATGAGACCCTGTCACAAGCAAACAAAAAAGAAAACCCAAACCACAAGGCCCTCTCCTTTTCATTCAGAGAAAAATCTTAATGGCTCCATGTTCCCACATGACCTGTGCCCAAGCATAACCCGTCTTCTCTAGCTTCATCCCCCGACTACGTCCTGCTTTTTTCACATGATGCCAGTCTCACTGCCTTCCCAGCATGCTCTACCTCAGGGCCTTTGCAGTGGCTCGTTCTTTCCAGACACTGCATGCTTAGCTTCCTTCCTTTAAATTAATTCCTCAGTGAAGCACACTGTTCCATCTCCACTTAATACAAAATAAAGCGCAATTAATAAAGCGCCGCCCCACAACTTTCTGAAGCCTCTTGCCTTGTTCGACTCTTCTGAATAGTTAGGATATGTGACACTATACAATTGATATGTTTTTATTGTTCTTCTGAATATAAGTGCCTTGAGGGTGGAGATCTTTGTTGTGTTCACAGCTTTATCTCAGGTGCCTAGAATGCTGACTGGTATAAATAGAACTCAATAAATATTTTCAGTGGTATATAAAAAGCTCATCAAGAGGCAAATAACACACTTAGCCAACAGGGACATACCATGATCATGAAGGGGGTTTTCCTAGGGCTCTAAGAATATTCATTGTGGTCTGGATGTGCTGACCCCTGCAATTTTCCCAAATGAGGGAAACTTGATTGCATAATTTATGGTAATGAGGACTCTCTCTATTCAAGTTCTCACTGAGAAGGTGGGGGAGGGGCAAATGCAAGATGGCTTGGTGGGTAAAAGATTGCCAAGTCTAATGACCCGAATTCAAAGGCCAGGACTCACAAGATGGAAGATGAGAACTGACCCCTACATATTGTCTGAAATCCACAGATATCTGTGGGATTTTTATAACACACACACACACACACACACACAAATGTAACAACAATTTAAATAAGTAAATAAATAAATAAGGTAAAAGCACATTGTGAGTTGTGGTACTTCTGAAAAAAGATTTATTTATTTAACATATTTTATGTAGATAGGTGCTTTATCTGCATTCGTGCCTGGATGCCAGAAGAGGGCACCAAATCCCATTATAGATAGTCATGAGCCACCATGTAGGTGCTGGGAATTGAACTGAGGAATTGTACTGGCTGGTTTTGTGTGTCAACTTGACACAAGCTGGAGTTATCACAGAGAAAGGAGCCTCCCTTGAAGAAATGCCTCCATGAGATCCAGCTGTAAGGCAATTAGTGATCGAGGGTGGGAGGCCCCATTGTGAGTGGTGCCATCCCTGGGCTGGTAGTCTTGGGTTCTATAAAAAAGCAAGCTGAGCAAGCCAGGGGAAGCAAGCCAGTAAGTAACATCCTCCATGGCCTCTGCATCAGCTCCTGTTTCCTGACCTGCTTGAGCTCCAGTCCTGACTTCCTTTGGTGAACAGCAATGTGGATATGTAAGCTGAATAAACCCTTTCCTCCTCAACTTGCTTCTTGGTCATGATGTTTTGTGCAGGAATAGGAACCCTGACTAAGACAGGAATCTTCAAAGAACAGCCATTGTTCTTAATTGATGAGCCATCTCTCCAGTCCAGCATTGAAGTACTTATAATTCCAAAGGAGTTTGGAAAAATAATGAGACCCTATATTTAAAAAATGTTTTTAGCAGAGTTTACTCTAGAAATGCTTTTGTGGTAAAAATCCATCAGTGTTCCTGTAACTTATTTTCAAGGATTTGAAGTTCTATTTGGATAGCACTTCTAATGCAGAGGACTAAGGAAATCATGCACTGTTGAGGTATATATACTGTCAATTGAAATATGGTCCCTCTCTTGTTGTGAGAAATCTGTCTATCCATTCTTCCACTCTTCCTTCTATCCATCAATCCACCACTCACCCATCTACCCAATCAAGCATGCATGTATGAATCCACACATCCATTCTTTTGTTCTTCCTTTCATTCATCTACCCACTCAGGTACCCATCCACCCATCCATTCCTTCATCTATCAGCCATTCCATCCATTCCTTCATCCACCTATCCATTCCTCCATCAGTAATTCTGTCTATCCATTCTTCTATCCACTCTCCTACCCATCCATCTCTCCACCTATCAGTCATTCCATCCATCTACTTACCCATCTATCACTCCATCTATCAGTCATTCTGCCCATCCATTCTTCCTTCCATCCATCATCATTAATTCCATCCCTCCATTTATCAGTCATTCTGTCCATCCATTCTTCCATCTATGTCATCCCATCCATCCACCTACCCATCCATCCCTCCATCTGAGTCATTCCATCCTTTCATCCCTCCATCTATCAGTCATTCCATCCATCCATCCCTCCATCTGTCAGTCATTCCATCCATCCATTCTTCCATCCACCCACCCACCCACCCACCATTTATCCATCTACCCAGTCTTTTTTTCACATACTTTTCTTTGCATTGGTCAGTTGTACTCCACATACAACCATTCTGATATGTCTGCTCTTGTGTAATATCAAAAAATATTTTTAATAAATGCTATTCAACTGTACATATTTCAGCCTGCTTCTATTTTCTCAGCATGACAAGACATAGCCATCATGAGCTATGTATGTCTAGAGTACTACTATTCTAGCTATTATAGATGTGTCTGACTCATGTCACCATTCTAGTCCCCTGATGATAAACACCTGATTGCTTCCAACACTCGGAGCTTATGGGCAACCTCATGTCTAGGCCATAAACCCCAGACTCTTAGTTCTTTAGAATGGCCACATCAATGACACTCCCACTAGTTGTATGTGACAGTTCCTAAATCCACACTTCCGCAGCCATACCTGGTTATTACCCAGATATTTCATATTTTGTTAATGTAATATCAAGAGTGTTTTCTAGAGCTGATGCCTCAGTGGTTAAGAAGGTTGGCTGCTTTTCTAGAGAATCTAGGTTCAAGTCCAAGCATCCACATGACAGCTCACAACCATCTCTAACTCCAGTGTCAGAGAATCTGATGCCCTCTTATGGTCTCTGCAGGCATCAGGCATGTGTGCAAGCAACCACTCATACACATAAAATAAAATATTAAGAGGTGTTTTCTGGTAATCTTTTTAATTTGCATTTCTCTGGTTATCATTAGTTTAATTCTTTAACCTTATGGCTGCTAACATGTCCTCCATGCCTCTTTCTACCTGAATAGTCATGGCTGTTACATGTATTTCTACTACAGTTCCTGTATTTTTTATGATGCTCTGCAGAGTTCCTTATGTCCCTTAGACAGTAATTTCTCACTCCTTAGACATTTGAAAATAGATTTGTCCAATCTGTTACTTGTCACTGTGCCCCTGATTTTCTTTATCAAACACCAACCTCTCAATATTGGTATAAACAGATTTATTAAAGGGGTTTTGTTTGGGGGTGAGGGTATGAGTTTCTTTTCCTGATGCTGTGATAAGAGACCCTGAAAAACTAAACTTAAGAAAGGAAGGGTTTCTTTTTGCTTGCAGGCTTAGGGATGCAATCACAGTTCAACACAACAAAAAAGGGATGAGGCCTGGAGCCTGAGGCAGCTGCTCACATTCATCTACAGTCAGGAAGCAGCAGAAGCTGGATGTTTGGGTTCGGTTCATTTTCTCCTTTTTGTTCAGTCTAGAACACCTCTCCACAGAACAGTGTAGCCCACAATGGATGTGTCTCCCACCTCAGCTAACCTGATCTAGGTAATCCCTCACAAGGGTGCCCAGAGTCTGGTCTCCTAGGTGACTCCAGATCCTATCAAGTTGATCATGAAGATTAACCATGATTAGCCATGATTAGCCATGACAGGGGCACTTTATTTGGCTTTACTTTTGTATTTGGAGGTTTTTAAGTTTTAAAGTTTTAATATCTTTCATGGCTGGAACAATGCTCAGAAGCTAAGAGCACTGGATGCTCTTCCAGGACATCAAAGTTTGATTCTGGAACATTGGCAGCTCACAACTATTTGTAATTCCAGTTCTAGGGAATCTAATGGCCGTTTCTGGCAGGCGAAGAATCCATACACCTACAATAATAGTCAACACATGAAACATGTTTAAAGGGAAAACCTTTCCTCAGCAGACACCCACGCCAGCCATCTCAGCTGCTCGGGATGCCAAGACAGGAGGATCAGACGTTTAAAGCGAGCCATGGCAATTCAGTAAAACTGCCAACAAAAAAGGAGAGACGGTATGGCCCAGTTGTGGAGCACTTGCCTGGATTCAGCCCTTATTTCTGAAAAGTCTGTCTCTATTTTCTGTTGCAAACACTCTGGCTATCCACAGTCCAAAAGTCAGTCTAACTGGAGTCTTGCTTTATGTCTAGATTCTGGATTTTGTTCTCTTCTTTCCTTAAATTAAGCCATGTCTTAATGTGCTGAGTAATCCCATTTCCCATCAACCCTTAGGTTTGTTTGTTTAGGACTTTTCCTGAAGTCCCTCAGTCTACTCTGTTCCCTCTCCCAACTGTCTTAGTTAGGGTTCCTGTTGCTGTGATGAAACACCATGACCCAAAAGCAACTCGGGGAAGGATGAGTTTATTTTACTTATACCTCCATGTAACAAACAGTTCATCATCAAAAGCAGTAAGGGCAAGAACTCAAACAGGGCAAGAACCTGGATGCAGGAGCTGATACAGAGGCCTTGGCGGGGTGCTGCTTACTGGCTTGCTCCCCATAGTTTGTTCAACCTGCTTTCTTAGAGAAGCCTGCACCACCAATCCAGGGATGATCCCATCCATGATGGGGCCTATCGCTAAGAAAATACACTGCATGCCTGTCTGCCTACAGCCTGAGCTTATAGAGGCATTCTCTCATTTGGGGTTTGCTCCTCTCAGATGACTCTAGCTTGTGTGTCAAGTTGACATAAAAATAGCGAGCACACTGATAGTGTTTTTACTACTAAGCTGTGTAGAATACTACCTCAATTTCTTAAAATTGAGACAGAGCCTCATCATGTTGCCCTAGCTGGCCTCAAACTCATAAGAGCTGCCTACCTCTGCTTCTCAAATACTGGGATTAAAGGTGTTCATAAGTACACCCAGTTTTATAGTCTTTAAGTGGAGCTTGCCTGCTGGTGAGCTAGTACTACTTTAATTTGTATTTGGTTGGGATTGCATTGAGTATGTGGATGAACGTTGAGTCAACTACTCCAAGAGTGTGGAATCTTCTTCTATAACCAGGATGGTTTTCCTCTGTCATTCATTAGCAGTCATCAAGGTAAAATTATTTTCCATATCTGTACTGGTTAGTTTTGTCAACTTGATACAAGCCCAGGTCATCTGAACTAAGGAACCTCCATTGAGAAAATGCCTCACTCATGTTGGCTTGCGGACACATTTGTGGGGCATTTTCTTGATTGATGTAGGAAGGCCCAGCCCACTGTGGGCAATGTCAACCTGAGCAAGTGGTACTAGGTTGTATTTAAAAACAAAAACAAACATGAGCCAGCCAGTGGTCTCCGTGCTCTCTGTTTCAGTTCCTGCTTTCAGGTTCCTGCTCTGCTTCAGTTCCTGCCTTGGTTTTCTTCAATGATGGACTGTGATCAGAATGTGTAAGATGTTCAATATTGGCCCAACATGGTGTATCTTTAAAAACAAATGTATGGAAATGAAGAAGTCGTCTGTGGCCTGAAGACAAGGCTAGCCTCTTCTTTTAAGTACCTTGTTACAGAAGAAATGCGGAGGTTCAGAGACTGAAATCACCTTCCAAATGTTGCACAGCTAACAAGTAAAATCAGCACTCAGAGCTGCCTGATTTGTAATGCTGCCCTCTGTTGGCAGAGCTTGGGAAAGTAGTAGTTCTGAAAACCTTCCATTTATTCCTCCACTCCCTTGGTGTCTAGATAAGCTTGAGTAAAGTTAAAATTAGTGCATTTTACTTACCACTTATTCTGTTATTCATTCACTCATTCATCTATTCATTTAGTTTTTCAGAGACAAGGAATCACTATGTAGACTACTTTGGACTCAAAGTCTTTTTTTTTTTTTTTTT
>NW_022196903.1:64593243-64640243 GCF_008632895.1 Mastomys coucha | reverse complement strand
TGTAGACCAGGCTGGCCTTGAACTCAGAAATCCGCCCACCTCTGCCTCCCAAGTGCTGGGATTAAAGGCGTGAGCCACCACTGCTCGGCTGGCTTCAAACTCTTGATCCATCTGGCTCAATTACCATTATTGAGTTTTTACTAAGTACAGTAATTTCACCCCCACCTCATTTAGTCACTATAAGCACTCTCAAAAGATACTTGTTATATAATCCTCTTCTTTTTTTTTTTTTTTCAGACAGAAACTGAGACTCAGGCTGGACTATGCAGGTTTATAATTGCAACACTTAAGAGATAGAGGCCAAAGGACCATGTGCTTAAGGGCGGCCATGTCTAGATAAGACTTTCTTTCTTTCTTTTTTTATTATTTATTTATTATAAGTACACTGTAGCTATCTTCAGATGCACCAAAGAGGGTGTCATATCTCATTATGGGTGGTTGTGAGCCACCATGTGGTTGCTGGGATTTGAACTCATGACCTTTGGAAGAGCAATCAGTGCTCTTACCTGCTGAGCCATCTCACCAGCCCCTAGATAAGACTTTCTCACCAAAACAAAGAAGGAGCCACCCAGCTGAAGCAGAAGCAAGAGGATCTCACCAAATTTGAGGTGAGATTAGTCTACACGGTGAGTTCCAGGCCATCTTGGGCTATCTAGCAGATTATCTCAAATGCAGAAACAAAAAACAAACTAATACAAAAATAAAAAGAAATGGTTTTCAGAAAGGCTGGATATGTTCAAAGAACCAGAGGAGAGGCTGAGAATAGGTGTAATGATTATTCAGTGTGTGTGTGTGTGTGTGTGTGTGTGTGTGTGTGTGTGTGTGTGTGCATGCTCTCAGACAGATAAGTTTATGTGCACAATGTGTGTCGAGATGCCTGAGGAGGTCAGAGCAAGTCTGATCCCATGAAACTGGAGTTACAGGCAGTTGTGAGCCATCTGTGGGCATGCACAGGTCCAAACTTGGGTCCCCTACAGGAGCAGTCTTCTCAGCATTGAGCCTTCTCTCCAGCTCCTACTCGTTCTTTGCAATTCACAGTGTTTACTTGATGATGACTGAGCTGCAGGGAATATAGAACTCACTCTTAGGAGTCACAATGCTGAAACTAAGTGTTACAACTTCTTTTGGTTTGTTTTCTGAGACAGAATCTAGGTATTCTGGTGGGCAGAAGGCTCATTGTGTAGATCAGATTGGACTCAAACTTATAGGAATCCTCCTGCCTCCACCTCCCAAATGCTGGGATTACAGGCTCCTCTGACTGGTTTATGCAATGTAGGGATCAAGCCTAGGGCTTCCTGGATACCAAACAAGCAGTTTACCAACTGAGCTGCATCTGAACCCTAGCAAAGTAACTTTTTCATGGATTTGAGTCTGTACGTGTGTTCACACAAACATAACCAAAGCATGTGTGTGGACGTTTCTTGGACAATTTACACGAGTTTGTTTTTGCTTTTTACTTTGTGGGACCCAGAGATTAAACTGTGATCATTAGGCTTCAAGACAAGCGCTGAAGAGATGGTTCAGCAGTTATGAACATTTATTGTCCTTTCAGAAGACCCAGGTTCCATTCCCAGCACCTGGTTCAACTGCCATGAGTCCAGTTCCAGGAGCTCCAACACTATCTCCTAACCTCTATAGGCACCAAGCACAAATGTGGTGCACAGACATACATACATACTTGTCTTAGTCAGGGTTTCTATTCCTGCACAAACATCATGACCAAGAAGCAAGTTGGGGAGGAAAGGGTTTATTCCACTTCCACATTGCTGTTGATCACCAAAGAAAGTCAGGACTGGAACTCAAGCAGGTCAGGAAGCAGGAGCTGATGCAGAGGCCATGGAGTGATGTTTCTTACTGGCTTGCTTCTCCTGGCTTGCTCAGCCTGCTCTCTTATAGAACCCAAGACTTCCAGCCCAGGGATGGCACCACCCACAAGGGGCCCTACTCTCTTGATCACTAATTAAGAAAATGCCCCACAGCTGGATCTCATGGAGGCATTTCCCCAACTGAAGCTCCCTTCTCTGTGATAACTCCAGCCTGTGTCAAGTTGACATGCAAAACCAGCTAGTATACCAACCAATACAGTACTTAAAGTAAATATTTTTTTTTAAAAAAAAAGACAAGCACCTTTACCTGCTGAGCCATGTAGACCCTGAATATTGCCACTTTGAAACCACATTTTTTTTTTCAGTTAGTCTACTTATGATGGCTTGGATATGGAGTGTCTTCACAAGCCCATTTGTTAACATTTGGCCCCTAGCTACTGGCTCTAGTTTGGAAAGTTATGAAAACTACAGCAGATGGGACCTAGTTAGAGGAAATAGGTTAGAGAGGACTTCTTGCCCCTGATTTCATCCTGTCTTACTCTCTGCTTCCTGTACCTGACAAAGTGAAAAACAAACAAACAAGCAAACAAACAAACAAAACAACAACCAATGTGTCTGCCATAGGCTTTAAAACTCAGGTGGCCAAACAACCCTTAGAAACTGTGAGCCAGAACCAGAATTCATTTACGTTGTTCTCTTATATCTCAGGAGATATTTGGTCATAGTAAAGATAAAAAGGACTAATATAGTATGGATACTGACATTGATCAGTAGTCTTCATTCTTGTCCGGAGTTCAGTGGAGGCCATTGGGAAGATTACAGGGGTCCCGGGGATGCCAATCCATAACTCCCACAGATCAGGACAAGTCTTGTGTGACTCCAAAGGTCTAGCAACAATGCAAGAGTGTAGGTTGCTTCCTTTGACCTAGATACATGAGGTTAGCTCATTAAACTAGCCGATCCCAGTCTTTTCAACGTTTAAAGACTGGGTCCAGGTGCAGGCTCTAGTGTGGGCTTCAACTGCTGGCAGCTTCAGATGAATCAAGAGCAGTAAACACTCAGATTTATACTATCCGTCTGTCCCGGAGGGCCACTGAGTATCTGTAGATGGTCTCAGCTACATCACCTGGACATTCTGCATAGATGCCTGGAAATCTATGTCCCTGCCGCCCACACAAATCGGCTTGATGACTGCGCCCAGTGGGGAAGGGATTTGCTCTGCATGCTGGGTGGAAGTTGTCCTGCCAGAAAACCCTGGCTTTAATTAAAGTCATTAATGAGGACAAAGGAACAGGCAGTTGCCCTTCTTAGGCCTCGTCTACCAGAAGTCCGGGCTGTGGGTCACCCAGAAGTTAACACTCCCGAAGGCTCTGCACTGGTAATTACTCCAAAATCGATTTCTGGTTGGCCTCTGTGGATGTCTTGTGGCCATGTGTGTGCCTGAAAATGAGGGGTTCCCCCAGAGTATGGGACCAGTGTTAAAACTGGAAGGATCCCAGGTGAGTGAGGACTAGAGAGCACCCTACTTCTCTGCCTCCTCCGTGCAGCAGGCTTGTGTGGCCTTCAACCTAAAAAGCCAAAGCAAAGATCATCTGTCCTGATTTCCTGAGATAGTCTAATGCCTAGTGAGCCACTAACTTTTTTTTTTCTTAAGAGGTGGTGGGGTGTGGTTGGGTTTTGAGACAGGGTTTCTCTGTGTAGCCCTGGCTGTCCTAGAATTCCTCTGTCAACCAGGCTGGCTTTGACTGCAGGGATTCATCTGTCTCTGCCTCCCAAGTACTGAGATTAGAGAAGTGTGCTATCATAGCAGGCTACTAATTTTCTGGACCACAAGCCCTTTCCCCTAAAACCTCCATGTAGTAACACCAGGTACCGTTTATGGAGTGTTTAACACATGTCCATGAGGAGCTATGGAAAAATCTTTTCTTTCTCCTATAAATCTTTCTGGTAATTCCAAGAGTTGAAGAATTTGTGAAAATTTTACTTGCTTATTTGGACATGCAGATACTTCTATTTGTGCATGTGTGTATGCGGTACACATGTGTATGTGTGAGCGTGTGTGCAGAAGCAGACATTGCCGTCTTTCTCAACCACCTCCCACCTTATTTTCCTTTCTTTTTAGCAATTAATTGCTAATTAATTTAGTGTAGGTGTGTGTTGGCACACACCTTACAGTATGTATAGAGATCTGAGGGCAACTTGAGGGAGTCAGGCCTCTCCTCCTACCAAGTGGGTTCTAGGGATGTAATTCTGGTCATCAGACTTGGCGGCAAGCACCTTTACCTGCTGAGCCATCCCACCAGCCTCCTCTCCACCTCGTTTTTTGAGATAGGGTCTCTCAGTGAACCCACAGCTCACTGAGCTTGCTAGATAGGCTGTCCAGCAAGCCCAAGAGATTCTCTTTCCTGCCTCCCCAGCACTGGAGAAAGGATTTTTATGTGGGTTCTGGGAATCCAAACCAGGTTCTTACGTCTATAAGGCAAGCTCTTTACAAAACTGAGCCATCTCTCTACCCGGTGATAAAGTTTCGTTCTTATTTTGTAAATGACGGAACTCAATCTAGATGGGCTTCACTAACTGCTGTGGGCAAGTCAGGGTGTCAAAGGCCTGTAACCATAGTGTACACTTGTAACCACCACACCATTCTGCTTTCTAGGGGGACTGCCCTGACGAGTGGGAGGTGCCTGACCTTGTGAATATCTTACAGCAAGTGCAGAAATGCACACTTACAGCCTCCTGCTATGTTCTAATTTTGTGAGAAGAAACTTCCTCTTTAGTCCAAAGCAAAAAGCCTTTGGGGTTAAAAAACCAGAGCCAATGCCAGTGGTAGTAGGTGGTGGTGCATGCTTTTAATCTCAGCAATCAGGAGCTACACAGAGAAACCTCATCTCAAAAAAAAAAAAAAAAAAAAAAAAAAAAAAAAAAAAAAAAAAAAAAAAAAAAAAAAAAAAAGAAAAGAAAAGAAAAGAAAAGAAAAAGAAAGAAAGAAAGAAAAATCAGAGCCATGTCACAGTACCAAGTGGTCCATCTCAGACCTACGGTGCTATAAAGTTCTTCCTATGGTGCACAGTGGTGCCAGGCCCTGCTTTGGCGATCCCTAACTATGTGGTTGGAGACTGAAGGCTATCTACACCGGCAACTGTAGACCCACCCATGGCCTCCTCAGAATCCCTCCCTAGCAGTCCCTGTGGCAGCTCCAGACATCCCTGCTTGCAGTAAACATGACCTTGGCCTTCAGCGGCCAACTTGACAGTGGCATTTCTGTAAACACAATTGTGTTTTCAGTCTTCCGACTGAATCCTGTTACTCAGATCTCACAGGCAGCAGGTCTCTGTTTACCTGTAAACAGCAGCCCCACTCCCAGGCTAAGAGGTTAGGATGCTATTTGTTTTTATTACCTTACAGTAAGAGGAAAAGATGGTTTGTGACATGCACACTACTACGCTTACCCTCCCGCTCTCCTGTGGGGAGAACATAATCTCTCCCACTGTCTCCAGGTGCACACACAGATTCTAACCCCAGAAGAAGAAAAGCAACCAATCTTTCTTGGCCAGGGAACAGCTCTAGGATAACACTGAAAAATCTGGAGGAAGTAGTCTAGAAATAATATCCAGTGCCACCTGGATTCCTGCCTGTAGGTGGGAACTTGTAAGGAATCAGGTCTCTGGCCACTGCCATAGTTGATTTTCTTTCTCATTGAGATAGGATACCAGACACAAGAAACTTAGACGAGTTTCACAGTCAGTACAGTCCATTTAGAAGGAAGGCATGCCAGCTAGAGCTTGAGGTGGCTCGCCACATTGCTCCCAAAGTCAGGAAGCAGGGATGGAACTGCTCTGCCAAGGTGTCTTTCTCTATTGTTAGTCAAACCTCAGCCCCCAGGATGGGTCTTCTCGACTCTGTTAAACCTTTCTGGAAATGTCCTCCTAGGTACAACCAGACATGTGTTTCCATGGTGATTTTGTTAGGTTTTTTTTTTTTTTTGGTGTTTGAGACAGGGTTTCTCTGTGAAGCCCTGGCTGTCCTGGAACTCACTCTGTAGACCAGGCTGACCTAGAACTCACAGTGATCCATCTGCCTCTGCTCAGAGAGTGCTGAGACAACCCTGCTTCATGCTGATTCTCAGTCCCATCAAGGCCACCCTCACAGCCTGCAGTCCCAGTCCCCGTGGCGTTCCTTGGCGTAGTCTCTTCTAGTGGGAGAGGGATAGGCTTTTAATAGATTTGCGTATTTCTGTCTTGAACTCTGTCTGCAATACTTACATGGCTTTGAGTTGTTTTGTTTTGTTTTTATGAGAGCATCTCTGTTCTCCCACTTTAAATTCTCGCTACAGAGCTGCATTCGCTTAACAGAAAGATTAGCTTATAATATTTGTAGCTATTTGGTTAAAAAGAAAGAAAGAAAAGTTTATGGTTATTGGGCTGGAGAGATGACTGGATGGTAGTGAGCTGGCTGCTCTAGCAGGGGATTTGATTTCAGTTCCCAGCATGCACACTAGGCAGCTAGAGACTTCCGGTAACTCCAGCCTCTAGGAGATCTGATGCTCTCTTCTAGGTATCCTCCTTGGGCACCCCCACATACATGGCACATACACACACACATAAAAAAAAAAGTGTAGAGTTATTAAATATAAATTTTAGCTTTCACTAGCCCTGGTGATGGCAAACACACAGTTTAATTGGCCTTTCTTCCTCAAAGCTAAGTGACCAGGGATTGAGGGTGGGAAAGGTCAGAAGGTTTCACATGTATAATAAAATAGAGACTGTCATGGTAATTTCTCTCATCTCCCTTACCTTTGAGGAAGTAGAAAAACAGATTAAAGAATTTATTTGATTAGATAAGACTGAGAAGAGGAAAATTAAGAAAAAGAAATTAATAAGTCAATAAGCTTGGGGTGTAGATCAGGTTTTGGTCATATCAACAATAAAACACTTTGGTTCAAATATTAAGCTTGGATTAAAAATGATGGTGTGTGTGATGGAGCACACATTTAGTCCCAGCACTTGGAAGTCAGAGGCAGACAGATCCCTGTGAGTTCAACCTGGTCTACACAGTGAGTTCCAGGACAGCCAGGGCTACAGAGTGAGACCCTGCCTCAAAAAGAAAAAACAAAGGGAAACAAAAAACCCACAAACTTAGAGTAAAAAGGAAAATATATCCGGTAAATCCTAACCCAATGAAAGCTAATATATTTACATATATTAACATTCACAAAATTATTTAAGATATAAAGTATCATTAAAAGTAGAGATTGTCAGGCTGGTGAGATGGCTGAGTAGTTAAGAGCAGTGACTGCTTTTCCAGAGGTCTTCAGTTCAACTCCTAGCAACCACATGGTGGCTCACAACCATTTCTGGTGGGATCGGATGCACTCTTCCAGTGTGTGTCTGAAGATAGCTACAGTTTACTCATATAAATAAAAATAAATAAATCTTTTTTTAAAAGTAGAGATTGTCAAAAATATGATTAAAAGCTTAAATCAACAAGAATATAAAATAATAATGAACATTTAATTACATAACATATATAATAATATATAGTAATAATAATATATAATATATATAGTAGGACTAAGAGTGTGGCTCAGTGGAAAAAACTTGTCTTAATATAACCAAGGCCTTGGTTTGATTCCCAGTATTGAAAAAAAGAAAAGAAAGAAAAAATAAAAAAAATTACATATGTGTATATATGTATATAAATGTGTATTAAAGGTTTGTTTTTATTCATTTGTATATGTATGCTACTTGTGTTTGGGTGCTCACATGTGTCAAAAGAGGATGTTGGATCTCCTGGTTCTGGAGTTGCAGGTGGTTGTGAACTGTTCTGTGGGAGTGCTGTGAACTGAACTTGGGTCCAGAGAAGAGCAGCAAGTGCTCTTAACTGCTGAAGTCTCTCTCCAGTGTATGGTATATGTGTATGTGTGGTAGAATTCTAGGGGAGACATGGAAGGTTTCCCTGCCATTTTGAAAACTTTCTGTAGATAACTCAGTAATAGTAGGTTAAACAAATAAACAAAAATTAGCAATTAGCAAAAGTACAAAAGTTTTCAACTATGTAATTAACAAGCTTGAACTAAAGGACATATGTGGAAGTCTATGCTAAACTATTAGAGAATACATGTTCTTTTCAATCATAAACATAACATCTACAAAACGTGTCTGTACCTGACCACACTGTTAAGTCTCCAGCAAATTGAGGGGAGTGGGGGTATAGTGTACACAAGTACTTCCTCACCAGTAGGCACACAGGGAGTGGGGATTATAGTTCAAGGGGTTTGTGATGGACCCTGGGGTTCAGCTTTTTGTGCAGACTACACTTTTGGGAGCAAGGATTAGAGTTGGTGTTCTTCTGTCTCATTTCCCCTAGAAATGGACCCTAAGACCAAGGTTCAAGATCCAGTGTGTCCTTTATTGATAAGGGCAGTCTCAGCTAGGACTGAGATAGTGAAACAGAACAAGAAAGCAGCCAGGAAGGGTAGACTCTTAGACATTCTCATTTTAACTGGTTGCAGGGATGGCTCACAAACCATTGGAAGGATTGGTTAACAGCGCTTGTTGCTCTTACAGAGGACCTAGATTGGGTTCCCAGTACTCACATGACAACTCCCAATTGTCTGCAAATGCATTTCCAGGGAGTCTGACACCTTCTTCTGGCTTCTGAAGGCAGTGGACATGCTTGTGGGGCATATACACACATGCAAGCATTCATAGATATGTATAAAGTACAAATACTTTTAAAGAAAAAAAAAAAGAAGGAAGGAAGGGGCCAACAAAATGGCTCTGCAGGTAACTGACTGAGCTGTCTAGTCAGTGCTTAGGTGATAAGCTCATCCTGGGTTCCCACATAGTGCAAAGAAAACTAATTCCCTAGAGTTGACTTCTCATCTCTGTGCAGGCATGACACATGGGGCACACACAAAACAAATAAATAGAAATGTAAGTTTAAAAAGGAAGGGTTTGTTTGGTTCACAGTTTAAAGTATGTGTGTGGGGGGGGGGGAGTGCTTGGCAGCAGCAGCAGTGTGGAGGAGCAGGTCATATTGCATGCACAGTTAGAAAGAGTTAGAAAGCAGATAGACAGAGAGTGGACCCAGAGTCTTGATCTCTGCACTTATGATTAGGTAACTGCAGACAGCACCCATACAAGGGTGCTGTTAGCAAACAGACTGCTTGCTCCTGGGGACCCAGCAGCTGTTGATGTCATTACCTGCCACTCCAGGTATGCAGGGTGTGGGCTACGGATAAAAGGGCCCCCAGCAATCCCAGATTTCTCTCTCTGCCCTTCCATCTCTTTCTTTCCGTCTTCTCTCATGTATCTCTCTCTTCAAGTCTCCTTGTCTGCATGCGTTTGCATGCGTTTCTCTATCTTTCCCCCATGTGTCCACTTCTCTCCCTTCCCCCAAAAAGCCTCTTAATACCGGATCTGTTGCATGCTGTAATTTCTCAGGAGTACACCTGGGCACAGCCTGCCAAAGGTACCATCTCCCTTGCTCTCATGTTTATCCTGTCATTTGTACAAAGTACTTGTGCTTTCCACATATGTATGGAATGCTAGTATATAATGTATATCACGGGCTCCCTCATTATCCAGCCTCACAGCTTCATTTATTTAATCGTTATCTGTACCTACCAATGGCACCTGGCCTAATGATATCCTACCTTCTTCATTTTACAGTTGAGACTCCACGATTCAGAGAGGCCATGGGTTTTAACCAAATCCTCTACTCTACAGGCACCCTAACCCTGGCTCTTACAAGCTACATCTGTATTTTTTTCTATTCCTCCTTACAACTAAGACTCATTCCCCTCGGCTATGGTCTAAAACTTTGTTTACTTTCATCAAAATGTATCTGTTATGGTTAATATCGGTCAAACACCTTTGTGTTAAGACACGGAATTAAAGCGATCAATTTAGTGAGTAAGCTGTTTCCACATGAGGCCGTAATGCGAAACCCCCAGGGAGTGGGATGGGAGACCCCATCACTGCTGTAGGTGTTTGCAGAGGAGCGGGCTGTTGAGGAAGAACGGAAGGGATCAGGTCACTTAGGGATAAGCCTTCCTGAAGCATCCAAAGATCCTGCTTTGGAGATCAGATCGTGGGGGTCACTGATGTTCCAAAGCCCCAGGCCCAGTAAGCCCTTCTCCCTCCCTTCCCTTCCCCTCCTCTCCAGGAAGCTCAGTCCTCAGCTAGACAGCTCTGATACCCAATACCCAGCCCAGAGCAGCCAGCTACCTGGTGGGTGGTGTCGGTGATCTCAGAAGAGTGAAGGAGATGAGTCAACAGACCCGCGAAGACCTTCTGGCCTGCAATCTGAGAACGGGTTTAGGAAGAACAAAGCAAAGAGGAGCAATGTAACCAAGAACTATCTCTTTATTGCTTTTGGGTTGTTTAAGGGGGTTTTAAAGGATTAAGGCTAAAGAAATGTTGACTGTAGGGAGAGGAGAAGGTGTCAGTTGAACAGAATAGGCCTTTGTGCTGACTAAGAGGAGCAGCATATTTTAGGGAAAATCTCCATGGCTGGGGCAGATCTCATGGGGAGGGACTGGAAATTAAGCTGAATAGAAATGCCAGGTTCCAGGCCTGTGAGAAATGGTAAGATAGAGGGAGGTCTTTACCAGTTGTAGATGGGAAGGCCCAGACTAGACTCCTGGGCTCTTTTTCTGGTCATTCTCCTTACAGTCTTTCTTATTTTACTTATTGTTATTGTGGACTCCATAGCGCCTGTGTAGCTTTGTGGAGTCAGTTCGACACCAAGAGTGGCTGTGCCCAGGAGATCAGAACTCAGTACCGACATATGCGGAAAACCAAGGGGTCAGAGTGACTCCAGTCAGGTCTGGTAGGTAAGGTTTGCACCACAGATATAAAGGAGCCTGAGGCAGGATTAAGAGTTCAAGGCTTGCCTGGGATACTGAGTGAGTTCAGGGCCAACATAGGCAACCGAGTGACACACTGTATCAGAATAAAGCCTAAAAAGAGTGCTGGTGGTGATGTAGCTGGGCATGTAAGAGACCCTACATTCAATCACTACATACTAAGACAAAGAGACAGTTCCAATAACTCATAAAAGACCTTCCTAGGGTACATGTAATAGTTTAAGTCTTGCTCTTTTTTTTTTTCCTTTTCTCCCTTCTGATTTTGTAATTTCTTCTTCCCTGTGTGACTTTCTTTCACTGCCTGAGCCTGCATCCCTCTGACTACCTGCTCATTACCCCAGCCTGCTTCTTCTGCATTCATATTTTGCCCTCTTATCCTCTGGAGATATTTCCTCTTATAGATTCCATAAGTACAATCCCCAACACCCCCATGGATACAAGAGCAGGAGGGGATTTCCAAGGAGGAGAAATGTCCTTGCCAACCCCTTCTCCGTCCCACCTGCTTCACACCCACAGTCAAAGACATAAGAACAGATAAAGGCTCAGGGCAAAGAATGATTTATGCTCGTCTTTCAAGTGAACAGCCTCAAAAAGTCCAATAATACTTTCTATTTTTATCCTTTACCAGATGTTATGTTACCATCCTTTATTGCAAGCCTGCCAGGTATATTTCCTCTGTGGGGAATCCACACTAGGAATTAAGGTGGCAGGTCTTGTGTGTGTGTGTGTGTGTGTGTGTGTGTGTGTGTGTGTGTGTGTGTGTGTGATTTAGGAGCAGAGATGGGGGTGAGGGGATGCCTGTCCACGTTTTTTTGAGACAGGGTTTCTCTGTGTAGCTCTGGCTATCCTGGAACTCACTCTGTAGACCAGGCTGGCCTCAAACTCAGAAATCTGCCTGCCTCTGCCTCCCAAGTGCTGGGATTAAAGGCATGTGCCACCACTGCCTGGGAAGACCCTATTTCTAAGGAAAGGGAGTGGGGTAAAGACAAGGGGAGAGGAGAGAGGAGGAGGGAGGGGAGGGGAGAAGAGAGGGAGGGAGGAGAGGAGAGAGGAGAGGGGAGGGGAAGAGGAAAGGGAAGAAGAGAGGGAGAGGGGAGGGGAAGAAGAAAGGGTAGGGGAGGCATGGTGAAGAAGGGAGGGAAGGGGGATAGGAAAGAGGGAGGGGAGGGGAAGGGAGGAGGGTGAATGTAGACTGTGCAGAACTTTCTGTTGCTCAGCCGTGCTGCTAGGAACCTGGAGATGATGGTGGTTAACATCACTCAGTTTTCTAATGAAAAGCTATGGAGGGAGTTTTGAAATCTATGTTTCTCATTCTTTTGAGGACAAGTACATTTAAATCATCAGGAAAGTTTTGTTGATTGAAATAATCTATTATTTTTAAAATGTATCACTGTACTATTATTATTATTATTACTATTATTATTATGAGAGTGTGTGTATTTGCATGTGCACATGCACATGTAGAGATCACAGGACTACTTTTGGGAATAGGTTTTCTCGTTCCACTGTGGGTTTGGAGATTAAGCTCACGTCAGCCAGCTTAACACTTTTACCCACTGAGCCACTCTGCTGGCCTAAAGCATACGTTCTTACTCAAGATGCACATTGGAATCAGCCAAAGAAATTTAAAAACTTAATTTCACATAAATACCTTTCCAGCCTGAAAAATTCTGATCCTATAATTTTGAGACAGAGCTTAGCTATTTTTCTCTTATTTTCACTTAACTCCCAGAACGATTCCTGATTGATTGACAGAGCCACTGGCATAGATCTCCTGGCTTGTATTGCCAATACAAAGCAAAATGGATGTATCTAGTTATTATCTCATTATTAAGTTCACCTGAACAACCGCAATTACCGAAGAGGATAAGCCCTGACAGCAAAAGAAACCCAGAGACTCCCTTCATAACCTGATGTGCTCCCAGAACATCAGTGAGGTTTCAAGTTGCCACAACCAGCGCCAAAGACAGTCTGCATTCAGACACAGTGGGCTTTTGTTTTGTTTCTGGTTGGATGGTTGGTTGGTTGGTTGATTGGTTGGTTGGGTTTTTGTTTGTTTGTTTGTTTTGTTGTTTTTTTTTCTTTTAGACAAGGTCTCCCTGTGTAGCCTGAACTGAGCTGGAAATTGTTCTGTAGAACAGGCTAGCCTTGAAGTCACAGAGATCCACCTGTCTTTGCCTCTGAATCTGCCTCCTGAGTGCTGAATAATAATAATAATAATAATAATAATAATAATAATAATAATAATATACATAATTAAATATTATTTTCAGGAGCCAATTCTAACCTTCTACCTTGATGAGGCAGGGTCTCTGCTGCCACAGTGTATGCCAGGATAGCTCTCCCACAGACTCCCAATGATTCTTTGTTCTCTGCCTCCCATCTTACTCTAGGAGTACTGGGATGGATCACAGATACCCGCCCTACATCTACCTTTTTCTACTAACTCAGACCATTAGGCTTGTTTGGCTAGCATTTTTTTTTTTTCAGAGTTGAGGATCTAACCCAGAGCCTTGCGCTTGCTAGGCAAGTGCTCTCTACCACTGAGCTAAATCCCCAACCCCTTATGGCTAGCACTTTTATCTCCTTAGTTACCTTCCTGGATTCTATAGGAAACGTTTTAAAAGTACAAATCATGGAAGGGGATTAGCTGCAGCTCAGCAGCAGGGCACTTGCCTAGTGTTGCCTGAGTTTGATCCCAGCACAGGGGGAAGAAAGGAAGAGAGAAAGGACAAGGAAAGAGTAAGATGCAAACAACACAGAGAAAGAAAAACCACTCAGTACAAGATGCAAGCATGCAGCTTCTCATTGCTGTCTGCTCTGTGTGACAGTAGTCTTGGAATCAGTAAGAAAGATGACATAGGTCTAGAATTGAGGTGGATGGAGCTAAGCTGAAGGAGCCAGATCTTCAGGATCCATGGCCATCTTAAAGAACAGGCGGCAGATTGAAGTGGGGGTTGGGAGAGCCTGCTCTCTATTTACTGTGGCTGAGACTAGCAGGAGGCCATGAGATGCTGAGCTTTCGAGTCTGTCCCATGTATCTTCTTGTTATGAAGCTCTGAGGCATTGAGGAATGCATCAACCTCAGGAAAGAACTTGAAGAGAACATTACTGGGATGCTACAGAGGTGAACAGAGTCCTCATTTAGGATGCAGCGTGTAGGCCTACATGTTTTGTATTAGGAAGCATCAGAGGAATTAATACTCTGGTTTGTCTCTAAGAAAGTTTAATTTTGTTTTACTCTGTCCTGAGTGTTTTGCCTGCTTTATTTATGTGTACCACTTGCATGCCTGGTACCCATGAAGGCCAGAAGAAGGCACCAAAACCCATGGAACCGTAGTTACAAATGTGCAATTTGTAGTTACAAATGGTTGCAATTGTGGGCACAAGGGATTGAGCCCAGGTCCTCTGCAAAGGCTTACCACTGAGCCAACACTCTAGCCCCTCACCCCGCCTCCATAGCTAGGCTGGAAGACAAAAACCACGTATAATTAACATGGTTGCATGGAACATAAAGAACCATTAGCTGCATTGGGTCCTATTGGTTGCCATACAAAAAGAGAGCAAAAATCAGCAGCAGACCCAGCAACTGTTGTCCGCAGGCTGTAGCTAGGCATCCAGGAGAAGACATGCAAACCTGCTATAGTGCTGGTGTATGCCTGCAATCCCAGCACTTGGAAAGGGGATGTAGGAGGATCAGAAGTTCAAGGTTCTTCTTGATTAGTGAATTTGAGTTTACCTTGGGATACACAAGGAAGGACCTGTTTCAAAAAGAGGAGAATGGGAAGCTAACCAAATAGCTTAGCCAGTAAAAGTGCTTGCTACCAGGGCTAACCACCTGAGTTCCATTCCCAGGACTCACTTACTTAGTAGAAGAGAACTGACTCCTGCAAATTGTCCCCCCACTTTCTCCCTCCCACTACAAAACCACCATAAACAAATGGATGTATAAAAAAAAAATTAAAAACAAGGCAGCACAACGGAAGTTGATGTTGGAAATAGCCTCAAAAGCAGCTTGCAGGGCTAGAGAGCTAGCTGAAGAGTCAAACGCCCTGGCTGCTTTTCCAGGGGACCTAGGTTCCATTCGCAGCACACACATAGGCCTGTATGCCTCCGCCTCGCCTGGTCAGTGAGACATCTGCTGGCTACAATGCCAGTTTCAAACAACCAACGCCCTCTTCTGGCCTTTGAGGGCAATACATGAATATGGTACACATGCATGCAGGCAAAGCACATACCTAACATAAAAAAAAAAAAAGTGCATCTTTGAAAAATGCAGTTTGCATAGAAGATTTGCCTTCCCATCTTTTTCTTTTGTTATCCTTCAACATTATTAGCCTCAACTGTGTATGGTGGAGCATGCCCGCCATCCCAGTACTTGGAATGTAGAAGCAGGAAGATTGAGGATTTGAGGCTAGCCGGGACTACAAGTTGAGATATTGTCTCAAAAAGAACAAACCAAAGAAAATTCAATACGAAACTTGTGACCCTAGCTACTACTTGACCAGCAAGTCAAAGTAGCACATTCAAGTGTAGTAGATGTTATCTATAGAACTTAGGAAAGGGTCACAAAGCATTAGCCTCTTTTGTGGAGTGGAGCTTAGAAGAGCAACTTTAAGCCAAGCTGTGGTGGTGCATGCGTTTAATCCCAGCACTTGGGATGCAGAGGCAGGTAGATTTCTGAGTTTGAGGCCAGCCTGTTCTACAGAGTGAGTTCCAGGACAGCCAGGGCTATACAGAGAAACCCTGTCCCGAAAAACCAAAAAAAAAAAAAAAAGAAGAGCAACTTTATGTGCTTAAGCCACAGGGTACAGAGCCTTCCCTGGAGTGCCAGCCCTGGACTTTCATGAGCTTTGTGTCCTGAGCTCCTATTTGTGTATATTATTAATTCACCTAAATGACTTGCTGCCTCCAGTTCAACAGATCAGCATATTATCAATAGTGCCAAGATATCAGAGGACTCAGATATCCTTGGTTCATCTTGGTTCATCTTATGACAGACATTGAGACACCTTATGGATCCCTGAAATAGGATCGTGAAGGTGTGCCATTGACCTTGTCCAATGCAAGCAATGTAGTGCTCCTGGTCCTTAAAAATTAGCACGGAGGGATTTTTTTCTTTAACTGAGCCAGTAGCTACATACTAGATGTTAGGAAGTACACAGTCACACCTCTGTACTCATGTGGTATTGGTTCCAGGACTCCAAATGGAAACCAAAATCATTAATACGCAAGTCTCTTGTGTGCTGTGGTGCACTGACTGCATATCACTTACATATCACCTGCTCTGTGCTTTAAATCATCTCTATTTTACTTCTAGTAAGTGCTGCTTATATAGTTTTTATGCTTATATAGTTATGGGATAATAACAAGAAGAAAAAGACCGTGCATGTTCAGAACAGTGCAGACACTAGACCTATCTATATAATTTTTCATTCACGTTTATAGGGGGCCACATGGAAGTATGTAGAAGTCACAAAGTTAGGTTCTCCCCTTGTACCATATGGGTACTGAGAATTGAACTCACATCCTTGGGCTTGGTGGCAGGCACCTTTCTTCTCCCCAAGCCATCTCAATGGCCACTAACTGCATTTTTGATCTGTGGCTAGTTGAATTCACAAATGAAGAATCTATTGTTATAGGAGGACCACTGCATTAATTTCCATTTTTATATAATTACTATTTCTAGAACCACAATGTAATTGGATTCACCATTTGATAAACTGTATGGAAATTTATAGCCAATACCCAATATGTCTGACTTCTTCATGGGCAATGCAAAAAGAAGTGGGGTTTCACTCACCCTGGGGTTTGTCTTCAGACTGGTAGTGATCTGCCTGCCTCTGCATCTAGGTGTTGGAATTTGAGGTGTGCATGGGTACTGAAGTCTTCAGAGGTGATTCTCATAGCTATTTCTCCAGGAATGTGGTATGCTGGTAGAGAGGGTAAATTTCATTGGCTTCCATTGGGTTTGTCTTGGTCTTTATCCCATGGGTCAGGCAGTAGTCAGTTTTAGTGCTCTTCCAGTTATTAAGAATGTCTATGCCAGGCTGTGGTGGCACACGCCTTTAATCCCAGCACTTGGGAGGCAGAGGCAGTCGGATTTCTGAGTTCAAGGCCAGCCTGGTCTACAGAGTGAGTTCCAGGACAGCCAGGGCTATTTATACAGAGAAACCCTGTCTCGAAAAACCAAAGGGGGTGGGGGGGGAAGAATGTCTACAGGCTGGAGAGATGGCTCAGCGCTTAAGAGCACTGACTGTTCTTCTGAAGGTCCTGAGTTCAAATCCAAGCAACCACATGGTGGCTCACAACCATCCATAATGAGGTCTGATGTCCTTTTCTGGGGTGTCTGAAGACAGCTACAGTGTACTCACACATAATAAATAAATAAATCTTTAAAAAAAATTTAAAAGAAAGGAAAGTCTACCCAATAGCAGGAAACTACCTTCATGACTAGAAATGTAACTACACGTGTGATGCATGCATTTATTGGGACAGCTGTGAGGAAAACTGACTTAAGACTGGATGTTATCACCAGCCCTGTGTTTTTCTTCTATCCTCCCTCCTCTTTCTCTTTCATTCCTTTTTTCTTTCTTTGTTTTTTAAAGGTTTATTTATTTATTTTATGTATGAGTGCAATTACAGCTGTCTTCAGACACACCAGAAGAGGGCGTCAGATCCCATTATAGATGGTTGTGAGCCACCATGTAGTTGCTGGGAGTTGAACTCAGGACCTCTTAACCACTGAGCCATCTCTCCAGCCCTTTTCTTCCTTTTTCTTTTGATAGTTTTAAAAACATATTTTTAAAGATTTGGACTTGCCTTGGTGGGGTGGGTCATGACTTTAATCCTAGCACCTGGAAGACAGAGATAGGTGGATTTCTGTGAGTTTGATGTCAGACTAGTATACATAGCAAGTTCCAAGCTGGCTGGGGTCATGTAGTGAGACCCTAAAGGAGGGAGTACCACATAAACTAGGTCAGCACTAGTGACGGGGATAGGGGGATCGGAGGGGCAGAAGCGGGCTAGGGAAATGATTCAGTAGGTAAAATGAGCCATGTATTCATGAAGACTTGAATTACCCCAGCATCCACAGAAAAAGCTAGGTGTAGTGATTTGTATCTAGGTCTAAACAAGCAGATCCTTGGAGCTCAAGGGGAAAATCAGTCTAGCCAATGTTTAATAAGAGATCCTGTCTCAATCAATCAATCAATCAATAATAGAGAAATAAATAATAGTAACAGAGGAAGATGCCATATATATATATTTATGTATATATACATATACATATATATATCTTTTTTTTTTTGGTTTTTCGAGACAGGGTTTCTCTGTATAGCCCTGGCTGTCCTGGAACTCACTCTGTAGACCAGACTGGCCTCGAACTCAGAAATCTGCCTGCCTCTGCCTCCCAAATGCTGGGATTAAAGGAGTGTGCCACCACTGCCGGGGCTGATACCTATCTCTTGCCTCACACATGCGGGAACACGTACCCACATGTGTATACACACAAGCCAAAATTTAAAGGAGTTGTTGTTTGGACATTCCTCAGCTACCTAATGAGTTTGAAGCTAGCCTGGCCTACTTGAAACCGTGTCTCAGAAAATAAAAAGATACACACAACACTGCTTTGCAACCCAGCAGCTAGGAAGAGGCAAGTATCATTCACAGTAGCCTCTGTGAGCCTCAGTTTCTTCATCCAACATCTGAAGAACTAGGAAGCAAGAAAATGAAACGTGAGCAAGATTTTGGTAGAGAGGGCAAAAGAGGTTTTGCCTCAAGCACGCTGTAGTCCACCCCAATCTGAAATCCTTTCAGAAACTGGGTTTCTAGAAAGCTTTGTTAGTCGTGGGCTGGAGGACGAGGCAGAGGCAAGAGCTACAGGTGCGGAGATGGGGGTGGGGTGGGGGAGCTGGGAGCCGGCGAGCCCCCGAGCCAGGAGGAAGCTTTAGGGGAACTTCTGCATCGTGCTGGCGCCGAATCTCCCCGGGTGGCCGCTCCTCCTGGAGGTCTGGGCGGGGTGCTCCTCCCCAGGGCACGAGCTGCCAGACTCCCCTCCCGGTGCCTGAGGCCAACCCCCGGGGAGACTACAGAGCAGAAGGGATTCAAAGAAGCCTTGTCAGGTACAGGTGTGTGCATTCCGGGCCTGACAGCCGCCTCCCCGCCTGCTCTCCCGACCGTTTGTCCGAAGGCGTTCTGCTAAAGAAAGCCGCCTTGTTTAGCGCAGTTGCCAACCCGGGCTTCCTGCCCGCTTTCCGCCGGAGCTGGAGCTGGCCGGGTCTCTATGCCTTCAAGCCCGTCGCATCCTCGTTGCTTCGGTGAGATGGGTTAGACCTATAAGAGGCGGCGGAGGGAAAGACCTCAGCCTCTGCCCAAGTAAGCCTGAGTACCTAGCTAAGGGCAATCCCCAACGTAAAGTCTGCTCTAAAAGCTGGGACCCCAGCCAGTGCGAACGGACGAAGGACGCAGGCTGGGACCATTCTTAGGAAGACGAGTTCCCCATCCAGCCTCTAGGTGGCAGGACTCTTCCCAAGACGGCAGAGAAATAACTCTGGGCATAGCCCTCAGAGCCGGGCGTGGGCAAGGGAAGCTTGGAAGACAGAGAACATGTTAGTTCATTTCCAAGTTGATCAAGTTCCCACCGGAGTTAATGTCTTAGCATCTGCGGGAGGCATCGCAGTGGGGCGGGGGGTGGGGGTGAAGCCATGATCCCAAATCAAGATTTCAGGATTCACGGTTCCAGCTAGTGTTAGCAGGCGCTCTCCTCCTGATTCATTGAATTCTTAGGGCACGCCCTCTTTCTTTTTCCCTTCTCTCTTCCCTCACTTCCTCAATCTTCTATAGGGAAAACTGCATAAGAGGGAATACATAGATCATAAAGAAGCGTCATCTTTCCCCTCTTCCAAATACACTTCTCCAACTTAACTCACAGCTTAGCTAAGAAACCCCTGCTTCCCCCCACCCACCCCATTCACTGGGAAATGAATTTTATAAGCAGAGAATGAAAATAGAAGTACTCTACGGTTATAAACCCGTACTAAGTTTTACTAAAGCTCAAGGAAAGTAAGTCCTCTGAGAAAGTTAAACGAGGTTTCATGGAGCTGTTGGGTCCGGATGAAGGAGCAGGTTTTTGAAAGATGCTGGAAATTTCCAACAGTGGAGAGAAAACATAGACCACCAAGCTGGACCGTATTTGTAGAAGAATATCACCATCTTCAGGGGTGTAAGGGTCCATACTGACAACACAAAAGAATCATCACGATACTAGAGCTAATTAGAACAGATTGTAAAATATACCCGAGAAGTCTGGTGAAGTGTATCCTTGAGTAGAGCATTTGCAATGCACAAAGCCCTGAGTTCCATCCCCAGCGCTGCCTAAAGCTGCCTAATGCAGTGCGTGCATGTAGTAAGAACTCAGGAGGCAGAGACTGGAGGATCAACTAAGGAATGCTGAAACCTGGAGAAATAATCTTCCCCAAAGAAGAGCACACTAATTGTTTATGCCATACCAAATGTCAGCCCTGAAAACATACATACAAATAACACGCCGACTAAGCAGGTTGTATTCAGGTATGTATATATACATATATGCACAAAACAACAATAAAAAAGCCCACGCCCACAGTGACATACCTTCTCAAACAAGGCCACACCTCCTAACAGTGCCACTCCTTGGGCCAAGCATATTCAAACCATCACAAATAGCAAAGAACATTCTGGAAAGACACAAAAACACATAAACTTCATTATGTAAGTGCATCACATGTGTATTCTGAATACAGAGCAGACAAAGCACAGAGAAAACAGAATGACCGTCTGAGGTAATCGCAAAATAATGTTGCTGTCATACTCCAAATTACAAAAAGCTCCATTTTTTTCTTCCAGTCTCCAATGCAATTGTAAGCCTCACCCTACCCCCGCCACCAAGACAGGGTTTCTCTGTGTATCCTTGGCTGTCCTGGAACTCATAAGAGATCTGCCAGCCTCTGCCTCCTGAGTGCTGGGATTAAAGGCATGTGCCACCACTGCCCAGCATAACCGTAATTATTAAAATAAGTTATTTATTTTATTTAAAGTATCAAGAATTCTCTCTCTCTAAGGCTGGTCATGGTGTAATACCTTTAATCCTAGCATTTCAAGGCAGAAGCAAGTGGATCTCTGTGAGCTTGAGGCTAATTTGAATTCTTGGCTAGTAGAGGCTTCATAGGAAGACCCTGTTTCAAAAAATGGAAGGAAGGAAGGAAGGAAGGAAGGAAGGAAGGAAGGAAGGAAGATTGGGATGGAGAGATAAATCAGTGGTTAAGAGCACTGGCTGCTCCTCCAGAGGATCTAAATTCAATTCTCAGCATCCACATGGTTGCTCACAACTGTCTAAAACTCCAGTTCCAAGGGATCTGATCCCCTCTTCTGGCCTCTCTGGGCACTGCATATACATAGTACACAAACACATGCAGACAAAACATGCAAGGAAATAAAAAAATAATAATAAAATGAAATAATTTTAAAATCTTTTTAAAGGAAGAGTCTCTCTCTCTCTCTCCTTCTTTAAAGTGTTGACCTATTATCCTACCATGTCCTTAGACCCGAGTCTGGACTAGAATTAAGGTTGAAACTGCAGGTGAAAGCTGCACACAGTGGCACATTCCTATAATCTATGCCCTCTAGAAGGTAAGAAAGGGAAATCACAAAGAGATCCAGGCCACCCCGGCTACTTAGGGAGTTGTCCCAAACAACAAAACAAAAAGCAGACAGCAGCAACAATTCAACAGACATTAGATACATTTAGCCCTGGTGCTGGAAAGAGGAGAGAGAGGGGGGTGAGGGAGGGAGGGATGGAAGGGAGAGAGGGGGGTGAGGGAGGGAGGGAGGGAGGGAGGAAGAGAAACAAACTTTGTCCTGAAATCCTTACTCCCATTTACTGCAGAGTGTGATTTAACTTAAGGAAAGGGCTATTATAGGCTAAGCTAAAATGAAGTCATAGTGTGTTGTTACCTTAGGGCCTTAGTCCTGATGGGGGACTTTGTAAGAGCGCCATATGGGGCTGGAGAGATGGCTCAGTGGTTAAGAGTACTTGCTGCTCTTCCAGAGGACCTGTTATAGGTCCCAGCTCTGGTGTCATAATTGTCTTTCTCTCCAGCTCCAGGGAATCCAACTCCCTCTTTTGGCCTCTGTGGGCACACACAAACATGGCATGTGCATATTGCACACACATAAATAAAGATAATTGTGTTTGTTTGTTTTTGTCTTTGTGAGACAGGGTTTCTCTGTGTAGCCCTGGCTGTCTTCGAACTCACTCTGTAGACCAGGCTGGACTTGAACTCAGAGATCTGCCTGCCTCTGCTGGGATTAAAGGCATGCACCACCACTACTCTGAAAAAATAAAAGTATTTTTTAAGAAGACAGCCAGGCAGATACACACATACACACACATTGCTTACATTGGTGTGAACAATGGCAGAGTGGTACAGCTAGACGCCAAGGAACCTAAAAATTCCTGGTGACATCAGAAGCTAAGAGAAAGTCACAGGGCCAACCCCTCAGTTGGGCAGCTTCCTCTGCTAGCTCCTTCATTGTGGATTTCTAACCTTCATAACTATGTGAGGAAAAATGTCCAGTATTTTTGTTTTGTTTGAGGAGGTAGGGATTACAGAGACAAGATCTCACTGTGGAGCCCTGGCTGACCTGAAACGTCCTAGAGCTCCACATGTCTCTGCCTCCCAGGTGCTGGGATTAAAGGGTATGCTACCACACCGGACTAAAATTTCCCTTCTTTTAAGCTACTTAGTAGGTGATACTTTATTCTGGGATCAATAGGAAATTCTAAAGAGGAAGAAATCTTGGCCAGGCATTATTTGAATAAATTCCTCCAAAGTTTACTAACCAACATGTATATGATTCTTAAAAATATTTTATTTTATGTTTTATTAATTTTATTGTATGTATGTATGTATGTATGTATGTATGTATATACGTGTACCTCATGAAAACAGGAACCTCGGAAGTCCAAAGAGATGCTGAACCCCTTGGAACTGGAGTTGTAAGCTAACTTGTAGGTGCTGGGAACCAAATTAGGGGCCTCTGCAAGAGCAGTAAGTGCTCTTAACCACTGAGGCTCTCTCCAGCCTCATAGTTGTCTTTATTTCATTATTTTATGTGTATGGATATTTTGCCTGCATGCCTGTCTGTGTATCATGTGCATATAGTGCTTGCAGAGGCCAGAAGAAGGCATCGAGTCCTCTGGAACTGGAGGTACAGATGGTCATGAGCCTTCCTGTGGGTGCTAGGGACTGAACCCCAGTCCTCTGAAAGGCTGCAAATGCTCTTAACAGCTGAGCCGTCTCTCCAGCCCCAAGAGTACAATATTCAATGAGATCATTCAGATCATGTATATACTTACTTATTTTGAGACAGAGTCTCCCTTTGTTACCCAGGCTGGCTTCAAATCCTAGTCTCTGTGATCCTCCCATGTCAATCTCCTTAGATGTACCAGGAGTACGGTCATGCACTACCCTGCCTAGCTATCCAACTTGGTTTTGTTGTTGTTTTGCTTTTAGACTGGGTCTCATGTATCTCAGACTGATCTCAAAATCACTGTAGTTGAAGATGACCCTGAATTTCTTCTCCTCTTGCCTCCTTCCTCTGCAGAGCTAAGATTACAGGTGTGTGCTACCCTATCAGTTTATTTAGTGCTGGGGATGGAACCTAAGGCACCATGAATGCTAGCCAAGCCCTCTACCAACTGAGCTGCATCCTCAGGTCCCAAGTTGTATTTTTAATGAAAAGACATTTTGGTAGTAGAGGTTGGCATATCTGTTGGCAGACATTTGAAGACTGCTGAGCCCTCCCTCTCTTCAGCCCCTTGCCCTAACTTGTACCCTGGTTTCCCCTAGGAGACCAAAAGGCAACTTGGCTGGCTTCCCAGCCAGCTGCCCCCCACCCCCAAGGAAAGCCACCCAAGCTTGCTTGTTGCTTTGGAGCTGGGCTTAGCAGTAGAAGAAACCAGCCCCCTCCCCAGTAGCACCAGAAAAACAAGGCAGGACTGGGAGAATCGTGGGGTTTACTAGCCAACCAGCTCACTCTAACTGAATTTACAAAGTATTAATCTGAGTTTGTACAGAAGGACATGGGCCGTTGAAGGGAGAAGGCCCTTTATGCTTATTTTATTTAGTGTCTTAGAGGAGTGACTAAATGGCATGGAAGTCAGAGGATAGCTTTTAGGAATTGGTTTTCTCCTTCTACCTTGTGGGTGCTGGAGACTAAAAGCAGATAGTCAGGCTTGTTGGCAAATGCCTTATCCCACTGAGGCATCTCACTGGCCCCCCTCTGCTAGGATGAGGGGGAGACTGGACATGGTGGGGCATGGATGGTGGTGGTAGAAGCAGAGGCATCACAAGCACAGAGTTATCCTCCGCTACACAGAGTTCTAGGCCAGCCTGGGATAGAGGAGGCCCTGAGTGTAAGGGGGAGGGAACATCTGCATGGTAAAATCAAGGACTCAAGCTCAGCAGGATGCTCTGTGCTCCAACCCAGCCTCCTTTCTCAGCTGGCTGGAGCAGGTCTCTCCAAGCTCCTGAGAGTTTCGATTCTGCCACTAGGGACTCATCTAGCTGGAATATTCTTCCTAATTTATAAATGCTGCCTGCTCCCAGCTCCTGACTGGGAATGGCTAGAGGAACTCTCCAAGCAGGGTCTTGTTTTTTCTGCCCCTCATTCCAATAGGGGATACGTTAGGGAAAAATAAGGACACTGAGCCAGTCATGTATTCACTCAAACTTTGCAGGAATAAGGAAATTCTTATTCCTCTCCATTGGAAATGTTCTACCCTCCAGAAAACCTGGGTGAGCTGGCAAAAGGAGCAGCAAAGACAAGAACAACACAAAATACAAGCAAACTAATAAAAATCCGGAGGGGGCAGGGAGTGTTCAAGCAGCGGAAACTGGAGACTTGCCACTGGGGCTGAGGCTTCTTTGGCCCCAGGTGCTAAAGGATGGACCCTGAGCCTGGAATCCTATAAAGACTCTAGTTCAAAGCCAAGAGGAAGATTAGAGACCACTTCTCAAAGCTGGACCTCTGCCAAGGGCCACACCTTAATGAAAGAGAGAACTAGAAAATCCCATACAGGAGGAAAAGGGGTGCGTGGGAAAGAAATCACTTGGGCTCTGGCTCCGGGTAGCATGGAGGCTTTATTTTCCAATTTAAAAAATATTTGTGTGTGTGTGTGTGTGTGTGTGTGTGTGTATTGAATGTGTGTGCATGTATATGTGTTGTGTATGCGTATGTGTTGTATGTATATGCATGTAGTGTGTTTATGTGGTGTGTGTGTGTGTGTGTGTGTGTGTGTGTGTGTGTGTGTGCTTGTGCACATACCCTTAAGTAAAAGTCAGAAGCTGGAAGTGAGCTCCACTCCTTCCGCCATAGGTTCCAGGAATGTACCTCAGGCACCTTTGCATGAAGAGCCATCAGCAACCCTGCTCTGGGAAGTCTTTTCAGGAAACTCATAGCCAAGCTCAACCCACACTTCTCTTTCTCTCTTTCCTTCCCTTCCCCTCCCTTTCTCTCCCCTCCTCTAGTCTCCTCTTGAATCCAGGGCTCGATGCATTGTCCATGCTGACCTCAACCCCTCCCCTTCCCCCCTCCCTTAAGCAGGGTCATCCTGCCTTAGCCTCTTGGGTAGTTGGGACTATAGGCGCTCCCTAGCAGCTACCACACTGACTTTGCCTCTTTCTTGGGATGAAGAAAGACCTGTGATTTACAATGATTTGAATAGGAGTCCCACAGAATAGAAGCTCAATCTCCAAATTTGTGTTAATAGAATTTAGAGACAGGATTCTTTAGGAGGCCATTAGCATTAGATGAGATCATTAAGGTCTCAAAATGGTGTTTGTGCTTCTCTCTCTCTCTCTCTCTCTCTCTCTCTCTCTCTCTCTCTCTCTCTCTCTCTCTCTCTCTCTCTCTGTGTGTGTGTGTGTGTGTGTGTGTGTGTGTGTGTGTATGTGTGTGTGTGTGTGTTATTTTAGAAAATTTTAAGGATACTCAGAATACAAAAGAGTATGTGTACTATGTAATATAAGACTACATGAAGAGGGCCAATGAAGTGGCTCAACAAGAAAAAGAACCTACAGCCAAGCTCACTTCAATCCTGGAGCCTATGTGGTTGAAGGATAGAACTGACTGCTGAAATTTTTTTTTTTTGGGGGGGGGTTCTTTTTTCTTTCTTTTTTTTTTGGTTTTTCGAGACAGAGTTTCTCTGTGTAGCCCTGGCTGTCCTACTCACTCTGTAGACCAGGCTGTCCTTGAACTCAGAAATCCTCCTGCCTCTGCTTCTCAAGTGCTGGGATTAAAAGCGTGCACCACCACCATTGCCCGGACTGACTGCTGAAATCTAACCTCTGACTGCCATGAGTTGAGAGTCTGCACCTATACAATAGATAGACAGACAGGTAGATAGATAGATAGATAGATAGATAGATAGATAGATAGATAGATAGATAGATAGATAGGTAGGTAGGTAGATAGATAGATAGATAGATAGATAGATAGATAGATAAATGATAGATAGAGAGATATATAGATACATAGATAGATAGATATTAGATGATAAATAGATGATAGACAGACAGAAAGATAAAGAGTTCTATGAATGTAGCATCCAGCTTCGGTGAATTTTAAGTTATGGATGGTATCTTTTGTCTATTCCTTTACCAATTTCCTCAATCTCCATTTTTTTAAAAGCAAAACACAGCAATTATATCAGTTTGTTTGTAAATATGTTAATAGTAAAGGTAGTAATGATTGGGCTGGACTCCTTTCCCAGAGGGCCTGAGAATTCCCAGGCTGGAGTTATCACAGAGAAGGGAGCTTCAGTTGGGGAAATGTCTTCATGAGATCCAGCTGTGGGACTTTTCTCAATTAGTGATCAAGGGGGTAGGGCCCCTTGTGGGTGGTGCCATCCTTGGGCTGGAAGTCTTGGGTTCTATAAGAGGGCAGGCTGAGCAAGCCAGGGGAAGCAAGGCAGTAAGGAACATCCCTCCATGTCCTCTGCATCAGCTCCTGCTTCCTGACCTGTTTGAGTTCCAGTCCTGACTTCCTTTGATGATCAACAGTAATGTGGAAGTGGAATAAACCCTTTCCTCCCCAACTTGCTTCTTGGTCATGATGTTTGTGGAGGAATAGAAACCGTGACTAAGACATGCTGGTTCATTTTTCTTTTTATGTTTGTTGAAATTTTGATGAGCTCTACCAAACTGTGAAGGATTGATTGTCAATGGGCCAAACCAAAACCAAAACCAAAACCACAACCACAACCGCAACCAAACCTATAACAAACTACCTCCCCACACTCACAAACAATTCTAATTATCCCTTCTGAAGAAATATTCATATAGTGAAGATTCCCAGTGATACTTTAATATAATGTGTTTATGTATATACATATTAATATAATTTATGTATATATGTATATTTATATATACATATGTGTATATGTATAGTGCACTTAGGGGGTAAAAACATTGCTAAAAATTTAAATGCCCTTCAAGAGTGAACACTATGCATCCCTGAGCTCACCTTGCCCGCACCACCAGAGTTAGCTCTGCTCTGCTGTTCAGGCAAGATGCAGGGCCCACTCTCCTAGATCCAGAGTTGGCTCACCCCAAAATCTAAATCATCTCAACTTTTGGGGTGCATGAAAGGACCAGTCCTTCTGATCCAAAGCCATAGGATCTCCATGATACAGAGCAAGAGCAGGATAACCTGGAGAAGGCCCCGTGAGTATTGATCCAGTATTGAAGGTGTCACAGAAGCCAGAGATCTCAAACCAGACCAATGACTCATTACAGTGAACATTTGCAAGTGAAGATGTGTGGATAGGGGGATATACTATAGGGGAACACTGCGATGCACGGCAGCTTCCATGGTGAGATGTTTTCTATGCTTTGTTTTTGTTGTTGTTTGTGTATGTGTGTGTGTTTATTTTGGAGGGAGGTTGCAAGGACAAAGAGTGGATATGAAGGGATGGAGAGATGAGTTTAGCAAAACTCACAAAGAATCAATAAAAAGAAAAAAATTAAAAATAAATAAATTTTAAAAATGAAAAAAATTTAGCTGGGCAGTGACAGTACATGCTCTTAATCCCAATACTTGGGAGGCAGAGGGAAGTGGATGTCTGAGTTTGAGTCCAGCATGGTCTATAGAGAGAATGAGAGTTCCAAGTCAGCCAGGGCTACACAGAGAAACCCTATCTCAAAAACCCAAAACCAACCAACCAAACCCTTCTTAACCCCTGCTATAAACTGGAGAAGGAGATCCCTGCAAACCCCAAGCCATGCTGAAGAATCACTGTCTTCCTAAGTGGTACCAAAGTCCACCTCCCTCCCAGCACCAGCTATCACTTGAGGCTGGGATTGGCATCCGGGTGCTGGCTGCAGTCCCGGATCCCATTATCTGACAGGAAGCTGATGGAGGGCATTCGCTAGTCTACCATGTGCATGGAAAACACGGTGGGAAGACAAGCTTCGTTGTTATTCTCAAGCTTGTTCCAGCAGAAGGGACCTTGCTTGGCTCTGCTAGGGTGAGGTGATAAGAAAACAGGATGAGGGGATTTGAAAAGAAAGCAGGAGAACAAATGGATCAGGAGAATGAGTGAGAGAAAAGAGAAAAGATGAAGGAAATACCAAAGGAGGTAGGGAGATTGAAAAGGGAGAGGCTCGAGGTGGAAAGGAGTGGGCATGAGAGGAGGACAGGAGTTTGGAATAGTTCTCTTTTAAGATATTTATTTTAATTTTTAATAATTTTATACATGCAGTGTATGGTGGTCGTAACCATCCCCTCCCAGGCCCTCTTCCCCATCCCCAAACCCTCCCGCACCTTCATGATCTTTTTTTTTTTTTTTTTTTTTTTTGGTTTTTCGAGACAGGGTTTCTCTGTGTAGCCTTGGCTGTCCTGGAACTCACTCTGTAGACCAGGCTGGCCTCGAGCTCAGAAATCCACCTGCCTCTGCCTCCCAAGTGCTGGGATTAAAGGCATGTGCCACCACCGCCCAGCTCATGATCTCTTATTTTATCTTTTTAAAAAATGCGTATGAGTGTTGTACTGGCTGCTTTTGTGTGTCAACTTGACACAGGATGGAGTTATCACAGAGAAGAGAGCTTCAGTTGGGGAAGTGCCTTCATGAGATCCAGCTTTGAGGCATTTTCTCAATTAGTGATCACGGGGGTAGGGCCCCTTGTGGGTGGTGCCATCCCTGGGCTGGAAGTCTTGGGTTCTATAAGAGAGCAGGCTGAGCAAGCCAGGAGAAGCAAGCCAGTAAGGAACAACTCTCCATGGCATCTGTGTCAGCTCCTGCTTCCTGACCTGCCTGAGTTCCAGTCCTGACTTCCTCTGGTGATCAGCAGCAATGTGGAAGTAAGCTAAATAAACCCTTTCCTCCCCAACTTGCTTCATAGTCATGATGTTTTGTGCAAGAATAGAAACCCTGACTAAGACAGGTGTTTTGTTTGCATGGATGCTATGGCATCATGTATGTGCCTGATGCTGGAGGAGGCCGGAAGAGATTACTGGGTCATCTGGAACTGGAGTTATAGACAGTTGTAGCTGCCATGTGGGTGCTGGAGAATCAAACCCAGGTCCTCCAGAAGAGCAGCCAGTTCTTCTGCTGAACTGAACTTAGCTATATATTTACTTACCTTTTTCATAACCTATGGTGGTGGTTTGAATGAGATGTTCCCCATAAGTCTCAGGCATTCGAATAGTTGGTCCACAGTTTATAGCCATGTAGACTTTGGAGATTGTGATCTTGATGGAAGAAGTGTTATCACTAGAGGGTGGGCGTTGAAGTTTCAAATGTCTGGTGCCGTTTCTAATACGTTCTTTTTGCTTCCTTTATAGCGTCAGATAGTTTCAGCAGCTCTCAGCTGTTCTTGCTGCCACACTTCCACTCGAACATCAGGCAGCCCCTAACATTCTGGAAACATTAGCCCCCAAATAAACCATTTCTTCTCAAAGTTGCCTTGGTCCTGGTGCTTTATCACAGCAATAGAAAAATAAGATACCTACTATGTGTATCACCTGTGTGCCCATGGAGATAGAGCTGTCCTCTGAGTGTGGGCAACTTACCAGAGCCCAGACCCCTAAAGAACACTGACTCTTCCTCTCCCAGCATCCATGAACTGCCAACAGCTCCTCAGCTGGGGGGTGGGACCTACTGAGTCCCTTCCTGATCCCTGGTAGAGTGTTGACTAGTTTGCTCTCATGCAGGCAACCAGAGTTGTGAGTTCATGGGTACCATAGCCCCATCATACCCAGAAGACGTTAGTCCTCAGCAGTCCTATCAGGCCCCTGGCTCTTACGATCTGCCCATCTTCCGTGTTGTGTCTTGATGTTCCTCGAGGGAAGAGAACCCTATACAGATGTTTCCCTTAAGGCTGTGCAGCCCACAGTCACCCTCTGTGCTTTGCCCAGCGGTGGCTCTCAGCATTAACCCTCTGTTCACTGAAAAGAAGTTCTCTAATGAGGGCTGAGAACCCCGCTAATCACAGGATTTTACGTCTGGAATTTCAGGCATCTGAGACACAGAGAGGAAGGAAGACACAGTGAAAAGTCAACCTGGCGATAAGTACTATTTTAATTTCGGAGTCACCTAAGAGGGGAGGATAAACACACACTAGTTTCTTACTAAACATCCGGTATTCAGAATGCTTTGCATTCTTGCCTGAGCCATTAAGATAAAAATGCAAAAATGTCCATTGCTGCATATGAAGCTCTCCACAAACACAGCAGCTTACATGGAGAATTTATTGTCTCTGGTAGGTTTGGAGAATCCATGACTCCAGGGGCTGCTTGATTGGGTGGTTCTGGCTGAAAGTTTGTCATGAGGATGCTTTCTATAAGATCATTGCAGGATTACACAGTTTATATTCCTTTCAAGATGGCTCAGTCTCACTGGCTAGAGATCTTACTCTTTGTCAGCTGAGTCTCTCATGGGACTGCTTAGAAACTCTCACAACATGTCAGCTGGCTTCCCCAAGAGAGCCCAGGATAGAAACTAGAGTATCTTTTATAATCTAGCTTCAGAGATCACAGTCACCAGTTTTATCATACTCCATTGGCCACGCAGACTATCTATCTTAGGATAGATAGTCTATTGCTGTGATAAAACATCAAGACCAAAAGCAACTTGGGAAGGGAAGGGTTTGTTTCATCCTCTAACTCTCAGGTCATACACCCCATCTCTGAGGGAAGTCAGGAACTCAAGGCAGGAACCTGGAAGCAGGAGCTGGCGTAGAGGCCATGACGGGTGCTGCTTATTGGCTTGCTCAGTGTGCTTTCTTATGGAACCCAGGCTCACCATCCCAGGGATGGAACCACCCACAATCAATTATAATTAAGAAAATGTTCTGCAGGCTTGCCTACAGCCAGACCTTATGGAGGCATTTCCTCAATTGATGCTCCTCCTTTCAGATGACTCTAAACTACTCAGCCTGGATGCATTTCAGCAAGCAAGTTCTCTCCTAGTTAAATTCCCTGGAGATACATGTACTAATGGGAAAGACTAGCTTTAGAAATAGTTGTGGTGATTCCCTTGTATACCAACATACCCAGAAAAAGCTGGCCATGTTGACTTGCACCTGTCATCCTAACACTTGGGAGGTAGACACAGGAGATTAAGAATTCAAGGCCCCTCAGCTACAGAGTGAGTGTGAGGCTAGCATGGGCTACATGAGAAGCCTAGACAGCTAAGTTCAATCTCCAGACCTCACATAAAGGTGGAAGGAGAGAACTAACCCCACAAATTTGTCCTCTGACTTCCACATGCCTGCTATGACACCTGTGGGTCCCCTGCTGTCTTAGTCAGGGTTTCTATTCCTGCACAAACATCATGACCAAGAAGCAAGTTGGGGAGGAAAGGGTTTATTTAGCTTACTTCCACATTGCTGTTTATCACAAAGGAAGTCAGGACTGGAATTCAGGCAGGTCAGGAAGCAGGAGCTGATGCAGAGGCCATGGAGGGATGTTCCTTACTGGCTTGCTTCCCTGGCTTGCTCATCCTGCTCTCTTATAAAACCCAAGACTTCCAGCCCAGGGATGGTACCACCCACAAGGGGCCCTACTCCCTTGATCACTAATTGAGAAAATGCCCCACAGCTGGGTCTCATGGAGGCACTTTCCCAACTGAAGCTCCCTTCTCTGTGATAACTCCAGCCTGTGTCAAGTTGACACACAAAACCAGCCAGTACACCTGCCATCCCCTCCTCCTATAATGCATACATATGCATTCACAAGCAAGCACACACACACACACACACACACACACACACACACAAAACTTTCAAGTAATAACAATGTGATCATTTGAATAAGAATGACCCCCATAAGCTCATTATGTTCGGTCATCAGAGAGTGGCACTACTTGAGAAGGATTAGGAGGTGTGGTTTGTTGGAGGAGGTATGGCCTTGTTGAAGGACATGTGTCACTGGAGGTAGGCTTTGAGATTTCAAAATCCCACCAGTCCCATTGTCTATCTTCCTGCTGCCTATAGATACAGATATAGAACTCTCAGTTACTTCTCCAGCTATGTCTACCTGTGTGTTAGCATTCTCCTCACCATGAGAATGAGCTAAACCTCTGAAACTGTAAGCCAGCCTCAATTAAATGCTTTCCCCCATAGGAATTACTATGGTCATGTCTCTTTACAGCAGTAGAACCTAAGACAAACAGTCTACAAACAGGTAGTCCTAGCCCTTAGGGAGCACAAGGCCAGCATGGTCTACTAAAGACTGTCTCAGAATAAAAAGTGCCAGTCAGACATGGTCATGTAGCTCAGTTGTGGGGTATACAATTAGGCCTTAAGGTCAACTCTCCATTACCATATAAGAAAACAAACCAGGCCAGTGTATACTGTATTAATCTCTAATGATACAAAGCTCAAACAGGCAAAAGCCTGTCCCACCATGCTCTGCAAGGTCTTGCTTTATAGAGCCAAGCTAACCTAAAACTCAAGATGATCCTCTAGCCGTGTGTGTGTGTGTGTGTGTGTGTGTGTATGTGTGTGTGTGTGTGAAGAGAGGGTCTTTCTGTAGCCCTGGTTGCCCTGGAACTTGTTATGTGGATAACACTGGCCTCGAACTCACAAAAATCTGCCTCTGCCTTCCATACGATGGGATTTTTTTTTTTTTTTTCGAGACAGGGTTTCTCTGAGTAGCCCTGGCTGTCCTGGAACTCACTCTGTAGACCAGGCTGGCCTCGAACTCAGAAATCGGCCTGTCTCTGCCTCCCAAGTGCTGAGATTAAAGGCGTGCGCCACCACCACCTGGCTTTTTACTTAGTTTTTTAAGACAGGATCTCTTCACTGAACCTGAAGCTTGCCTTTTCAGCTATACTGTTGGTCAAAGCCCTCAGACCCAATGTCCCCATCAGCACACACCCCACCCCCTACCCCCCACCACACCACACATTGGAATTACAGGCACTATAATGGAGATTAAAATCGGGTCCCCGAGCTTGCACAGCAAGAACTTTATCCTCTGAGCCATCCCTGCAGCCCTTTAAAGGTTTGTTTGTTTTTATGTGTACACCTGTTTTGCCTTCATGTACATACATGTGCCAGTGCTTGCCTGGTGCCTGAGGATGACAGAAAGGGGCTTCGAATTGGTTGTGAACCACCATGTGGGTGCTAGAATCAAACTCAAGTAGTAAGTGCTCTTAACCCTGAGCTACCTGTTTAGCACTGAGTTTTTACAGTATATTATTGGGATGGCTTTTAGCAGTGGATTTAGAACTCTTGTCTTAACATCTCATCTTAGAAAACGAACACTCAACAATGATGACAATGAGAGTTAAGTACACAATGGTCCCTGTCCATGTACCAGGGTAAGTGATGAGGGTTTGAATCAAGTATAAGAGGCCTAAAGAAGCTCAGGCTTGAATTCCCAGCACTTGGGAAGCTGAGACAGAAGGATTAATGTGAGTTCAAGGCCAGCCTAGGCTACATTGCAGAACTCTGTCTTGGAAGCTGGTACCCTCAGGTCATCGACGTGCCTTCCCCACAGTCAGGGTGAACCCAGCTGCAGAACTTCACAAGGCACTGACAGCCTAGCCCACCGCTCTGGCGGCTGAGCCCCTCCTTCTAGAAATGTTAGCCCTGGAGGAATGTCGGCATGGCTTTGCCTCCTGGGTCCCACCCATTGTGTCCAGCCTTTCTGAAGTCCTTTTGTCCAGCTGACAGAAGCCATAACTGAATTCACTGACAAGAGTTGAACTATGCTTTCTCTTCCCTTCACTGCTCCCCCACCTCAGTCTACAAGGAGCCTTCCAAGTTCATTACTGCAGATGGTCCTGGTCGAGACCCAGGGGCTGGGGCAGAAGCTTATTATCCAGCCCCCAGGATAGTGAGCACTGGCCGGCAGCCGCAGTTCTTCTGAAACAGTCACATCCAATTAGAAGAAACGTTAATCGCTTTCCTCTGGAGCCCATTAACAAATTAGTCCTACCACAAACTGAGAGGGACTGGATGGGACCAAATACCTTTTGCCCACTGGATAATCTGATAATTTGGAGAAGAAACAGTGCAGAACACTGGTGTGAGTGTGTTGGGGAGGGGAGGCGGGGTCAAAAGTATGAGTGGCAGGTGATGAGAGGAGGGATCTGATCCTGCGTGCCCATGCCACTCAGGAAAGAAGCCTTCCTGGTACCAAGTAACTCTGTTATTATGTTAGGATGGTCCAAGTCAGGTAACACAGCAGTAATTAATTTAATTTAATTTAATTTAATTTTTTTGTTTTGTTTTCTGAGACCAGGTTTCTCTGTGTAGACCTAGCTGTACTAGAACTCAAGTCTATAGACCAGACTGACCTCAGACTCAGAGATCCTCCTGCCTCTGCCTCCCCTATGCTGGAATTAAAGGTTTGCGGCCACCACTGTCTGGTCTTATTTAATTTTTAAAATTTACATGTGTGGGTATTTTGCCTGGCTCTATGTCTATGTGTTACATGCATGGTATGCCCAATCACAGCAGAAGAAGGCATCAGATGCTCTTGGAATTGTAGTTACAAATTGTTGTCCAGCGTCATACGGGTACTGAGAATTGAAACTAGGTCTTCTGGAAGAACAACAAACTGCTCTTAACTTCTGGGCCATCTCTCCAGCCCCATCTGAGAATTAAAACTTTAAAATATATACATTTTAAATATACACACACATATACGTATATATGCCTCTGTGGCATTCTTGTGGCTGTTCTCCCAAGCACTATAGTGGAGAGCCCAGAAACTGACCCATATCCATGGTCAATGGATTTGCAACTAAAGTGGCCAGTCAACTCAGTGGAAAGGAAACCCTTTTCAGAATATTTTTTCCTTTATTATTTTTATTTATTTATGTGTCTATCTGTGCATGTGAGTACAGGAGCCCTGAGAGATCTGAGCCATTGAATGCCTGGACCTGGAGTTATAGGGTGTTGTAAGTCACCTGACATGTTTGGGGAAACCGCTCTCAGATCCTCTGCAAGAACAGTGTGTACCCATAACTGCTGAGCCATCTCTCCATCACTAGAAAGGAATTGTTTTGGTTAGCCAAGCCTTTAATGGCTAAGCTGTGTCTCCAGTCCAAATAAAAATCTTTTAAACAAATGTTGGTGAACAAGTCCATTGCCTTCTTATCTGGGGACAAGATGTCTCTGGGTACCACATTCCATACTCCAGGGCTGAGGTAGAATCCTCAATCCTCCTGCCATGTGTTCCCATGTGCTAGAATTCCAGGTATGCACCATCATGCCCAGCTCTAGTTTCTTTCCTTCCTTCCTTTTAAAAGATATATTTGTTTATATTTCATGTATATAAGTGATTTTCCTGCATGCCTGTGTACTTGTACTGTGTACCTGGTGCCTGTGTGCTGTGTGCCTGGTACCTGGGGAGGCCAAAACAGGATGCCAGATCATCTGAAACTGGAATTGATTATGGTTGGGATCTTATATGTAGGTGCTGGGAATCAAACCCAGGGTCTCTGGAAGAGTAACCAGTGTTCCTAACCACTGAGCCATCTCTCCAGCCCCACCTATCTTTCCTATCTATCTATCTATCTATCTATCTATCTATCTATCTATCTATCTATCTATCCATCCATCCATCCATCCTATCTATCCAGGGTGGTCTCAAACTCATAAGGATCTGCTTCCTTTGCCTCCCAGTGCTGGTATTAAAGGTGCTGGTATTAAAGGTATATGGCCTTTATCATGGCCAACCTAGTTTCTTGTAAATTATAAATACCCCAGTCCTATGATATCCAATTCTAATTAAAATCATATGTCCACTAAACATCTCTCATATAAATTTTATAGTAAGATGCCATGGCCTAAATGTGTTAAAGGGCCTGAGACTGGGGACATAGCTCAGCAGGCAAAATGCTTGCCTAATGAAGCTCTGAGTTCAATCTCCAGCACTGAATGGCTATGGTAGTACACATTTGTAATTTCAGCGAGCCTGCAATATGAGTCTCTGTATCAGAGAGGAAGGAAGGAAAGAAGGAAGGAAGGAAGGAAGGAAGAAAAGGAAAGGAAAGAAGAGAAAGGAAAGCAACAAGAAAAACACAACCACCACCTGAGAAAGAACTGACCTGTTCTTACTACACAAAAGGTACCTATGTGAAGTGATTGGCACACTAATTACTTTGAATGTAGTTATCATTTCACGGTATATACATATATTAAAACATCACCTTGTATACCTTAAACACATACAATTTTGACAATTATACTCCAATAAAGCTGAAAAAACTAAAGAGAGTTGGTATGATGGGACTTTTCTGGCTTAGTTTTATTCATCTGGCTTCCCATCCCATCCCCTATTCTTATTGTTCCAAATCTTTATTGGTTTCTTTGATTATAAAGCAATGTGTGCTTATTGTAAAAACAAGGCAAAAATTGGGCATGGTGACACATGCCTGTAATCCCAACATTTAGGAGCCAGAGGTGGAAGGGTCAGAAGTTTGAAGCCTATATGGGTTATTTAGTGAGACAGCCTTAATCATTAGTTTTTAGGAGTAACAGGCTGGTGGATGGCTCAGTGGATGATGGATGGATCAGTGGATGGAGGATAGGCAAGACATACCATCTGAATTTGACCCTCAGAACCCACATGGTGAGAAGAAGGAACTGACTCCTCCCTAGTTGTTCTCTGATGCTCATACATATGCCAGGGCATGTGCGCACCTGTACACAATAAGTAAACATATGTGCACAAGTAAGTAAATGTAGTTTGTTGAATCGCAAGAAAAACAAGGGGACTGGTAGTATTTCTCAATGCTAGAGGGCTTGATTAGTATGTGTGAAACCCTAGATAGCATTTCTCAAAGGGGACAGATTCGTTGGAAGATTTGTGGTTGGTGAAAAAGTGACACCCAGGGGGCTTAGTGATTAAGAGCACTGGCTGCTCTTGCCAAGGACCCAATTCAATTTCTAACACCCACACAGAGGCTCACAACAATATATATAGTTCCAAGGGATTAGATGCCTCTTCTGGCCTTTGCAGACAGTTCATACATGTGGTATATAAACATACATGCAGTCAAAACACCCATAGACATAAAGTAAGAATAACTAAATCTTGAAGAAAAAACACACCCTTTCTACTCTCACTAGACCTCAGTTTTATTGAGTTTTCAGCCTGTCCTGGGACCATTCCACCTTGCACCAAATTTTTCTGTTTAAGAGCAGGGTGGGGAAATTTCAGCAAACATAGGCGCTTGCTATGAACTAAGCGTTTTTTTTAGCATCTTTTTCACCAAAACAGAGACTGCTCAAGGTCAACACTTGCAGCAAGCATGGGAAGTAGAGTCAGGTACACAAATCTATTTCTGACCCCTCATCATTTAATCCTAAACTGGCTTGCCTCACCCAGGAGATCCAGACAGTGTCTAACAATGACCATGGAGGATGGATTGCTGCCCTGTGATATCTCAAGTGGGAAAGAATGAGTGGTAAGAGGTAGTCAAAGTCTATTTAGCACTCTGTAGCAAAGCTTCCTGCTTCTTCTCTTCCCTCCCTCCCTTCCTCCCTCCCTTCCTTCCTCCCCAGACTTTCTTTCCTTTTTCATCCAAGTGAAACCTGTGGGAAATGCTGGTATCCTTCTGAACTGAAACCTTTCACATTTTTTCCTCTGATTGCAGAGAGGCAAGCGTTGATCCCCCCCATTGTCTGCGATTGAACATCACCTCAGACCCATAATTATCTCTTCTCCTGGCAGGCCTTAAGATGAAACAGACAGGAAGACCTGAGCGGATTCTCCTCAGATGCCACCTCTTAGCACCCGGCTTTGCGAGCCTGTTATTTGGAGAGCTGCAGAAGGCACAGCCCCATCCCACCAAGGATCAATGGGAAAATAAGCAGTTGCTGGTGACTAGGTTGTGGTCTCCTGCAGTTGTCAGGCCTCCTTGGTAATGGCTATTTATCTCCCACTTAATTGGCACCTGGGCTCCCCCTCATTCCGTGCAAGCTGGCACTTCCCATCACTGCCACCCTGGGCAAACAGCAGCCTGCAGAAGCGTGACAGGGACTGTCCAACAGCTCCTGCCCAGAGGCTGGGGATGTTCATGGTGACCTCCACAGGGTTAAGAGCCTGTGCTGCCATGGGTGTGTGATGTCACTCTGGTCACCAAGGCTACGGACAGCTGTACTGGCTTTCAGCCCTCCTTGGCTGAGGATCCTGGCCATTCTTTGGTAGACAACAGTGTGAGGTTGAAAACATCTATGTTCCTAGTGGAAGAAGATGCCAACAAACCTCAAAGAGAGGGAATCACTGGCTATCTTGTTATGTGATGTGTGTCTTGCTCTTTTCTTTCTAAATTTCCAGACAAGGTCTTACTATGGCTGGTCTGGTACTTGATGTATAGTCCAGGTTGTCCTTGAGCTTGCAGCAGTCATCTATGCTTCTATGCCTGCTTTAAATATATCCTCTTTATTTTTTTTAAAGATTTTATTTATTTTATATATGTTAAGTACACTGTAGCTATCTTCAGACACCCCAGAAGAGGGCATCAGATCTCATTATAGATGGTTGTGAGCCACCATGTGGTTGCTGGGATTTGAACTCAGGACCTTTGGAAGAGCAGTCACTAGTGCTCTTAACCTCTGAGCCATCTCTCCAGCCCAATATATCCTCTTTAAAAGCAGGATGACAGTGAGATAGCTCACTAGGTAAAGGGCCTTGCCATCTAGCCTGACCACCTGAGTTTAGTTCACAGGACCCACATGACAGAAAGAGAGAGAACCCACGCTCACCTCTTCCTAGGACCCTTACATTTATACCATGGCCAGCATGCATGCATGCCTCTCCCCCCCCCCATAAAAATTAATCAATAATAATAATAGCCTCTGGATATGTTGTGCACTCCACAGTCTAAGACTGGACGATCTTGGGTCAGAGGCCACCCTGAGCTACATAACAAGTTCCAGGACAGCCTTAGGCTAACTAGGGAAAAATTCTCGTCCAAAGCAAAAAAGGAATGAAAGAAAGAAGGGAGAGAGGGAGGAAGGAAGGAAGAAAGGAAGGAAGGGTTAGGCAAGACACTCTCTTTCCATTGTTTTTTCTTCATCTTGAAGCAGGAGTTAGTCTGCCTGGGGTTCAAGACTGAATCAGACTGTGAGGTCCTCTCCAAGCTCAGTTGGAGGGACAGGATCATGTGCCAAGGTACTGTTTGTAAAACTCTTACATGTGAAACCTAAAACTTCAGAGCTGGGAGCCAGAGAGAGGGCTCAGTATGAGAAATGCTTAGGGCCAAAATGGAGGAACTACAGTCTATCCTTCAGATCTACATAAGGTAAGAAAAACAACTCTCTGAAGTTGTTCTCTGATGTTCATACAGGCGTCTTGACAGGTGGATACCAATAAATAAATAAATAATGTAATTTAAAACACACACATAAAACGTATAGACCTCTTATAGTACCTTAAGAAAAATAAAAGGTATAAATATCCGTGATCCTTGAGTTAAACAGTAATTTCTGTAATAGGATATCAAATGTCAGAGCCATAGAAGAAAAAACTAGATACACTGGGCTGAGTTCACTGTGGCTAACCTGGGCTACTTAACAAGACATTCTCACTTGCCTTCCCAGCAGAGGCAATTTAATTTTCAAAGTTTTTGTTTTGAATCAAGGTTCCAGGTAGCCCAGGTTGGCCTAATTGCTGTATATCATGACTGATCCTCCTACCACCACCTCCCAAGTGCTAGATTACAAGCCCAGTCAGACTGTAGGTAGCTGATAGATGGGAAACAAAACAGAGGCTAAGCACAGGACCACCGTATAGTAGAAGTGAATAGGTTTTTTTTGTTTGTTTGTTTTGTTTTGTTTTAGTTTTTTGAGACAGGGTTATATAGCCCTGGCTGTCCTGGAACTCACTCTGTAGACTCAGAAATCCGCCTGCCTCTGCCTCCCAAGTGCTGGGATTAAAGGCGTGCGCCAACACCACCTGGCACAGTGAATAGTTTTTGTTTAGTTGGGTGTTTGAGACCGTCTCACTATATAGTGCAAACTAGCCTGAAATACCCAATCTCCCAAATTTTCTACTTTGACTGACAAAGTGAATACTGGGATTATAGGCATGCACCACTGTGCTTGGTTTTATGTGGTGTTAGATATTAAACCAAAGCTTTCTGCATGCCAACCAACACTCTGCCAATTGAACATTCCCCATCTTCATCAAGGTTTTTTAATACAGACCTAGTATAACCAAGACTAACCTTGAACTCCTAATTCTCCTGCCTTCTGTGTTCTAGATCACAGGTCTGGACTGCCACACTGTCTCAAGATAAATATAGACATCTGCTCTCAAGAATGTTTTCAATGAAACCTGATTTTAAAATTCATGTTTTTTGCCGGGCGGTGGTGGCGCATACCTTTAATCCCAGCACTTGGGAGGCAGAGGCAGGCGGATTTCTGAGTTCGAGGCCAGCCTGGTCTACAGAGTAAGTTCCAGGACAGCCAGGGCTACTCAGAGAAACCCTGTCTCGAAAAAAAAAAAAAAAAAATTCATGTTTTTTAAAAACGGGTTTGGACAGGTTGAATGTCTAGCTGTTGTAGGTTTGTTCTGTTGCTGTGATAAAACACTCTGACTAGACAGGAGAGATGGCATAACAGGGGATCCTGTGCCCTCTTCTGAACTCCTTGAGCATCTACACACACACACACACACATAAACTAAACAAAGCCCAAATACTGTGATCAAGAGCAACTTAGGGGAGTAAAGGTTTATTTCATCTTACAACTCCAAAGCCACATCCATCATCTAAAGAAGTCAGAGCAGGAATTCAAGATAGGAACCTAAAGGCAGGAATGATGGAGGAACACTGCTTGCTGGCTTTCTGACTCACACATAGGTTCATGGTTAGCTAGCATCCTTATATAGCCCATGACTACCTGCCTAGGGATGGCGCCTCCCACAGTGGGTTGAGCCTTCCTATCAATCAATAAGCAAGACAATCCCTTACAAACATGCTGTCTTAGTTAGGTTTCCATTGCTGTAATAAAACACCATGACCAAGGGCAACTTGGAAGGAAAAGACTTATTTCATCTTACAGTTTATGGTCCATCATCTGGAGAAGTCAGGTCAGAAACTCAAGGTGGAAACCTAGAGGCAAGAACTGAAGCAGAATCCATGAAAGAGTGCTGCCTCGTGGCTTGCTCAGCCTGCTTGTTATAGTACCCAGGACCACCAGCCCAGGGGTGGTGCATCGAGCTAGGTACTCTCGCATTAATTAGTGATTGCATTAATCAAGAAAGTTCACCATAAACTTGTCCACAGGCCAGTCTGGTGAGGGCATTTTCTTAGTTAAGGTTTCCTCTTTACAAATGACTCAGTTTATATCAAGGCAACAAAAAAACTAGCCAGCACACATGCTCATGGGCCAATCTGCTCTAAGCAGTTCTTCACTGGGAGCTCTCTTTCCAGATGATTCTTGGCTGTGTTAAGTTGACAATTGAAGTTCACTGGATACTCACGAAGCATCTATGTATGCATGAGGGGACATCAAATGGAAAAGCAAAGCATGGGGTATGCAGGAAGTTTCAAAGGTGTTATTGTAAGACCCGAAATGTGGCTGTGATTTTAGCAGCCAAAAGAGATGGAGAGATGGGTAGCTAGCCAATAGACATAGATAAAGATACAGGTGCAGACAACGATAGAAATACAGACGACTTCAATAAGTGTATGGCATATGAGGCGGGAAGTAAATAGGATTTACACACATACACACGCACACACACACACTCAAAAGGAAATAAGAGATCATCATTAAGGTCTAGTTTGCACCATTCAGTTTAATGGGTGACCATACATGGGGCATGTGCAGCAAACCCTGGTGTAGGTACCACATACAGAGTTTAGTGAGTGGCAGGCTCTTGCCATAAGGAGCAAGAGCCCAGGGGTGTAGTGGTCCTGTCCAGGACTGACAGTGCACCTACTGGAAATGATGACAGTAGTGAGCTTCAGCTTGGCCTGACAAGCTGTCCTCAACACTACATTTACCTCATCTCTCTTAAACTGCATTCCCAGTTGTTGTTTTAAGTCATTGTTTTTTTACTTTGTGGGTATACACATAATTGTGTGTGTGTGTGTGTGTGTGTGTGTTCATGCATACATGAAGGTCGGAGGAAACTTACAGTAGTTGGTTCTCTTAGTCTGCCATGTGAGTCCTGGAGATGTAATGGAGGTCCTCAGGCTTGGAAGCAGGTACATTTCCCTGAGGATGATCCCTTACCCACCCCATTTGTCTGTTTAATTTGCTTGGTTCAATGCTTCTGAGATACTTTGGTATTGTCCATGCTGACCTCCAACTCACTATGAAGCAGGGACTATCCTTGAGTTCCTGATCCTCCTGCCTCCATCTCCCAGTCTCTGGGATTGCCGACTAGCATGTGCCACCATGCCAGGATCCTCAACACAGTCTTACAAAGCAGGAGCTGCATCTTCGAAGAGATGTCCTGGGAGCCTGCTCTAACTTAAAGACTTTGAGCATTTTCCTCATCTGCTTTTCACAATGTGCCAGTTGTCATGGTAGCCACGGCAGCTGAGTGCCAAAAAGAGACCGCAGAAAAACCACCGAGGAGAGGTGGCATTTGAACTGGGCCCTGGAGGGTAAATTGCTGAGTGCATGTGTACTTGTGCACGTAAGTGTGAATGTGTGTGTGTGTGTGTGTGTGTGTCCAGGGTTGCAGGGAAAGGGGTTAGCAGGAGGAGCGGAAAGGGTTTCAGGAGAAAGCAATGGACACAAATGCTCATTTAGCTCTTGACTGGGAGGCTCCAGCAGAAAGTAACAGAGGCTTCTGCACAGAACAATTTCCCTGTAGACTACTTGTAAGACAAACCAAAAACTTAGAGGAAAAATATGAGGAAATGCTGGGCATGCAACTCCAGTACTTCTGATGCTGGAAGACTGGATTGGAAACTAGCCTGGACTCCGTAGCTAGACTCTGTCTAGAAAACAAGCAAACAAATATGTGTAAACAAATGGACCAGAGCCGGAACCATAGCACCCCTGGCCGAGGAAAGAACTATACAAGTCTTTGATTGTTCTTTAATGATTTCTAGATGCATGTCCTGTTAGCCAGTTGTAGGCAAGCTTCTTGGAAACTGTGATTGATTGTAGCTTCGTAGCTCAAGTGGCATACAACACACACAACTGTTTCTGCCCAAGTATGAGTTTCTGGTCTATGTGGAGAATAAAGTATGCTGTTGGATGTTTTATTTGGATTTGGGGTTTTAGAAAAGCAGTTTTTATGTCTTAGCCTCCCATGTGCCAGGTGCTAGGATTAGAGGCATGGAATTTCCAAGCCTGGAGACTCAAAGGTGTATGTGTGTGTGTGTGTGTGTGTGTAACTTTATGTGTGTACTATGGATATTGAGCCCATGGTCTCACACGTGCTAGGCAACCGCTCTATCATGGAACTACATCCTGTCCCTCCTCCTTACCCTCTTCCACCTTGAGACAGGCTGGTTTCTAATTCTCTATGTATCAGAGGATGACCTTCAACTCTGGACTCTTGATTCCACCTCCCAAGTCCTGGGATTATAGACAAGTACAACCACCCCAGACATCTTAACCTTTTTGTGAGAGGATCTTGATATGTATGTAGTCCTGGCTGACCTGGAACTTGAATCTATGTCTATCCTCCTACCTCTGCTTCTGCTTCCTGAAGGTTAGGATTTCTTGTGAGCTTGATGATCTGAGTTTAGATTCCTGGAGCCCACAGAAGAGCCAGACACCAGGGTGTGCATCTGTAGTCCTGGAACCCCTACCAAAAGATGGTAGGTAGCCCCCCTTAAAGACTCAGGCCACCTAGCTGGAGTGTGTAGCGTATCACAAACAAGAGAGATCCCACCTCAAACAGGACAGACTTCCAGATACAACCGTGGGAGGCAGCCTGTGCCCTCATACACATCAGACACAAAATAACTAAATATGCAGAACTATCTCATGCTTTTTTAGTTAGCTTGCTCTTGATTATTTAATGTATTGAATGACACATTTAGTTATCATTATTTGAATAACAAACATGGGTCAGGCTCTGTGCCTAAGGACACAGATAGATAGATAGATAGATAGATAGATAGATAGATAGATAGATGATTAAGTCAGCCATAGTTGCAGACACCTGTGCCTCCAAGCTTAGTACAACATCCTGGCAATCAAGAGGCAGAATCAAGAGGCTCATAAATACAAAACCTGTTATGACTTTAAGGTTTTTTTTTTCACATGTATTTATTCAGTGTGTGTGTGTGTGTGTGTGTGTGTGTATGTGTGTGTGTGCCATTGTGCAATTGGGCAGGTCAAAAGACAGCTTGGGGAAGTCAGTTCTGTTTTTCTATCAGATGGGCTCCAGGGGTCAAGTTCAGGTTGTCAGACACTGCTGTCGAATCAAGGAAACATCCAGCTGGCAATGGTGGCAAGTGTCTCTAAGCCCATTGGACTTACAGGAAGCTGAGGAAGGATGATCACAGTTCAGTACCTGCTTGGGTTGTAGAATGAGCTCTTTTCCATGAGAGAGGCTGGAGAGATGGCTCAGCAGCAGTGCTGCTATTGCAAAGGAACGGAGTTCAGTTCCCAGCACCCACATCTGGCAGCTCACCATCAATCACCTGTAACTCAGCTCCAGGGGACAAACATGCCCCTTTTTTTAAACTTTTTTTAAAGGGCTGGAGAGATAGTTCAGTGGTTAGGAGTGCATTCTGCTCTTGGCAGAGGACCTGAGTTTGGTTTACAGCACCAATAAGGTAGTTTATGACTGACTGTAATTCATGCTACAAGGGATTGGATGCCCTCTTCTGGCCTCTATGGGCATCATCACTCATGTGCGCGCACACACACACACACACACACCATATATAATATATATACATATATGTGTATATATGTATTTTGAACAGATTTAGTCTATGTACATATAAACTAAATCTTTTTTTTAAATATTATATTTATTTATTATTATTTATACAGGTACACCATAGCTGTCTTCAGACACACCCCAGAAGAGGGCATTGGATCCCATTACAGATGGTTGTGAGCCACCATGTGGGTTGCTGGGAATTGAACTCAGGACTTCTGCAAGAGCAATCAGTGCTCTTAACCACTGAGCCATCTCTTCAGCCCCTAAACTAAATCTTTTTTATAATTTTTAAGACAAATGAAAGGAAATGATCTAATGAAGGTGATTTGACCCCACTCTTTTCCCGTAGCTATGTGCGGGGTGATTGATGAGAGTGGGATTTCTTTCCTCTCTAGAAGCAAAGGGACTCAGGCCAGCAAGGGTTAAAGCAGACTGCCTGCCTCTGCTGGGGAGCTTGGGGCTCCTCCTGAGATGGGCCCAGATGCTGGCACGCTCTGTTGATTACAATCCTCCACACCCAGAAGGCTCTGACTAGGTTTGACATAATCAGCTCACAGTTTCTGCCTGCACTCTTTCACAAACAGGCCATTTTCACATCTTTTTCATGGAATCGGACAAGCGGAAAAATAATTAATGTTACCTCAGCCCAACAATGACCCTGGCTGTGATTCAAGAGAAGGCCTGTTGCGTAAACTGCCTTTTAATTGAGGGTTGGGGCAGACCCCACATGCTCCTGTATCGGTTCTGCCTCCTTGGCCACAGACGATGAAGACTTTCCTAAGATGAGGACCCATGCTCAATGAGTGCTACCCAGTTTCAGGTTCAAAGGGCTTCCCTGAAAGAATTCGGTTCATGTACTTGGCAAGCACAAGTCTATTGTGCCGGCCAGAAAACTCCAAAATATACTGTTGGCTGTTCCCATGAATTGATAAAAGGTGGAAAAGTGACTTCCTCTTTGTAGAAGACACGACATTAGACCCACAACTCTTTTCTGGGATGCCCCTTTTCTATCTACTGAAAAAGATGTTAAAAGCAAAGGAAAGTCATGGCTGCTGTGGCTCCAAGTCAGGTTGTCATACAAGCGCTGGACTGGACAGAGCCATCTCTCCAGATCGTTTGATTTTACATAGTCTCTCTACCTAGCCCCAATTGGCCTGGAAGTGGCTAAGTAGACCAGGCTAGTCTTAAAGATCTCCCTTACTGCCCCTCCTTTAAGTGCTGGGACTAAAGGCATGCAGCACCACATCCTGCACTATTTATATTCTCTACTTTTAGAAGTCTCTATGACCACTGCTGTGAACCAAGAATGGTGCTGCCACTTTTGAAGCGTGGTCTGAGGTTTCTCAAATAGTTAGCTAGAGAGTCACCATTTAACCCAGGAATTTCTACCCTTAAGTATGACATGCAAGGACCATCATTTACAACAGCATTAAGAGAGAGAGATAGAGACAGAGAGACAGACACAGAGATAGAGAAAAGCAGAGAGAGAGACAGAGAGAGAGAGAAAGAGAAAGAGAAAGAGAGAGAGAGACTAACAAAGGCTAACATTTACAGACAGTTGGGTAAGCTGTGTCTTTATGAAAAGCCATTTACTTGTAAAAAGAAATAGAAGCTTGATGAGGTATAATCGCAGTGTTTGGAAGGTTGGGGCAGGAAAGTCAGAAATTTCAGGGCATCCCCACAAGACAGAGTTTAAGGCCTGGGACAGCTAGAGGATAAAAGTGCTTGCTTCAGCCCGATGGTGGTGGTGGTGGTGGTGATGGTGGTGGTGGTGGTGGTGCATGCCTTTAATCCTAGCACTTGGGAGACTTGTCTGGGTGATCTCTAGCTCAGCAGTGTGGCACTCTCCTTAGTTCAAGGCGAGCCTGCTGGTCTACAGACAAATTCCAGGACAGCCAGGGCTACATACAGAGAAACCTTGTCTCAAA
>NW_022196903.1:64579518-64593215 GCF_008632895.1 Mastomys coucha | reverse complement strand
AAAAAAGCCGGGTGGTGTGGCTCACGCCTTTAATCCCAGCACTTGGGTGGCAGAGGCAGGCAGATTTCTGAATTGGAGGCTAGCCTGGTCTACAGAGTGAGTTCCAGGACAACCAGGACTACTCAGAGAAACCCTGTCTCTAAGAACTCAAAAAAAAAAAAGAAAGAAAGAAAGAAAAGGAAAGAAAAGGAAAGAAAAGAGAGAAAGCCAACTTTCAACTTGAAACCTCCACATGCACGAGAGATGGCACACATGCACTCACACACATCATAAATATTTAATAACATTATTATAATAATTATTTCTTTATTTAAATTAATTAATTTTGAAACAGAGATTTTAAAGCCAGACTGGCTAGAAGAGACCTTGTCTCTAAAATAAAATAAGGATTAAGTTACTGATGCATGGGGAAGGGGCTGTGTGAGGCAGGAGCCGGGACGAGAGAACGGTTGCGATTGGTAAGTAAAGTTAGTAAATAAATAAATGGAAAAAAAAAAGTACAGATGCATGATGTATAACATGAATGAACTGTGAAAAGTACAATACTAAGCAGTCAGTTATATGCTCATAATAAATATTTTATTTATATGAAATTTCCAGGTTAGACAAATACAGACAGAAAATAAATAGTTCAGTGTTTGCTTAGTTCTGATAAGAATGGAAGAGTCTTTATTCCACTAAGGGCTGGCATTAAGAGTTGAGTGGGAGAGTTGGCTCAGTGATTAAGAGCAGCTGTAAAGTACCTGAGTTCAATTTCTACGGAGGCTCATCACCTCCTCAGGGGACCAGCACCTGTGGTGCACAGATACACATGAAGGTAGAACTCTCATACACATTAATAAAAATCTAAACTATTTTTTTTTAAAGAGAGCTAAGAGGTTTAATTTCAAGTACTAAAACTATTCTAAAATTAGAAAAAGCCATCTAGGAGTTTGAGGCCAACCTGGTCTATATATTAAGTTCTAGGCCAGCCAAGGGCTTATAATGAGACCTTCTCTCAAATACAAAAATAAAAAACAAAAACAAAAGGCCTGCTGTTGTAGAGCATGCTCATAATCCCAGGACCAGGAAGGATGAGGCAGGAGGATTATTTTTTGAGACAAGGTTGGGGTATACAGATACTGTCCAAAGAAATAAAGAGAAGTGAGAAGTTGAGAGAGAAAGAGAATATAAGGAGAGAGGGGAGAAAGAGTAGATGGATGGATGGATGCGTGGATGGATGCATGGATGGATGGGTGCATGCATGCATGCATGGTGCATGTATGAAGGGAGGAAAAGATGAAGGGAGGAAAGGAGGGGAAAGGAAAGAAAGTGAAGGCAGGAAGCAGGCAACAATTTCACTCTCCAATGACTATACTACTGAGATTCCTAAAACCTCTTTGGGTTATCTGAGATCAGTTCCTTGTCACCTAAATGTACGGGGAAGGGTACGAGTGCAGACTGGGGGTGCCAGCCAGAGTCACAGCTGGTTGGAAGCTGCCTGATGTGGGTGCTGGGAACTGAACTTAGGTCTTCTGAAAGAGCAGTACTTGCTTCAAACCACTGAATCTTCTCTTCAACACCATATATAGCACATTACATGTAAAACTAAGTACAAAAATTGAACTATAGACAGGACACTTAAAAATATAGAAAGAAGTGGCTGTGTTTGCCCATGCCTGCAATAGCAGCTCTCTCAGGATGCAGAAGCAGGAGGATCACTGCAATAGCTTCAAGGTAAATTCCAGTGTCAGCTATATAGCAAGTTCCAGGATAGCCAGGGATGACGCATAGTGAGAGTCGGGAAAGGAGAGACACAGAGAGAGACAGAGACAGAGAGAGAGAGAGACAGAGAGAGAGAGAGGGAGTGAGAAGAAAGGAAATGTAGAAAGAAAAAATGGAAAACAAGGTATCTACTGTGGGGCGCTCTCCCGACTTCCCAGATCATCAGGAGGCTGAAGTAGACGGTGTGAGGCCTCTGGGCAGTGGTGGCGCACACCTTTAATCTCAGCACTTGGGAGGCAGAGTCAGGTGGATTTCTGAGTTCAAGGCCAGCCTGGTCTACAGAGTGAGTTCCAGGACAGCCAGGGCTACACAGAGAAACCCTGTCTCGAAACCCACCCCCCCCAAAAAAAAAGAAAAAGAAAAAGAAAGGTGTGAGGCCAGCTTCCCAGGTCATCAAGAAGCTGAAGTAGAAAGGCATAGGGCAGCCTGGGCAAATTAGAGAGACCTGACCTTAAAATACAGGAGATAGGGGAGGGGAGGAAAAAGATAGCAGTTCTAAGTGTAGTTTGTAGTTTGGTGGTAGATTATCTGCCCAGCATAGGTGAGATACTAGATCCAACTGATAGTTTTAGGGAAGGAAGGAAGGAAGGAAGGAAGGAAGGAAGGAAGGAAGGAAGGAAGGGAGGAAGGAAGGAAGGAAGGAAGGAAGGATGAGGTAGTCCTGTGCTTCCAACATTTTCACCCAAATGCAGGAAAGAACCAATTCATGTGAATTGTCTTCTGATCCCCACGTACATACTTTGAGTTCATGAGCATGCACACCCACACCCGCACACAGGAAAAATATGGACTTCTGATATTAGATGAGATGCTCAGAGTAAGGTATGAATCCGGCGTCCATCAACAGATGAAAGAACAACTAAGCTGGGCTATATTCCAGTGAACTAAAAGGAAGTTAATGGACCCAAGAGACTGCTGAGTGGTTAATTAAGATTGCTTGCTGAGCCTGGAGCCAGCACTGAGGAGGCAGAGGCAAGTGGATCTCTATGAGTTTGATGCTAACCTGGTCTACCTGGTCTACATAGAGTTCCAGGAGAGTCAGGGGCTATATCAAGAGATCCTGTCACCGCACCCCACCCCTCCAAAGAACTGTTCTGATTTTCTGAAAGACCACAGTTCAGTTCCCAGCATCTATGTCAGGTCACAGCCACCTGTAACTCCAGCACCCAGCACCAGGGAATCTGACACACTCTTCTAGATTCTTAGGGCAGGCACACAAACACACACACACACACACACACACACACACACACACACACACACACACACATGCACGCATATGGATTGGAAAGGAAGAAATTGTCTCCACTCCCAGAGCATTTTGTTTTGTTTTGTTTTTGTTTTTTTTCGTTTTTTGAGACAGGGTTTCTCTGTGTAGCGATAGCTGTCCTGGAATTCACTCTGTAGACCAGGCTGGCCTCAAACTCAGAAATCTGCCTGCCTCTGCCTCCCAAGTGCTGGGATCAAAGGCGTGCGCCACCACTGCCTGGTTTTTTGTTTTTGTTTTTGTTTTTGTTTTTGTTTTGGGGTTTTTTTTTTTGTTGTTGTTGTTGTTTTTGTTTTTGTTTTTTTAGAAATCACAAGGAATCTGCTAAGGAAGAAAATAATGTCTGAACTACTGAATTTTACAAGTTCTTGGGAATATGAATCCATATGAGAAACAAACAACTGAATGCTTTTAATGGTTTACAATTGCAATTTGAATTTAAAAGCAATGCCTGGCATAGTGGCACTCACATTTAACCCCAGCATTTAGGAGGGAGAGGCAGGTAGATCTCTGGCTCAAGGCCAGCTAGAGCCACATAGCTAGATTCTATCTCAAAAAATAAATTTAAAAAAGTACAAAGCAGGGGGTTAGAGAGATGGCTCGGTGGTTAAGAGCACTGACTGCTCTTCCAGAGGTCCTGAGTTCAATTCTCAGCAACCACATGGTGGCTCACAATCATCTCTAACGGGATCTGATGCCCTCTTTTGGTGTGTCTGAAGACAGGTACAGTGTGTACTCATATACATTAAATAAATAAATCTTTAAACACACTCGCGCACACACACATACACACAAACAAACTGCTCATGGTAGCAAGTGGCCTCACATGCCATGACCTAAATCCATGGGGAAGCACAGCAACCCAATTCTAGCAGTCAGGCTGAAGTTCAGTCCTTTCATATCTCTACCAGGCCAGACAGCAGGGCCAATCCAGGTTCTTGCCAAGAGCAGTCAGCATGTGACAGGCCTTAGATATGCTAGCACGTGACCTTATACAAGTGTGGAGGAAGTTACCTTGTGCGCAATTCCGCCCTGGAGGACCTTGGTTCTCATGGTCTGCTTTGCATCCGAATAGCTAGGAGCAATCTGTAAGGAATCCCAGGTCCAGATGCCTCCCCTAGGGTTCCTGAGCCAGCAGCCCTTCCCACCACCAGAGCTGTTCCTGCAGGACATTTCTCCTGCCTCCACCTGTAGAGCTGCAGGTACTACCGCATCCTCCACAGGCTTTTTTTGTACAAGCCCATCTTTCCAGTAGAGCTTGTGATTACTCGTCAGCATCTGCTACAGGCTAACCTCAAACTCCTTAAACTCAACTAGGGATGACCTGGAAAGTTGTGCCTTCATCTATGCTAAGATACAGGCCTGCTTTTATGCACTCTAGAACCATGCTGGGCAAGCATTCCAGCCACTGAAGAGGCAAGTCTTGTAGGCATAGACCATTGTGCAGAGCATTGGTCCAACTGGAAGAGTCTCAGCCTTGCCAGTGCTCTACGTCCCCACATAGACTTGCCTACGCATTGGGAAAAGCATCCCTTCTCTGGTGGAAATTAATCTGTTGACCCTTCTGTTGGGTCTACCATTCCACCCTCCAAGGTGAGAACTGTTCGTCTTATCCTTTCTTCACCTTTATGCACACAGTAGTAGGCGATAAATTAACTAGAATAGGCCAGGTGTAGTGGCAAATTCTTTTAATACCAACACTCAAGGAGCTGAGGCAAACGAATCTCTATGAGTAGTGAGTTCCAGGCTAGTCAGGGCTGCATAGTAAGACCCTGTCTCAAAAAGAAAGAGGAAGAGGAGCACATTTACAATAATTCTGATAATATTAAAGCTAATCCTTCTAGCTCAGCAATTATGAGCACTCCTGCTCTTCCAATGGATTCAAATTTAGGTCTTAGCACTTATATCAGCTGGCTCATAACTGCCTGTGACTCCAGTTCTAGGATACCCAATGCCGCCTTCTTCTTCTTCTTCTTCTTCTTCTTCTTCTTCTTCTTCTTCTTCTTCTTCTTCTTCTTCTTTTGGTTTTTTTTTTTTTAAGATTTATTTATTTATTATATGTAAGTACACTGTAGCTGTTTTCAGACACACCAGAAGAGGGCGTCATCTCATTATGGATGGTTGTGAACCACCACGTGGTTGCTGGGAATTGAACTCAGGACCTTTGGAAGAGCAGTCAGTGCTCTTAACCACTGAGCCATCTCTCCAGCCGCCCCCCCCTTTTTTTTGTTTTTTGTTTTGTTTTTTTGTTTTGTTTTTTTCGAGACAGGGTTTCTCTGTATAGAACTGGATGTCCTGGAACTCACTCTGTAGACCAGGCTGGCCTCGAACTCAGAAATCTCCTGCCTCTGCCTCCCAAGTGCTGGGATTAAAGGCATGTGCCACCACTGCCTGGCATAATGTGTGGGTTTTTTTAGAGATTTATTTATTTATTTATTTTATGTGTACAAGTACACTGTAGCTGTACAGATGGCCATGAACCATCATGTGGCTTCTGGGAATTGAACTCAGGACAGCCCCACTGGCTCCAGCCCTGCTCGTTCCAGCCCCACTTGCTCCATTTGCTCCAGCGTAATTCACTGTAGCTGTCTTCAGACACACCAGAAGAGAGTGTCAAATCTCATTAAGGGTGGTTGTGAGCCACCATGTGGTTGCTGGGATCCGAACTCAGGACCTTCGGAAGAGCAGTCAGTGCTCTTACCTGCTGAGCCATCTCGCCAGCCCCCATAATGTGTATTTTTTACTACATTTTTCTTTCTTGATTTTGGAGGGTGGTGTGCACATGCCACAGTGCACAAGTTGGAATCAGAAGTCTGTTTCCTCCTGATGTCCACAATGTAGGTCCCGGCTGAGATCGAACTCAGTCTTTGACAGCAAGCACCTTTAACTGCTATGCTGTCTCACCAGCCCCATACAAATTTCTTAGATGAAATTTTCCTTATGGAGAAACGGAGGCTGATGAGGCAGCCTGCCTAAACAGACAAGCTCTAGAGAGCAAAGGTTGCCCTTCAGTTTGGGAGATAATGATAAAGGAGGAAACAATAATAATAGTTTTAATAGCCTTCCACTTTTACTCTAGTATGATTGACAGTACAAACAATGCATAGTCTAGGTATATAATATGCTCTTGTCATTATCTTCTGACATGATGAGGTCATCTATCTGTTCTCTGAGCAGATCTGAAGTAGCCAAAGCATTAATGCTGACGGTTGGTTGTTATCAGCTGTAAATTATAGTTTCAGTACGTATTCCTGTTACAACTAAACCTGTGCGTGCTGTATGTGTAGTGAATCTGCAGATGTGGTGAATGTGCGCAGGCGTACATGCATGTCGAAGCAAGAGGAGGATGTCCCGTGGTCTCCTTTCTCCACTCCTACCTTATTCCCTAGAGACAGTCTTGCACTGAATCCGGACCTAGGCTGGCAGCCAGCAACCTCCCATCTTTACTCCCAAAAAGGCTGGCGTTACACACTCAGGTCTTCATGCATCTTCCAAACCCAACAGCTAATCTTAATGTCATCTTGCCAACATCCGGCCTTTCCCCCTATTCTCAAAGGGGCCTTCCTTGGAGAATGTTCAGGGTAGAGTGCTTGTTTACTATGCTTTAAGTCCTAGATTCAAGCCCTTGTGCCAAATACCTATATTAATTAAGTAATTACTTAAAGTTGGGAAGCCTCCTTTTTGTAAGAGTATTTTAGGTACAAAATCACTCATCTTGGTCAGGCATCATGGTGCATGCCAGTAATCCCAACACTCAGGAGGCTGAAACAAGAGAATTGCATTTCTTTCTTTCCTTCCTTCCTTCCTTTCTTTCTTGCTTTTTCTTTTTTAAAAGATTTATTTATTACTATATATAAGTACACTGTAGCTGTCTTCAGACACACCAGAAGAGGGCAGCAGATCTCATTACAGATGATTGTGAGCCACCAGGTGGTTGCTGGGATTTGAACTCAGGACCTCTGGAAGAGCAGTCAGTGCTCTTAACCTCTGAACCATCTCTCCAGTCCCTCTTTTCTTTTTCTTTCCTTCTTTTTCTTTTTTCTTTGTGTGTGTGTGTGTGTGTGTGTGCAGATTTTCAAGACAGAGTTTGTGTAGCCCTGGCTGGCCTGGATTGGCTTTGTAGACCAGGCTAGCCTCAAACTCAGAGATCCACCTGACTCTTCCTTCTGAGCACTGGCATTAAAGGTGTGTGCCACCACATCTGGCAAGAATTGCATCTCAGAAAGCAGGTGTAAAAGATTGGGAGTGTAGCCTGCTTGCAGAGTGTCTGCATTCCATGCTTTGATTCTTCGATCCTAAGGAAGTTAAAAACAGCGCCCCGGAAGGTTCTCCTTCACCTTTCCAGAAATGGCTACACACTGCTGCTCTGTGACCTAGGAGAGCAGCCTGTGAATGGCACTGTGGATTACACTTTGTTCCAGCTTGGCGTATGAGGAAAGCAATACTTAAACAATTTGTCATCCCAGAGACATTTTTAGATGTCCAGAAAATTGTTTACATAACAGAGGCTGAGTGTGTTTTCATTCTATAATCTCAGAACCACAGCAAATAAACAAGGCAGTGGAAATGAGTGTTTTGGGGCTGAGGGAAGGGCTCCTGAGTTAGGAGTACTGGTTGCTCTTCCAGGGATCCTGATTCAATGGCACCCACAGGTAACTCATAATCACCTCTACTTACAGGGATCCAGTGCTGTCTTCTTCAGGCCTTGGTAGCCATCAGACACACCGAAGGTACACAGACGTATTTGCAGACAAAGATCTATACACATAAAATAAATAAATAAAACAAACACTTCATGGGATGGTACCAGGATGTGAATGAGTAGAAGCCCTTACTCTTCCCACTAAACTCTTGTGAAATGATGGCAGGAGATAACAGATGCCTGAGTGCTTAGGTCCACAGCCTGCAAAGCATAGTGCAGGGTCTGTGGTAAGGGAATCATGTGCAGGGTCTGTGGTAAAGGGGACCATGTTCAGGGTCCATGGTAAGGGAACCATGTGCAGGGTCTGTGGTAAGGGAACCATGTGCAGGGTCTGTGGTAAGGGAACTGTGTGCAGGGTCTGTGGTAAGGGAACTGTGTTCAGGGTCTGTGGTAAAGGGGACCGTGTGCAGGGTCCATGGTAAGGGAACTGTGTGCAGGGTCTGTGGTAAAGGGACTGTGTGCTTTTTCAGTTGTCTGACCACTTCCAGAGACACCTTAATATTAGCAATCATAAAAGTGAATTTAAGTCCTTTAAAAATATATATCCAAATTGGATTTAGTGTTTGAGTACAGGAAACTTTACCAAGATTATGGAAACAGAAAAGAATTCGAGATTAACATGTAGTGTGTGTTTCAGTACAGGTGGCAGGACAATTAGAAATCTGGTTAAGCTACAGAAAATCTGCACAGATCTGGGAGGGATTTAGATCTTGCTGTGCTTTGGTGCAACCCATCATCAGATGTAAGGTGCACTGGGGCTCTGAGCATCCAGACTCCCCAGGTGCGGGGGAGATGATGTAAAGGAGAAGAATAAAGAGGATATTCTTCTCTGATCCACCTTTTGTGTGGAGCAAACAATTAGGCAGTCCTGGTGCCTGTGAGAGGAACTGGCGGAGTCTCTGAATGCCACCTCATGCCTGTGTTTCTGTGTTTTCCTTTTAAGAGTAATTCAGAGCCTTCTCGTGGGATTCAAAAGCGGGAAGGGGGGAGGGAGTCAAAGGAAAGACTGCTCTCTGCTGAAACATCCACTTCATGGGCATTACCTCTAAGATACAATGTAAGTATCGATTTTTATGTGTGTCCTAGTAGTTTATCCTAACTATGAATATCCTAAATAGTTACTAGGTGTGAATTTATTTTTGAGGGCATCACGAGAGTCTCATACAATTTTCTTACAAATGTCGTGGAAGACTATTTTGATTTCTTGTAACTTCCACAGCCCGTGCTTGTAGGCCATAGGTAGGCTAGGGCTTTGCCACTGGTTTTCATTTGCTGACCCTGGTCCAGATAAACGTAGACTGTCTTCATACAGCAATTCTGCTGAGATTTCATGCGGCTAAGGAAGAGATTTCCAAAGGCTGTGTAAGGATCTCTTTCTGGCTTGGGGAGCCCCTGTGCCTCCCGCTGGGTTCTGAGGGTCAGCAGTCCTCTTTTCGTGTTACTTTAATTGGTTTGACAAGATTCTCCTTCTATCCAGTGTGCCCTAGTCTCCAACAAGGACAAACCCTAACAGAACCCAGAGACGCTGAGAATACTAAGTGGCTGGGAATAAAATGTAGTGATTGATTGACTCCTAGCAGGAAAAGAAGGAAGGGGAGGAAGAGGCAGAGAGGGAGGGGAGAAGAGAAGAAGTTGGGAGTAGAGAGAGGTAGAGGCAGCCAGATGGCCTATGGCATTTGTTACCAAGCCTGCGCACTTGGGTTCCCTCTCTGGGGTCCACATGGTAGATGCATGGTACCTCTGTATGCGTGTGCGCACGCACACACTCGCACGCACACACTTGCACATAAACTCTCACGAGATAAATAAGTACCCCCGCCCTCTTTGTTGGGGTTTTCGTATGGCTCCAATCAGAAACTGCTTTGGAGTACTTGAGCGAGTTTTCATCACAGTCTCGTAAATACATCAGGAATGTCAGAGTTTCCCTGAAGAGTTCTGCAAGATTTTTAAAATGCAACCCAACTCTGAATGATACTCCCCTTCCCTAGTACCTCAGAGCAGAAATCTGTCCCATCTTGTTCACTCTGGATACTAGTAGAACAAAAGGAGTTAGCCTTGGCTGGGGTGTCCCCTCCAAAGAGACAAATGCATATATCCTGGGAGTGATTAAAATGTCTACCCGACTTTGTACCCAGTCCCAGACAAGGGCAGACAAAAAAAGCAAAAGGCAGGGCCAGGTTAGGGACATACGTACTTCAGTTCAAGTGCATGAAGCCCTTGGTTTAATCCCAAGCACCACATAAACTAGCAATGACATCATGAGCTTGTGACTTGAGCATTCAAGAAGGAAGTATAGGGAAGAGGATAACATTCAAGGTCATCCTTGGCAGCTTAACGAGCTGGAGGCTAGTCTCGGTTGCGTAAAATCCTATCTCAAAAGGACTAAAGATAGGGCTCCCCAAATAAGGAGATGCAGGTTTACCAGGAATTGCTTCTAGAATAAATGCAAATCCCTGTGCCCTGGGGTAGAGCTTCCCGCCTTATCTACGTGCTAGAACACTCTTGCCTCAGGTCCACTTTGAAAAAAATGATGGGGGCAGGAAAAAAGGTCAGGGAGGGTCCTGCACACTTTAGGAACAGCTGACGTATAGTCCCAAGGATGAGCTTTACAGAGGCCTGCCCAAAACCTGAGTCTTTCTCAGCATGAAATGTTCTGGCAACAGGTAGTCAGTTTTATTTGGTTGGTAATTGTGTCGTTTTAGAAATAGCAAGCCAGTAAGGACTAGGAATCTAGCTCTTGGTAGAATACTTGCCTGCTATACTAAACTGCTAGGTTTGATGCCCTTTGCCTTACAGGCCTAAAACCCCAGCTATTTGGGAGATTGAGGCCAAAAGATTTTAAATTCAGGTCAGCCTAGGCAATTTTGTGAGATCTTGCTTCAAAATTAAGAGTATAGCTGGGCAGTGGTGGAACACACCTTTAATCTCCCAGCACTCAGGAGACAGAGGCGGGTGGATGTCAAGGCCAGCCTAGTCACAGAGCAAGTTCCAGGACAAATTGGGCTACATAGAGAAACCCTGTCTCCAAAAAAAAAAAAAAAAAAAAAAAAAAAAGAATAGAACAAAACAACAGTAGAGTTAGACATAATAGTTCTTGCCTGTAATTCCAATACTGAGTAGGTACAGGCAGAAAGGCCAGGAGTTCAAGACTAGCCTGGACTACAGAATGAGTTCTGGACCAGCTGAGGATATATATTATATAATATGTAATATGCAATATATGATATATAATAAATTAATGGTGGGCTGTGGCTGCAACTCAGTTCATATTGTTTGCCTAGCATACTCGAAGCTTTGGGTTCCATCTTCTCACCCCGCCCCTACCTCCACCCTTATGGAATAAACCTTGGTGGTGCATGCCTGTCATCCTTTCATCTAGGAGGTGGAAGCAGGAAGGCCAGGAGTTAATTCAAGGTCATCCTTAGCTACATAACCAGTTGGAGGCATCCTGGGCTGCATGAGACACTGCTTACATGAATGAATGCAGGCATGAATGAGCTATGCATGGATGAATGTATGCATGCATGCCTGCAAACACAACAGGAGCTGGGGATATAGCTCCTGTAGAGTGCTTGCCTAACATGTGAAAAATAAAGCAAAGGCAAGCCAAATTGTGCAGGGCTTTTTTCCTTGTAAAAGCCTGGCAGGCAATTACAGGTGGAAGTAAGTTCATTGTTCCGACAGAAACCAATTATCAACAATTGGCAGGAAAGGGCAGAAGCCCACTGGGAAAGAAAGATGTTCTTTCTCCCTTGGTGACTAAAAAAAAAGTGAATTTAGAAGTCTAGGAACTGTTTTAAAGAGCAGTGAAGAGGCAGTGCTGCAAGAGGATAAATACACATTATGTTCTTCATGGTGTGCAGAAGATGAAACTGAAGCCTAGAGTTTAGGAAAGCTTTGCACTCACTGAGTGACAACTGCATTACCGTCCAGAAGCAGAGAAAGAGGCTGGTGGCGCGGGAATATTATAGGTTTGGATTTTTCAGGGAAAAATGTAATTTGGGGTCTGGCTAAAGTTGCTTAGAAGATTATATTTATCAAAGAATTTCCAGGCCAGGTGTGGTGATGCATGCCTTTAATCCCAGCAGCTGGGAGGCAGAAGCAGGTGGATCTCTATAGGCCTGATGATGTGGCTCAGTATTTAAGAGGCTGAATCTGGAAGACTGATATAAATTGGAGGCTAGTCTGGGCTACAAAACAAGTTCCAGCCAGGCAGTGTGGGGCACATTTCTAATCCCAGCACTCTGGAGGCAGAGGCAAGAGAATTTCTGTGAGTTTGAGGCCAGCCTGGTCTGCAGGGTGAGTTCCAGAACAACCAAAGCTAAGAAGAGGAAGAAAGGAAAAGAAGAAGGGGAAGGTCAAGGGAGAAAGGGAGGGAGGTCCAATCTAGCCTGGGCTACAAAATGAGATGGCTTTCTGTTGTTGTTGTTGTTTTTTTTTTTCTTGGATCTGAGGTATGCATCACCACCATCCTGCTCCAAGATAGCCAGCTACATAGAGAGAACCTACATAGTGAGTTGTATAAAAATAAAGAGAAGGCTGGAGAGATAGATAGCTCAGTAGTTAAGAGCACTGACTGCTCTTCCAGAGGTCCTGAGTTCAATTCCCAGCAACTATGTGGTGGCTCACAACCATCTGTAATGGGATCCAATGCCCTCTTCTCCTGTGTCTGAAGACAATGACAGTGTATTCATATATATAAAATAAATAAATAAATCTGAGAAAGAAGGAGTATGTTTGGTGTCAGGTGTGAAGGAAGAGGGTGCCTCTGCGGGCCCATGTGAGGCATTCCCACCCACCAAGTGACCACACGACCAAACTAGTAGAGTTTATTCAGGGCATAGGGAGGGGAAGTTGAGAGCAGCGCGCCTTAGTAGAGACAGAGCAAGCCCGAGAGAGGGAGAGAGGAGTAGAGACTGGTCGTGCGCACTTGGAGAGAGAGGGAGGAAGGGAATGGGGAGAGAGGGGGGAGGGGAAAGGACTGAGGGAGAGCAAGAAGGCAAGAAAGCAAGAGAGCAGAGGGGGCTAGCAGCCCCTTTTATAGTGAGTCAGGCACACCTGTAGGGCGGAGCTTAGGCAAAATGCTAACACATAGAGAGACCTTGCCTCCAAAAAAGGGGGTGGTGTGGGGGTAGAGTTACCACTTAGTGCAGTTTCTGTAGTTCACACAGCCTGGAGCCTGACAAAAATACTTAATGTGACAAACTAGCAATCTGCATCTGTAATTAAGGAAATAATGCTTGTCGAAGCAACCTGCTGGCTATCATCAGTCCATCCTATTGGTCTGGCCTCTTGGACCCCAGAGATACAGAGATCTCCTTAAAGCCCCAACACTTCCTCTACTGTTCTCCTTGTATTTCCTATTTCATTTGCCAACTCCAGGAACCTGCTTTCACACCCAGTATCCGATTTATTATCAATCTTATCAGTTCTTTCTCCAAAAAAGAGATTGGGTACCTACCACTAGCAGCACCTGAGCCAAACCATCACCACCTGCTGATGCCGGTATCCTAGTGTCCACTGGCTACTGTGTATCTACGCACAGATCCCCAAGGCTTGATTGGCAGTTGGGGTAGGGGTAAAGTCAGGTGATTTTGTTGGTGGTGGTGGTGGTTGTTTTTTGTCTTTGTTTTGTTTTTGAAACGAGGTCTTACTTTGTAGCTCAGGCTGGCCTGGTACTCACCATGTAGGCCCAGGAAGACTGTTTAGTCCTCCTGGCTCTGTGGTTGAAAATGACCTTGAGTTTCTATTCACCTTACTACCTCCCACGTACTGGGATTACAGACAAGGACCCCTACACTATGTTTTATGTGGTGCTGAGGACAGAAGCTGGGTTTTATGCATTCTTAGTGAGCACCCTGCCAACTGAGTTATATTCCCAGCCCTTGAAGGTGTATTTTTTTAATAATTTTTTTTAAAGATTTATTTATTTATTATATGTAAGTACACTGTAGCTGTCTTCAG
>NW_022196903.1:64554537-64579092 GCF_008632895.1 Mastomys coucha | reverse complement strand
CCAAAAGCCAACTTGTTTTCCTTGTTTATTTCATTAAGCAGCTACTTTATGAAGCCCAAGGGTCACTACTACTATTAGCGTGGACATTTCAGTATTGCTTTCCTATCCTAAAACTCCAATGGTCTATCAAAGTACTGCATGCCTATAATTCCAGTACTCCAAAGGCTGAGGCAGAAGTATTGCTGCAAATTTGACACCAGCCTGGGCTAGTTACCTTTACCCCTGAGACACCCCTGACAGCAGACTACAGTCCAACTTGCACCAGCCTCCTGGCCTTCAGCATCCCTTACTTCTACTCCTGCAGGCTTCATGGGTGCACAGGCTAATTTACTTGGACCTCATCTTTCTTCCCTTGCACTTCAACCTGAGAATTGGCTTCCTTTGCTACTTCACTCTCATGGCTCAGGAGTTTCAACAAAGGTGGTGCTAAGGCCGAGGGAGCACTCTTTTTTATCAGCCACCCTTGTCTGCATATAGAGTTCCAGACCAGTCAGAGCTACAGAGCTCTGTCTGAAACAACAGCAACAAATGAATTGCATGTGAGTTAGCATGTACTTACCAATCTACCATGTGAAGCCTAAATAAATAAACAAACAAATGTTTTATTGGAAGATTTTTTTTTTTGCATTAGTAGGTTAGTTCGATAGTAAATATAAGATTTTTCCTTTGGCAAAATAAACAACAAAAACTCAAAAAGAAAAGAACTTGTGTCTTGTCCTGTCCTTGTGCACACTTCAGGTTGTTCAAGTTTGACCTTCAGTCTGGAATGCTTTCTCCTTATCCATTCATCCAACGGAGCCTCAGGGAGGCAAGCAGTTGCTAACCTCTAGGGCTCAGGTCCTCTCTCTGCTTGTATGTTTCTATCAATCACATACCCTGAATATTTCCTTTTCAGAATCCTAGAATTAGTTATGCAACTACTTGATTGATTAATGGTGATATCTCATTGTATCTCCTTGTGGATTTTTTTTTTTTAGTCGAAACAGGGATTTACTTTCTAGCCCTGCGGATCCTGGAGCCCACTTCATCCAACTGCCTGACTTTTTTATGATTTGTTTATCGGTTTGGATTGTGGGTCGGCTGTCTGTTTTGACACAAAGTCTTGCTTTACAGCACGCGCTGCCCTGGTGTTCATTCTAGCCCCCACTGACGTCACACCCACTCATCTTCCCCATTCAGCCACTGAGTACTGGGATTACAGATGTGAGCCACCACACCAGGATTGAGACACAGATTTTATTCTTTCTGGTTCTGTCCTTCCGAGGGGTTGTATTAGATTGGAGCTCCTCCTTCCAGCTTCCTTCCCTGCCTCCTCTGCTCCTAAGCTATCCCCCACAGGCAGCTTTCAGTTCCTCATTCAGATTGGCTAGCTCAGGACCGGGTTATTGCTCATCCACTCCCCACCAGCACCCCTTCCTCTCTCCCGGAATTCCTCACCTGGCAACTCTCCTCAGCGTACGGGCCTCTCAGACAGAGTCCTCCTCCCCCTTCCCAATCAAAGCACTCGACAGCATCCCCTTGGGCTGGAATGTAACACCATCCTTACTGGGGCTTTACTTTTCGCTACTTCTCTGGAGGGAGACTACCGGGACGCATTGGTCGATAAGAAAGCTAGCGTGAGAGTCTGGAGCTGACAGTAGTGACGGGGGTGGGGGGTGGGGTGGGGTGGTGGCAGTGGCCATGCTTGGCTGCACAGAAGAAGCTGATCTGGTGAAAGAAACGGTTTTGATGCCTCTTCAGCAAGTAGTGTTTCTTCCGCAGGCATGCTGCAGCAGCTCTTTGGGGGTTTTCTTACCTTCCCCAAACCGGTGAGCCTGGGACTTGAAAGTCTCTCCCTGAGACAGTGCTGGGGGGCAGCTGGAGGGCTGGTGATCAAAGACTGCAGGTGTTTGGTGGAGCATCGCAGGGAGAACGGAAGGGCATCGGAGTGGGAGGGCTGGTCAAGGCACTCGCTGCCAAGCTTATTACCTGAGTTCAATCCCCAGGTCTCACAAGCTGGAGGAAAGAACCAACTTCTAAAAGTTGTCCTTTGGCCTCTACATGCTTGCTTCCTCCACTGAAACACATAATAAGTAAAAAAAAATTGTGTGTGTATGTATGTGTGTTTAAATTAAAGGATAGTATTTTGGCAATGAAACAGACTGCAGGTTTTTATCATAAATAAGAATCATAGGTTCGAATGCCAGGCCAGCCAAGGCTACACAGTGAGACCCTGTCTCAAAAAAATTTAAATTAAAAAAAATCAAAGCAATCAGCTGGCAGTGGTGGTACACACCTTTAGTCTCAGCACTTGGGAGACAGAGATAGTTGGATCTCTGTGAGTTCAAGGCCAGTCAGGTCTACAAAGAAAGTTCCAAGGCAGTAAGAGCTATACAGAGAAATAGTGTCTCAAAAAAACAAAAACAAAAATCCAAACAACCAAAAAAAAAAAAAATTCAGTCTGTCAGTTATGGGAATGTGGATGGATGCTTGTGCCTCATTTTTCCCAAACAGGGAAGAGGAACAACACATTTTTCGGTTACAATGACTTCACTTGAATACAGACTAAATTCTTTTTCCTTCCTTTCCTTTCCCTTCTCTGAGACCGGATCTCCATGCATCCTGGTTATCCTGGACATACCGTGGAGCACATCCTGCTCTGGAACTCACAGAAATCCTTCTGGCTTTGCCTCCCAAGTGCTGGGATTGCAGGCCTGTCCCAGGTTGCCCGTAGAGTTTATTCTTAAAATAATTAGAAGCAGACACAAATAGGGCCCTTGAAGGACACTTCTGGGACATTCACACTGTGTCTCCTCTGTTTCCTCAGGTCCACTCCCTCTTCCACTCCAGAAATTATCCTATTAACACTTTTAATTTAGAGTCAGGGTCTTAAGTAGGCTGTCTTCAAACTCAGAGATCTGATTACCTTTGTCTTCAGAGTATATTCCAGAGATAGAGGCAGGAGAACCAAAAGTTTAAGGTCATCCTCAACTACACAGTGAATTTGAAGCCAGAAAAACTTCTGTAATTGATATGTTTTGTAATTTGGGAGCATGATGCAGTGGGAGGGAGTGCCTTAGCGGGCTCATGCTGAGGCACTGCCTCCTGCCCACCCCCCAACCCCATCCAATCCCATCCCATCCTACCCCCCACTTCCCTATCCCCACTGCCACCTCAGGTACCAGCCATACAAAGGGTCTAGTATAAAATGAAGAAATGAAGTTTATTTGGGATATGGGAAGGGGTTCTGGATTAGGGAGTAGAAGGCAAAGAAAGAGAAAGAAAGGTGGAAGAGAAGGACAGAGAGAAAAGAAAGAAACAAGGGAAGAGGCTGACAGGGAGCATGTGGAAAGAAAGGAGAGAGATGATGGGGGGCAGAGAGAGAGAGAAACAGAGAGAAAGAGAGAGAGAGAGAGAGAGAGAGAGAGAGAGAGAGAGAGAGAGAGAGAGAGTTTTAGTGAGCCAGGCTCCTACTTGACTATTGCTAGGTAACTGTTGGGAGGAGCCTAGAAGAAATGCTAACAGCAATATTTGCTAAAAATCAGTAAAAAGCACTTCTGGAAAATGTTAGGTTTAAATTAGGGAATGATCACCCTTCATTCCCCTACCATTTTACAGATTATAGCAGGCATTCCACTAGGAATATGTCTGTGACAGGTTTCCTGGGGCCTCCTGACTTCAATATGTCCTATTGGCTTCAGATTCCTGCAATATTCCCTCTACCATTAAATAAATATTGTGGCCCCAAGAAACTTCACATTCTCTATCCTATCCCAGACCTTTCAGAGAGAGCTATCCTTGTTTCAGTAGGTTTCTATATGGCCCGGGATTTGTTGACTGGCTCACTCTTGGTAGATCCCATCCACTGAGGATTGCCAGAAGTTTGAGGTCAGTTTGGGCTATACAATGAGACCCTGTTTCAAAATTAAGTTTAAATAAGTAAGTGGCACGTTGGTTTCCAAGTAGTAAGAATGCCCTTGGCACAGCAGGAGTCAATAGAAGGTGGGCAGTGAGGGGGTTAGGAAGAGGATGGAGGCCCAATGGGCAATGATCCTCGGGGCTAAGAGCTACAGAAAGACCAAGTGAACTGGGGAAGGTGGGCCAGACCACCCCTCTCCTTCCCTTTCTTCTCTTTGTAAACTTTTACTATTTTATATGTATGGATGTTTGCCTGTGTTGTGATGTCTATGTACCACAAGAGCAGTACACATTTTTAAACACTGAGCCATCTCTCCAACCCCATATCCTCATTTTAGATCCAATTTGAGCACTTGCCTGAAGCAGCCACTTAGATCAATGATTAGGCCCAGTTATAGAAACTCCCAGGCTGAGGAATAACTCTCTAACTCACTGTTAGGAGGCCGAAAGAGTGGGAAGTCAGTCATATAGGTGTTTTGGACAATGCCTGACACCTTACATGAGGGTTAATAGCGACACCCTTTTCACCCTCAAATTACTCTCTTTACATCCCGATTGTAGAGCATCCCTTCTCCTCTCCTCCTAGTCCCATCCTCATACCCCGTTCCCCCCTCCACCCCCCATGGGTTCCAAGTTGTCCTAGAACACCAAGTCGCAGCGGCCAGACTACATGCCACCTCTTCCAAAGAGGCCAGACAAGACAGCCGGGCTAGGGGAAAGGAAGGCAATTGAGTCAGAGACAGCCCCTGCTCCACTTGTTAGGGGACCCACATGGAGATCGAGCTGCACATCTGCTACTTACGTGTAGGGGTCCGGGGTCCAGCCCGTGAGTGCTTTTTGGTTGATGGCTCAGTCTCGGTGGACCAGTACCTTTTTTAACATGATAAAGGACTGTTCTTTAGGAATTCAGTAGGGAACTTGTGTTTTGTTCCCAAATCTGTTGGGAAATTCCTTCTCTCAGCGGTGCCAGCCACCTAACCCCACCTAACCCCCAGCCCCAGCTGACAGCTTTCCATGACAAAGGCAAAGGCGGGACTCCAGCCTAGAGGTCATCCACCCTCCAGCCCTGGGGGAGCATCTGGGGTTTCTTTCTCATTAATGACCTCAAGGCTTTAGCCCTGAAAACAGTAGGAAAAAGACAAAAGCCACCCAGATCCTAAAGACAGGTGCTTTCAAACCCTCACGAGGCCAAGAGGGTCCTGGGAGTCTCCTCTGAAGTTCAGGCAGCCCTTTTGTGTTCTCAGCCTGCCAGGGAGGGATTTGGTAGCTCAGCTAGCCATGGAGTAGGGGGTGGGGTTAGGCCACATAGCTGCTTTTTTTTTTTTCTTTTTGGTTTTTCAAGACAGGGTTTCTCTGAGTAGCCCTGGCTATCCTGGAACTCACTCTGTAGACCAGGCTGGCCTCGAACTCAGAAATTCGCCTGCCTCTGCCTCCCAAGTGCTGGGATTAAAGGCGTGCGCCACCACCGCCCAGCTCACGTAGCTGCTTTCAAAGCCTCCTGGGCTGCCTTTTTCAGTAAGTTCGAAATCTATAGGAGATTTTAAAATGTCAAGACAGACGAGCATAGCAGCAGGGCACTCAGGAAATGGAAGAACAAAATTCAGCATCAGCCTCTGCTACAAAGTGAGTCTGAGGGCCAGCCTGGGCTTCAGAGACTGTTTCCCAAATCCAAGCTATAATACCTATGTAGGGGTGGCAATGTACACCCTGCCCACTAGGTCCTCAAATTCTCCTGCCTTGCTGTATTCCAAAGGGCACACCAGGCCGTGGAAAGCTGACACACACTAACCTCAGCCTAGTGTGCGGCCCCTACTTCCCAGGAACCCTAGCTCCATATTACAGGGCATTTTGTTCATGGCACTGTCGTAAGCAGCCCAAAGTGTGGTCTAGTCCCATTTTCTGACATGGTTCCCAAGGCAGAAGACATCACAGTGGCTAAGTCTTCAGCAACTGGCTGTTGGTGGACTTTCGCATGGAACCATCCAGGCCTAGGTAGCTTGGTCCTGGTGTATTTCATGCTGGGTCTCAGCCACTTTACCGACCCCTCAATAGTTCCTCACAATGCCACCATCCTTGTGTCTAATACGAAACACCCAGATCTAATATTTTCTAATACATTTTGATCCAATTTTTTGTTTCTTCCCAACCACACTTGATTCCCTTAAGGAAGTTTAGAGTAAAATGTGCTTACCTGACCCCACATGACCACCTTGCCTAGGGTATTTCAACTGTGTGGGTATGCTTCTGGTATTTAATAGGCATCCTACAATACAAAGGACACTCTACGTAATTTTCTGGATGGGACCATGTTCAAACTAAGAGCTCCAGCCTTGCAATGGGCTGCCTGAGGCTCCTTCCTCCCACCTCCCCAAGACAGTGTCCACCCTGCAGAGCTCTATACGAGGGCAGCCTCAGCATGCAGCTTTCTTCAGACTGAAACTCACCTTAGTTTGGCCTCTACCTCCAACTAGAACCTTATCCTAGGAAGGCTAGGCAGGCACTCTACTACTGAGGCCCAGCCCAGCCCAGCTGGAATTTAGTTTCTAACAGAACTGTTAAAGATTTAGAAATCAACCCGACACTCACGTCCAAAACACTTGGTGAAGAGTCGTCCAAAACACTCGGTGAAGAGTAGCTTTTTTATTTTATCCTATTCACCTGGGGATAAGTGGAGCAATTCCAACGTGCACAGTCAATGACTCTAAACACAGTCCCTCTAGTGGATTGGGTGCCATGCCATCCATTTCTGCTCCTTCAAAGACACTGAGGTCCAACAAGCACAGACACAAAGCCAGGAATCATTCCATGAAGAGTTTATTCTTAGCATGTAGAATATACTCCTTAGGAAAAAAATATTCTTTAAAGCTCCAGCAGACATTATAAATTAATTTACAAATATAGAATTGTGTTAGAAATATCCATAAAAGTCCTTGATTCTTCACATACAAAAATATTCAGAAAATATTTATGCACAAAGTATGAGGCCAGGTAGTTTCTTTGGTTATCTTTTTGCATAAGAGTTAAAAAGCAATGGTGATCGCAACTTGTACATCAAGAAGGCACTAAAATTTTTAATATTTCTAAAAAAATTTATTAAACTAATGCTAAGAGTTCTAATATACAGGGGACTTGAAACCCTGTCTTAAAAAACAAAACAAAACCGCAAGGATCCTCCCCACCCCACCCCCAACCCAATGTAGTTCTTGTCTCATGGCAGTATCTCAAGAACAAGGTAGCATGGGAGTTTATAGAATACCCTCATCTTAGCAGAGGGCTGTTCCTGTAAATCCAACCTTCTGCGTTAGAAATCTTTGAATGAGTTCAACGGATGCTGACCAAGTGTTTCCTGTATGATGATGTGCTAGACTCTCCCCACTACAAAATGGTTCACTTCCAAGTAGAAGGAGGGGGGTGTGCTGAAACAAATTTATATACATATGACTTTTAAAAGAATTTGTCCATATGTATGTAATTCCTTATTAAAAACTGAAAGATTGGTTGGTCCAGATGTGACTGTCAATCAGGAGGCATAACTATGTTTCAAGGCCAGTGTGATCTACATAGTCAGTTCTAAGCCAGGGCTATGTAGAAACCTTGTCTCAAAAATGAAAAACAAAACAAAACAAAAAAAAAACCTGTAAGATTTCACTTCCAGTGAAACACCTAGGACATAAGCTAAATCAGGCAGGAAACCAGGTTTATCACTAGAACTATGGCTTCCAGACCTTATCCCATGTTTACTTTGTCTATCATGAAGCTGGCATGTTTAAGAACCCACTATTTCCCATGTGTGACCTTGGTATGTTACCTACCATTTCAGGATAGTCACTCCTGCCTCTCACAGGGTTTGGTACTTTCAACGGTTTCAGAAACCCACTAGTGTCTTGCAAAGGGGACTTACCGTGCAGAATTGTTAATGGGTTAAGGCGATCCACTTTGAATGGATTCAAATCTGATAGGCTCAGTAAGCTTCTGGATTGCTTTCTGTGAACTCCTGAATAATCCTACAGTCCACTGACTATGCTCACAGTAACCAGCAAGCTCTCACACTCCAGCAAGCTTTTCCAGGTTTCTCAGGTTGTGTGCCTCCCATCCTAGGATGGTAGGTAGAACTCTGTGAGGCCTGTCTTTATTATATTATTCACTTGTAAATCAGAGCTGAAAGCTCAAATGTAGTTTTCCCACCCATAACTCCAACGATGTTTCCCCCATCAACCTGAGCATAGACAAAGTCAATGGACTGCAGGATTTTTTAGGGGTTGTTGCAGGAATGCTTTATACCAAAAACTGTCTGTGTGTGTGTCTGTATGTATATGTATATAAATACCTCAACCCATTTAATTCTCTGCACAGTAGGTCCCCTTTCCAAGATGCTAAGCAGATTTCTGAAACTACTGATCTGTGTGGGAGATAGGTACATCTCAAGTGTACATTTCATCGAGTCTGAGGAGCAATGTCTATATATCAGAGCCATCCCGGGGGTAGATGAGGCTGTTGACCATGCTGAAGTTGTAGAAAGGGCTGCTGAAGGGGCTACTCTGGTCCCCACTGCTGCCACCAGAGAAAGGGTGGTAGTAGGAGGACAGCTGGTTGCTCCCACCCACAGTACTCAGCTGCATGGAGTCTGGAGAGCTGTCTGGAACGGAGGTGTTGGGGAATGTGCTGGAGGGCAGCTGGGTCCCTCCTAGGTGGCGACGGGTGCCTGGGAGGGTTCGCTGGGTGCCCATGCTGCTGGAGTTGACACTTAAGGTGTTGAAGCTGCTGAGGAATGTGTTGAGGCACGGAGTGGAGGTGAGGGTGGATGCTCCAGGAGAGGAGGCAGTACTCTTGGTGCCCTCTGGAGGCTCTGGTGACTGAGATGGCCTCAGCATAGAAGAGGGGCTGTCTCCTTCTAGCTTCCCACTCACTCTTAGTCTTGAGGACTGCCCTTCTGATTTTGATGTCCCCGAAGGCACAGTAAGGTTGCTACTAGCCTCGGCCCGGCGCCTTCGCTTCCGTCGGAAGTTTCCATTGTCGAACATTTTCTCACAGTTTGGATCCAGAGTCCAGTAATTACCCTTCCCTGAGGGGAATGAAGAATTTAGTGAGGATTGGTCATTTCTTTCATTTGTCTGTCTGTTCGCTACATTCATTCATTCGAGGCAGGGTTTCTCTGTGTGGCTCTGGATGTCCCAGAACTTGCTCTGCAGACCAGATTAGCCTTGAACTCAGAGATCCATCTGCCCCTCTCGAATGCTGGGATTAAAGGCATGTGCTACCACGCCTGGGCTTGAAGGTTCTACTTTATTTCTGTGCACAGAACACCCCCCCCCCTTATGTTCCAAGACACTTTACTCCATGTCTGAAATCAAACAGCACCAAATCCTATCCATCCTAAGCTTCTTCCTATGGTAAAGTTAATATATAAATTAGGTAGACTAACAATTAATGTAAGCCATGTGAATGAGATCTATTTCTGGAATTTAAGGACAGTTTCATATATCCCTGGCTGGCCTTAGATTTCCTCTAGCTCTGCTGCCTCTCCCTGAGATTACACCTCCTTCCCTGAGATACACTCCCATGCCCATTCTACAACGCTGAGGATCATGGTAGGCACGCCTTCGCCTGCTGAGCTACAGTCCCAGCCCTCTTCTTTCTCTGTGCCCTTTCTGTTTATTGAGACAGGGTCTTGAATAGCCCAGGCAAACCCAGAACCTGCTGTGCCAGTGAAGTTGAGGCTGCCAACTGATCAATCCTGGTCTCTACTGCCTAAGTTCTAGAAGTACAGGTTATATGCCTCAATACCTGGTTTGTAATTTGCTGCTTAATTATTTTGGACAACAAATGACCCTGCTTTAGTAAAACTGAGGGTTTGGGAAGCTCGCTACAGCCCACACTGGGCCACCAGGAAATCAGATTAAATGGTGACCAAGGAGCTCACTAGGTCATCCTCTTCTGGAGGCCTTGCTCACTACAAGGAAAAAAGTAGAGTAAATTCTTCTAGCCAGTCCTATGTCTTATGCACCCACTACTTACATCCTATGACCTGATTCTATTTCTGAGACACCTACAGTAAGTCACCTGCTACTTTCCCTAACTCCTGATCCAAGCCATGTTAACTTGCAAAATTATGAAATTCTGATGTTACTTAAATCATGATCTTCCATTTGTTTTCTAAAACAGTAAGTTAACATGTAGTAAATTAATTTAGGCTTAAATGATGCCTTAGTGTTGTAGCTGGCACAACAGCTAACAGAATTTACTACAACTTTTCCTGAAAAAAATGTAAGTCTTAGAACAGAAAAGAATCACACCATTTAAAAAAGACAATGTCAAAATGATAATTAAAAAAATATTACTACCAAGCAATCAACATATATATATATATATATATATATATATATATATATATTTTTTTTTTTTTTTTTTTTTTTGGGCAGGGTTTCTCTGTGTATCCCTGGCTGTCCTGGAACTCGCTCTGTAGACCAGGCTGGCTTCAAACTCAGAAATTCACCTGCCTCCGCCTCCCAAGTGCTGGGATTAAAGGCGTGTGCCACCACTGCCCGGCTTAACCAACTAAATCTTAACAGCTCAGCTGATGTGTGTCTGCAGAACAAGAAAACTAGGAATTAACATCCCAGTACATTACTGAATACAATGTGTCCTCGTAAGATAAGGTATGTCTAATCACATGTCCACTAGGAAAATTCTGCACTCATTTAAAATCTACACAAGACCTGTCTTCTGTAGCAAAGAAATGCCCTTCTCTAACTGGAGTGGGACATACCTATATCACCTTAGAAGACTTTCACCCAAACAGCTTTTCCTAACCTGGCCTTTACTGTTTCAAAGACTTAAACTATTGCTTTGCAGTGAGTGCTTCTCATAGGTAAGTTCAGGTGTCTCTCAGCTCTGTGGAGACAGGCAACAGGACCACAGCCCTCAGTTTCAGATGAGGTAAGGTGCAGACTGACTGCCTGCTGTATTACATACAGTGTCGAGAGGCAGCCTCCTAACCAACCTCCCTACCCTCTCTCCTCCTCTTCTTCTTCTTCCTCCTCCTCCTCCTTCTTTCTCTTTCTCCCTCTCTGTCTCTCTCAACTATGTAGCTCTGCCTATCCCAGAACTCACTATGTAGACCAGGCTGGCCTCAAACTCAAGAGATATGCCTGCCTTTGCCTCTGTAAAGAGTGTACACACACGTACACACACACACACACACACACACATACAGAGAAAGAGAGAGACAGACAGAGACAGAGAGAATTCTTTAACTATCTGGATAGGTCTATTGAGCCATCTTGGTTAGTATTACTATCATTTCTTCCTCCTCTCCCAGTGCAAGAGGATAAACCCACGATCTCAATATACCATGGCAAGTGCTGTATTTTTGAGTTCCACTCCCAAACTCCAAATACTTGGTTCAAGCCATCACTTTCCATTGAGTCCTACTGGCATATCCAGAAATTTCCACTTCATTTGGTAGGGTTTTTTTTTAAAGCTTTTCCAGATACAATATTTTTGAACTTTTTAAAGTTCAAAGGAATACACACGACAACTGACATAATAATCTTGGGTGGTTTAGAAGCTAAGTCAGGAAGTTGCATCTTCAAAAACTGCACGTCCTGTACAAGTGTCACCATTGGGGACTAATGGCTACTTGAGATGTGTCCAAATTAAAGCGTGTTGTAAAACATACACAGGATGTGAGACTTCATGAAGCTGACCTGGAACTCTCTATCCTCCTAAATGATAAGGTGTGCCTAACCACATTAACTTTTAAAATGTAGTTTGCACAATACAGTATCTGCACTAGAAAACTGCTCCAGAATATACTTCTACAAGGATAATGCAATTAAGTGGTGGAGCTAATCTTTTGCATATCTGAGGCCCTGGGTTCCATCCCCCAATACAACAGCTCAGGCTTCATTCAAGAGCCTCAAGCAAGAATCTGTCTTTGTAAAGCTTCACTCCACTTCCACCTCCCTCTGCCAGGTGAGGGAAAACTCAGAACACAGACCTATGCAGTCTTCTTCACTCAGGGTATAGGATTTAGACTAGAGGGAAGCCCATACAGGGTGCCCACATCTTACCCAAACCTCGGTTGGCCCACAAAGTGGGATCGATCCTTAGGAATTCAAAGAAGGAAATGAGGCCTAGTGTTCTCATCTTTTGTTAACACCCTGCTTGTTAGAGTCCCTTTCCCTGCTCTATGTATCTTCCAGTGACTTTTGCTGTTCCCTGAAGCGACCTCCTGTTAGTGCGTATGAACTTTTTGGTTTAGCCCCCTAGCTTCTGCCCTGAGTGTGAGGGACCATGTCCTCTGTAGACATCTGATATATTTCCCGTGTCCCTATCAGACCAGGTTTGGGTGGCTCTATCCCCACATCTTCCCCCCTCTAGTAAAGATAAGGCCCCACGCAGATTTCCAACCCGGCCGCGCACAGATCGGATATTAGGCTCCGGTTCTCAGCACCTATAGGTGCTCGGCTTCGCGGTCCTAAAGTACCTGCCCGACCATCCTCACCTGGGTCGTCCTCGTCGCGGGGCACCTTCTTAAAGCAGTCGTTGAGTGATAGGTTGTGACGGATGGAGTTTTGCCAGCCAGCCTTGCTGCGCTGGTAGAAAGGGAAGTTATCGGCGACGAACTGGTAGATGTGGCTGAGGGTGAGTTTGCGCTCTGGCGCGCTCTGGATGGCCATAGCGATGAGCGCCGAGTACGAGTAGGGTGGTCGCACCATCTTCATCAGGTCCTCACGGCTGGCCATCGACAGCCAGCCCAGCTCGCCAGGGGCTGCCGAGCCGGCAGGGGAGGCGGGTGCGGCCGCCGAGGGCTGCGCGAAGCCCCGCTGGGCGCCCGCGAAAGTGCCCGGAGCGGCTGGCGGCTGCAGGAAGGGTCCCGGCGCTGCTCCGGGGGCGGGCGGCGGCGCCCCTAGGTAGCCGGCAGCGGAGGCCGGGCCGCCCACGCCGGGCCCGTTGAGCCACAAATAGGGGTTGGCGGCTGCAGCGGGGGGCGCGGCGTAGTCGGACAGCCCATAGGGTGCCCTGGAGATCGGGGGCGCACCAGGCGCGGCGGCGGCGGCGGGCTGTGAGTATGCGAAGTTGTCGCCGCAATACAGGGCCATGTCGGCGGCCGAGGGCTGGTGCGGCGCGGCAGCGGCTTTGGGAGAGCGGGGCTGGCCACGGCGCTTCGGAGAGAGCATCCCTTGGCGGACCAACCCTACGGCCCGTCCTGGCCTCCGCTGCGACCGACTTGGAGCGCCGAGGAGCTCGCCGAGGGCGGGGTACCGCGTCTCTTATACCTGCGGGCCCGCGGAGGCTGGGCGGCCAAGGCTCCACAGTCCACGCCCTCGCCACGCCCCAAGTGCCCCAGAGCAGCGTGCAGCCTCCTTTGCCCCGCCTGCCGGGTTCCCGGGGCTTTCTGTTAGCTCCTGAGTCAAGGTGAAAAGCGCCCATCCGTCTTTCCTTTATCCGGCCCTTCTGTCCAACGGTCTGGTCATCCATCCTTCCTGCCTCCCCTCCATCCTCCCATCTTAGCCCGGGTACGATCAACCTACTATAAAAATCAGAGTATTGAAACAAGAGACAGATAGATCCCACCAGCTGGACGGCTGGTCCCCCAAAAGCTCGTGAATCCGTTTGGGTGACTGACTTGATTACTTACTTGCCCCTAGCCTCCACTGCCTTTTCTAACTGCCCTTTCTAACAAGTCCCAAAGTTTTAAACTTACAATCGAATTATTCACGTTCAGCACAGCACTCATGTTCGGTCTCCACCGATCAGCTCCATGACATCAAAAATAATAGATGTGAATGCATGAATGTCAACCGGACAGGCACCCTTTCTCCCCGACTCTGTGGGCCAAGTGTGAAATGGTTCTCTCGTTTTTTATTCTCTCTTTTTGTGGTGATTCATCTTTCTAGCTAAACCATATGTTTGTTCACAATCAGGAAACACTGTTCATTTCATTTCACCGGTTTGTTCCGACTTTTGGTGTGCAGTTATTTTTCAAAAGGTAAATTTGCAAAGACAGTTAAGTAAGCGGCTTTGGAATTAACATTTAAAAGCAGAAAGTTTAAAGTAATTTAAGTGGTTCAAGACGCGCTTATAGCCCGGGTCTGTTTATTCTCAGCTTCTCCGAGTTTTAAAGGGGCTCTCTGAGCATCAGGAGAGCAACAAGCGAAATATTGTGTCGACCTAACGAGCCAAAAGGACAGTGAGAAAATAATCTCCTTTGCCATCCAAAATATTCCTAAAGGTGTTCTTGATAAAAGCAAATCTGAAAGTTCTCGTTTGAGAGGAGAAGTTATTGGTTGCTTTTTTTTTTTTTCTATTTTCGGGTTACAGTCTGACAGCTTAGAATATTACTAAAGAATTTATTTACGTACATAATAGTTTTGTACTTTAAACTTTTTAACTCTTTTAAAAAAAATAAATAATAAAAAACAAACAAAATACCAGAACGAGTCTGTCGACAAGGCAACTCAACAGGTAAGGGCGCTTACCGCCTGAAGCCGGGAGTTTGATCCCTCCTGGGGTTGAAGGAGAAAACCAGACACAGGAAAGTTCTATGGTTTGACTCGCTGCAACACCCGCACCACATAAGTGAATAAGTAAAGTAATTTTTAAAATTAAAATCAGAATTATGTATTTAGCAAACTTGAAAGCCTAAAATGTACATCTCCAAAAGTAAGTGTTCATCTTTTCTGGAACCAGAGAGATACGACTGCAACTGTAAAACACCTGCTTCTTTGAAGACTTTGGGAAGAGTCTGAAAAAGGAAATTATGACTTTTTAACTATATTTTAGTTTAAAACACATTTTTCTTTATTTAGATTAAAAACAAAACAGGCTTCCCATTCCTTCAGATGGCTTTGGTTTTAGGCGAGGTTTTTCCTGGAATGTTAACAAGGTTGAAAACTATGACCCAGTTTGGTAAGCACTTATAATTTTATAACGCCCTACTGGTTATTCTTTTTCTTAAGTATAAAGGTGTGAGCTAAAGCTAAGATGACAGAGTCTAAGTAGAAGTTGAAGACCTAGAGGACAATTTTTCCCCACACACAAACTTTAAATATCTAACGTTTCTGTAGAGTGACCTGAAGTGTACAGCTGTGGGTAAGTGAGTGTTCAGAAGGTTTCAACACTTAATTTTCTTTCATTCTAAATGGAAGTAAGGAATGAAGAGGCGGACTCCATCTTCCCTTTAGTAACTGTTCTTCACAGTATAATACCTTCCCTGATCTCCTAACAAATTGCTTAACCATACACAGTTTGCAATTTTTCTCCTGGGTCTAATTTTAAAGCCTCCCAACTATTCTAAAGGAGAGGAGAGGCCACAGTTTTCAGAATGTGGTTTATTGTTTTGATTAAAGGTTCTACTTAGCGGATCATGTTCTCTGTCTTTTGTAAATTTATTTAAAAGGAGCAGAGCCACCTACCGACCTTTCGTAGCAGTTACAGTGCTTCCCCAGTAGCTGGAAATCCTTCCTTCCTTCCTTCCTTCCTTCCTTCCTTCCTTTCTTTGTTTCTTTCTTTTGCAATAGTTTAATTTTTTTAGTAATGTATGGAAATTTTTAATGGCTTCTTGATGTACAAATTGCGATCGCCATTGCTTATTAACTGTTATGCAAAAAGGTAACCAAAAGGCTACCTGGCTTCATATTGTTTGTTGCCTAAATATAAGCTGTTAAGTTTTGGAAAACCATGCTTGGGGAAGATAGGTCACATACTTCTGCCATTTGCTAACATGGTTGAGCAACAGTAGATTATAACTAAATGTTGTTATTTTGAGCAAACTTTCCTATGAGATTTAGTTATTATTCCCATTAATCTGCAGTATCATAGAAGCACAGGCATATAGGTTTGCTGGCATTGTCTCCTATTTCTAGAGGAGGGAAAGGGTCCTATGAATTGAAAATGGCCTTGGTTGTTCTTCACTAAAAATGCCAACCAATGTGGACCAATGCTGCATTTGGTTGTTTCCAAAAAGTAGAAATCATGGGCAGTGAGATGGCTCAGTGAGTAAGGGTGTGTGGTGCCAGGCTTACGATCTATGTACAGTCCTTGGGACCCATATAGTGGAAGAAGAGAACTGACTCCCTCAAGTTGTAAACACACACACACACATACACACACACACACACACACAGAGAAAGAGAGAGAGAGAGAGAGAGAGACAGAGAGACAGAGAGACAGATACACAGAGAAAGACAGAGAGAATAAACAAATAAATAAATAATAAACAAATGTATTTTTAAAAGCACTATAGAACCAAACACTATACTCATGTTTCCTACCTGGTTTTCTATCTGGCACTCTATAGTCAGCACACCCACCATCCCTTATCAAGTAAATCAAAAGCTCATTGAGGTTAAATTATTTTCCCCCTGGCAAGGTAGCCCAAGCTGACCTGAACTTTTTCAGCAATCCAGCTGCTTCAGATTTTCTCGAGTGTTTAGGATTGCAGGTGGGGCCAATTGTCTTGCCTGAAGGGACCAGTCCCCACTGGCCTCACCCCCTTCCAAATATGTATGGTTTACCAAAAATTTATGTCTGGTAATGGAAAATGGAGTGAGCAGCTGGGGGAACAAGCTTTCCAATGATGTGCAAATATTTTACAAGGTAGTGTAACCAAGACTATTTATGAATTCAAGAACAAGCCATGCTGGGCATGGTGGTGCACACACATATTCCCAACACCCAGGAGGCTGAGGCAAGACAACTGTTTTGTGTTTTAAGCTGGTCTGCACTGTAGGTTCCAGGTTAGCCAGAGATACACAAGGGAGTCCCTGTCCCCCCCGAAAATCAAACAAAATGTTGAGAATAAGCCCAGACTCTGGCACTGTCTGCACATGATGAACATTGGATGCCTATGCCCACAGAGCTTCAGAAGAGAAAGTTATACCCAAGAAACCAAAAGCTGGACGCCCATGCTATCCTCTGCCTAGCCTTTCAGTGCTTAAGGTCACATTATCTTATCTGCAGGAACTGAAGTGAGCTGATCCACTAGGGTAAACTAGACTTCCAAAGGAGCAGAAGTTGTCTAAAGATATGCTAACGCTAATTTGTAAATCTTCAGTCGTCACATGTTCTCTGTGAAGACAGACGTTTTCTGCTAAAAAGATTTAATTCTTCCGCTGTCTCACAAAGGTGTGGGGCTGGGAATATAGCTCATTAGTAAATGTAGGCAAAACATTCATATACACACAAAATAAACTACTAAAGAGAGAGGAAGGAAGGAAGGAAGGAAAGAAGAAAAGAGAAAAAAGAAAGGAAGAAAGGAAGGGAGGGAGAGAAGGAAGGAGAGAGAGAGAGAAAGAGAGAGAGAGAGAGAGAGAGAGAGAGAGAGAGAGAGAGAGAGAGGCAGGCCTGCAGACCTGGAATACTAGCATGAAATACCTATTTCCCCACACTTCACAACATTAGGAGAAGAGGACTTCAATGACTTATCTTTACCATATCTGACAGTTTGGAGGCTTCCTGGCTGCCTGGTTGCTGTAGCCAAGAAGTCCTTGGGTATCCAAGGTGAAAACTTGTGCACAGATGAGTGAAGGGTTTCCACTCTCGTATTAAACCAGCGAGGGCTATGCACTTTGTGCTTTCCCAGCCTTCTTATACTCCATATTGGTTGGCCAGAAATAAATCCAAGTGTTCAGAACCCACTAAGCATCTTTGGATGCAGGAGCTGGCAGATGTGCCATAAACTTCAGTCAGCTGTCTCTCACACATAGATTCAAACTGGCTGATTTTAAACCAGCAGTGACTTCATCAGCTTCCTGGCCTTTGTCATATATATAAGATCTTTGTATAAGCTTCAAATATAAATAATATACATATGCACACATATTATATTATTGATATATGAGCTATATGATATATGATGTATTATATACTATTATAGGATATAATTCAGTGTGTATACATATAGTACACATATACAATAAAATGCATGTGTGTAATATATATGCAGTATATGTGTGTGTGTGTGTGTGTGTGTGTGATTTATTTTGGGGTGCTGTTTTTCTGTTTGAGACAAGATCTCACTTTGTAGTTCTGACTAGCTTCAAACTCATGGAGAGCTACCTGCTTCTGCTTTCACTGTGCTGAGTTGTTTTATATTTTGCAACAGAGGCTGATGTAGCCCAGGCTAGCCTTGAACTTGCTACAAAGCTGAAGATAGCCTTGATCTCCTGATCTTCTAGCTTTAATCTCCTCAATGCTGACACACTTGACACACTTGACACATCTATTCTTTTTCTTTCTATTTTTTAAGAAAATTTTTATTGAAAATATTTTTTTTCTGAATAGGCAGCCTTTAGTCCCAGCACTAGGGAGGATGAGGCAGGCAGATCTCTAAGTTCAAGACCCAGCCTGTTTTACAGAGTGAGTTCCAGGACAGGACAGATAGGGCTACACAGAGAAACTGAGTATAACAACACTACTACTACTATTACTACTACTACAGTAGTAATTTTGTACAGTATATTCTGATCATGGTTCCTCTCCCCCAACTCCAATAAGATCCTCCCTACATCCCCACCCAGGCAGCTTCAAGCATGCACATCTATTCTTAACTGATTTCCAATTGAACCCAGGTTTGTTCTTTCAGCCGCAGCTCTCCTGGCCGTATCCTCCAGGCCCCTTGCTTAGCCTCTGTTTGTGAGACTGGAGAGGCCTTTCAGTTACTAGGCATCCCATACGTGTTTTTTTCATAAAGTGATCACTATAGTGATGAGAATGAGGAACTTGGTGACAGATGGAATCTTATGGGTCTTCCTAACCCTACACTTAATTTGACTGACTCCTCCTAGCCAGGGCTGATTAACTTGCCAATCAGTGCTTCGGCTCCCTTTGTGGAATCAGGAAGAGGGTTAAAACACTGAGGCCCTGGATCCACCCAGGAAATCCGCTTTTAGGCTCTTTCCTTGCTTCCTTCTGTTTCTAGAACTATGGATTGACGTTAGGGCCAAGAACTGGGCCAGTGCAGGTTTACCACTGAGCTAACTCCCTATGGCGTGCCCACTTTTAAGCCCCTCGGCCCCACCTAGTGATTCAGACACTGTTGGGTATGGAAGCATAATCTATTATAAAACTTTATAGGTAAAGGGGGATGCTACTATACACAAAGATGATAAAGCAATTGTTTGCAAGTTGGGGATAGGTGAGAAAGGCATTAGAATCAGTCAAGGTATTGTTTTCAAATAACTTGAGTGAAAAGCCACAAGCAATAGCTATGGGCCTGCATAACTCCACAGATGCGCGTGGGAAGATGCAGGATCCATACTACAGGACAGGTGTGCAAATACTAACAGAGTACTTTGTACTAAGGCACTAATCTATATTTTAGAAGGAGGGGGAGAAACAAGGATGGAGGAAGAAGGGGAAGGGTCTGGGGAGGGAGGGAGGGAGAAAAGGAGAGAAAGATGAGGGATGGGGACTTATGGGACAGGAGGGACAGAGGGGGGGTTGATTTGGTTTAGAAAGTTATTTTATTTAATTAATTTATTTATTTAATGCAGGGTCTCTCTCCATAGCCCTGGCTATCCTAGAACACAGTATGTAGACCAGGCTGGCCTCAAACTCACCTGCTTCTGCCTTCTCAGGGCTGGAATCAAAAGGCATGCAACATCACACTTAACTAGAAAGAACTCTTATTTCAGCTAGAAACACAGAACAAAAAATGGCTTGAACTCATCTTGGGATGCTACATAAACCTGTGTATCAGAAGCAGAGGATTCCTGAACCAGCACATCTCAGACCTTTGGCTTCTGTTTTCTGAAAGAGCTCAGATAAGCATCAAGACCAGCAGTACCATGGACTAATAGGACATATGAGCAAGTTGGAAATGCTAGTACAGAATCAAAGGAAAATGGAGAAATTACAAACATTATAACAGGAGCTGGAGAGATGGCTCAGCAGATCAGAGAATGAACAGCTCTTACAGAGGACTGAAGTTGACTTCCCAACACTCACATCGGGCAGATCACAACTGTCTGTAAATCTAGCGCCAGGGGATCCTCTGGCCTCTGCAGTCCTGGTACCTATGTGCACTTACAGATACACATGCATACGCATAATTAAAAATAACAAAAATAATTAATGTAGTCAACAATATCCAAGGCGATTAAAGCCTGAGAAAGTACTAAGCATTTCTCAAGCCATGGGTTGTTTTTTTTTGTTTATTTATTTTTATTGTATAAAGGTTCTGTTTGCATGTATGTCTGTTTGACGTGTGTGCCTGGTCCCTGCAGAGGTCAGAAGAGAACATCAGATCCCCTGGAACAGGAATTACAGGCAGCTGCTGTGAACCACTGTATGGGCACTGGAAATTAAAACCAGGTTCTCTGAAAGAGTAGCCAGTGCTCTTAACCTGTGGGCCGTCTCTCCAGGTCCTGCAACAATGTTTTTTAATCATTACCTAATTTATTTTTTAAATTGATGGACCTGGAAATTAAATATACTTTATTGTTGTTTACTTCCCTCCATTAATTAATTAAAATTTATTTATTCATTTTATGTCCTGATTGCTATCCCCGTCCTCCCTCAAACAGTCTCTTCCCCCATCTCCAGCCCCTCCGGTTATCCCCCCCACCCTGGCAAATTGTTTACTTTTTGAGACAGGGTCTTGCTCTGTAGCCCAGGCTGGCTTATATAATAGAGACCCTCCTCAAACATGTAGCAGTCCTCCTGCCTCAGCTTCTTGAATGGGTACATGTGTATGCCTCCATCCCTGGCTTTGAATAGTCTTGTTTGGACCACCCATAAGGCACAGATCAGAAATAGAGAAGAATGAAGAGAAAGAAACAATTCCCTGCTGGGAAGAATAGTGATGGGTCCACAAGATGGCTCAGCAGGAAAAGGTGCCTGCAGCAAGCAAAGCCTGATAACCTGAGTTCAATTCCCAGGACCCACCTGGTTGAAGGAAAAGAGTGGATTCCTGTTTTGAGTCTCCAATCACCCATCTTAGCATGTAAGCACTCACATACATGCATACAGAATAACTAAAAATGTTATTTCAACTAATTATGTTACACACTAATGGTTATAGATGGACCATTAAATTCTTCACGAAATATGAATTGTCTTAATTTTGGCAAAAAATATTGGAGTTCTTTTTAGAGATTCTTTTAGATTTACCTATTTTTATTTTGTGTGTGAATATTTTGCCTGCATGTCTGTGCGCCATGGACACACCTGGTGCTGGAGGAGGTCAGAAAAGGGTGGAGTTACAGATGGCTGTGAACACACATATGGGTGCTGGGAACTGAACTCTGGGCCTCTACAACAACAGTAGTGCTCTTAAAAGCCCAGCCATCTCTCCTGTCTCTTATTTATTTTACTTGGTAGGTATGAGTGTTATGACTACACTTAGGGAGGTGCACTCCATGCAAGCAGTTGGGGAGCAGACCAAAGAGTGGCATCAGGCCCTCGGGAATGAGACTCAGGGTAGGTGGGGAGCAAGTTGTGGGTTCTGGGAATGGAACCTAGGACGTGTCTACAAAAGCAGCATGTATCTATTCAGCTTTAATCTTTTTGAGGGTTCTAGCTACTAGCTTCTATAGTGGTTAGATACAGCAGGAACCTAGATTTTAATATGTGTGTGTGTGTGTGTGTGTGTGTGTGTGTGTGTGTCTGTCTGTCTGTCTGCTCAAAGTAGAAAGAAATATGAGTGAGCAAAGAACAAGAGACGGCAATGAAATATAGACATTTTGAAAATAGAAGGAAGGGCAATGAAATATAGACATTTTGAAAATAGAAGGAAGGGCAAACTATTGAAAGTAGAGAGGGGATTGGCAAGAGGGAAGGCAGGATGTGGATGTGTGTTCAGGTAAGGAAAGAACATGTGTGTGCATATGTGTGCCTATGAAAATGTCATTGTGTGTGTGTGTGTTTGTGTGTGTGTGTGTGTGTGTGAGAGAGAGAGAGAGAGAGAGAGAGAGAGAGAGAGAGAGAGAGAGAGAAAGAGTGTACCTTCTATCTAATCAAAAGAGTAATTAAAAACAAGGACTTAAGCTTCAGAGCTGAAGTGAAAAAGCAAAGATAACTTTGCTCACATGTGTACGTGCTTGGTTTGACATCAGACTGTATTGTTGAAATTCTTTACAGAGAAAATTTACAGGAAAGTGACCAGAAAATAAGATACGAGATATTACTTGTATCGACAGTATTTTGTGCTGTTTGAGTACTAAGTTTCAGACAGATTAATGGTCACTGATTCAAAATGGGCAAAATATTGCCTGCCAATCATGTGAAAATGCACCTCTGTGCTGGCTAGGGTCCAGCTCAATGGCAGACTCATACCTGGCAATCTGATTCCCACCACTACAATGAGCAAACCAAAATGTTAAAATGCATCACAGTACCTCTGCGTTTCCAATCTCGTCTGATGAAAGTGTTAGCTTTTTGTTCAGCTGTTTGATTGACTATTTGAGATGGATTTCATTACATAGCTAACCTTAAACAATCCTCTTGCCTCAGTCTCCAAAGTGCTCAGATTATAGGTACGAGACACTACACTTTGTTCAAAAGTATGTAAGATCTGAAAAGAAGAATATTTTCAAGATTAAAGAAGAGACCAAGACAGCGAAACCCTTTCTCAAAAAACCAAAAAGAGAGAGAGAGAGAGAGAGAGAGAGAGAGAGAGAGAGAGAGAGAGAGAGAGAGAGAGAGAGAGAGAGCAAGAGAGGGCAAGAGGCCGAGGCTGGTAGCTATGGCCTCAGGTGATGATATTGTAAAACTGTCTCTACTATTTCTTAAATATAATTTTCACACACATGACTCTAACCAGGGGCTTAATTTGATCTTGCCTCTAAGACTTGAAGGAAGAATGGAGACAAAGTTTTAGCCTTTTGTAAAGGCAGGAGGGACCAGACTGAGCCCCACATCTTTGTCAGGTGCATTTTCTTTACTGTTTCCAAATGGGAAAGGATTAAGATGAGGGGGGTTAGAACGGCCATCTTTAAAATAATTCTTCCTAAGCTAGAAGACACACTTTTTCAGAGAATCCTGGGGCCTTCGAAGTGGTGACACACACCTTTAATCCTAGCATTAGGGAGGCAGAGGCAAACAGATCTCTGTGAGTTCGAGGCCAGCCTAGTCTGTAGAGCAAGTTCCAGGACAGTCAGGACTATACAGAGAAACCCTATGTGTGTGTTGGGTGGGGGTGGGGGGTAGGGGGGAGGGTTCCACACAAACCAAACAGAGATTTGTGGGAAGAGATGCTGCTGCAACCTTTGGGAACTTGTTTCAAAGCACCTGGCATGTGTGGTCCTGATTTATGTATTCACTTACTTAGTGTATGTATATGTGTGCGGGGTCAGAGGACAACTTACAGGAGTTGATCTTGTCCTTCCATCATGTGGATGGAACTCACATTGGTAGCCATAATTTTTATGACTAATCCATCTCATTAGGCTTTTTTTTTTTTAAATGTGGGTACTGGGAATCCAAACTCTATAGTCTCCATGCTTGCGTAGTAAGTGTCCTTACCCAGAGAGCTATATTCCCAGCCCAGATGTAGTTATTATATGCAATATATGCTATTGTTTTGAGAATAATGATAGTGAAGATGATAAGGGGAAGGTTTATACCTGTTCAGAACAAAGGTAAACACGGAAGATAATGTGGTTGTTATAGATCAGTGATTGGGACATGGGAATGAGCAATGGGCAGCGAGTGTTAATGAGCACTGTGGAGTTTCTTTTGGGAGTATGAAAATGGTCTCATGTGGATTGTATGGTCCGTTCAGTATCCCTAAATGTCACCCCTACTCATTTAACCATTATGGTTTGTTGTTTAAGATACTAACTTCTTTTCCAGTCATAAGAATAAACAAAACCATCTTTTGATACAGATGTACATGACTACATAACCCATCAATTATCAGGTAAGACTTTTCTAAGAATCACTGCCCAAGAGCACTCCACCAGGCTAGCCACTTAGGGATACTAGTACCTGTCCTTCAAAGAGGAGTAGGGGGGGGGGGTAGAAACCTCACACCTCTCTTCAGGGAGGTAATGAAGAGGGTGAGTTTTGGTGTGCCTGTGAACAGTTAGGCACATTTATAAAAAGCTGGGCTTTCATGAGGCCTTCTGTCTATCATCGCCTGGGCTAGGAGATGGAGCACTCACCTGAGCTATCCCTCTTCCACAAGACGCGTCACCATCCCAAACTCTGAGAAGCATAAATAAAGACCACTGGGAATGGCTTTGCTGTCTGACCTTTAACCTGAGATGAGAATAAAGCCTGGAGAATGTTAGCCCGACTCAAGGCTCTTGCAGAACCTCTCCTCTGCTCACCTGTTGACAAGCGCCTGCCAGACCTCGAAGTTACCTTTGATTTAGCAGTAATGGCATCTCCACACATAGCAGAGGTCTGTCTGTAATTCCTTAAGTCAATTTTATGGTAACCTGAGAGCCGTTTCCTGCTTCGAAATGATGTCACTGTCTGTTAACACATACTAGAGTAACTACCAAATTCACTCTCCAGACCACAGAGTCGTAGATCACACTCCGTCAGAGCTGGCTAAAAGCAAACGCTATGTGAGCTTCAAACTGAAGGAGGTTTGAGTCCAGCTCCCCTCTGTAAACCCTTAAAAGGCATCTCAACAGATGCTTTCAAAGAACCAAGAGAGGATTTTATAAATCCGAAGTCTGCACCTGAGAGGTCTGAGTGGGT
>NW_022196903.1:64534661-64554527 GCF_008632895.1 Mastomys coucha | reverse complement strand
GGGATAGATGCAGTTTTGGAGCCAGGGTGGAGAATCAGGGACATTAAATCATCCCTACCTGTACCTGAAGTTTATTTTACATTCGGCCTTTGTTTTTTTTTTGTTTGTTTGTTTTTTGTTCTCCATTGAAAACATTTCCCTCTCTTTTCTAATGGACTTTTATTAATGTGTGGTAGAAGGAGCACAGTATATGTATGTGTACATGTGTTGGGTCGCCCCATATAACCTGGCTGGCCTCAAATTTGAGATAACCCTTTTGCCTCAGTCTCCCAAGTACTGGGATTACTGGTGTATGCCACCATACACAGCTTCTAATTGAGTTTTAAATCATGCATTTTTCTCAATTCAGTGCCTTCTCCCCTGAAACTGGCTTGTATCTATAAATATTATCTTAGGGTTATACATTTTAGCTAGGTGTGATAGGGCATCCCTTAGGAGAAAGAGGTTGAAGGACCAGGAATTCGACCTTATGCTTGGCTATGCAGTGAATTCCGAGGCAACTTTAAGATCCTGTTTCGAAAACCCTCAGTTGGAGTGGGGTATTGTAAGTGGTTTTCCTAATCATGATTCTGGAATAAACAATACATTGTATAGTAATTGGTGTGTGTGTTAAGCCGGAGCTCCTAGACCATCCAGCAGACATCTTTAACCCCAGCACTCAAGAGGCTGAGGCAGGAAAGTTTTGAGTTTAGACTGAACATCCCTAACCCAAATGGAGGAGCCTGGCTTGCTCCTTGCTGTAGAGATGACCAAAAGAACATTGGATTATGGGGTGACTTCCCTAAAAACTGGTTTTGTTCTCCATAGAGCAATTAGTCTCCTCGAGTGTGGAAGGAAAAAGGTCCATGATCCACACTGCCTGGATGTGCACACAAGGCATCAAGAATGCTTTGTAAAATGTAATGGGCTGTGAACAGTGGACTCATTTAGGGCCCCAAATATATAGCCAGGAGACCTGATTATTACTAATGATCAAGTCAGATATGGTGTTCAGGGCTCCTGTGGCTTCACCAGGGGGCTGGGATGAGTCTGGAAGTAGGTATATCAACCATTGGTTGCTCAGTTCTTTGCCTGATTCTTTCCATTACATCCAACTATTGCATACTGAGCCCAATACAGTGTGGTCTGTCCACTGGGCATCTTTCATAGGGCTTACCTGGTGTTGCTTCATCAGCACCACCAATCATACTGTCCTGTTCTGCAATCCAACCAATAACTCAGGCTGAGGTTCCAGGCCGTGCCCCTCTCTGCTCTATTTTATATGACCAGATGTTTCCCAGTGCTCTCCTTAATGCTTCTGTTTTCCACAGCCGCTTCCTGCTTATTTCTGTTTTGTTTTGTTTTGTTGATAGGTTCTCACTCTGTAGCCTTGCTGTCCCAGAACTCTCAATGTAGCCCAAGCTAGCCTTGAATTTACAGAGGTCTGACTGCCTCTGCCTCCAGAGTGCTGGGATTAAAGGCATGTATCACTATACTGTGCACAGCCCTGCCTGTCTCCAAACTCAGACAGAGCCTCTTCATTTATCATCACCTCTAGGGCCATCGGTTCCTAGTAAACTTTATAGGTATATGCACCTACGATGCTGTTTTCCTCCCTCCCTCCCTTCTCAGTCTCCTTCCTTCCTTGTACATGGCACTTGGATGTTCAGTTTGAAATTATTCACTGCTAATATAATTGATGTAGAGTGTGGTGAAACACACCTATATTCCTAGCACTTGGAAATCAGAGGACAGAGAAGGAGTTCAAGATTATCCCCAACTGAAGAACAAGTTTGTAGCCAGTCTGGGTCACATGAAACTGGATTCCCCTGCCCTCCTCCCCCAAAAAAAAGCAAAACAAAGTTTGGTTTCTGTGCTGCCCTTATACCCTATGTCTTTGCTAAACTTTCTTGGTTATCAGAACTCAACTCTGAGTTCTTTGGATTTTTTCCCACAGGCAATATGTTATCTACAAAGAACAATTTTTATTTCTCTTTCCCAATATGTTTGCGTTTCATTTCTCTATTATTTTTATCTATTTCTTTATTTGGGGAGGATTTCTTTGGAGGTGGGGATAGTATTGTACACAATAGTAACGACTGAGCTACAGTTCACTATGCAGCTGGCAGTGAATTCACAGTAATCCTGCCTCAGCTGTCTAGATGTTGAGATTATAGGCATGAGCTATCTACTGGGTCATGCCTGGGTCTTCTTTCTGTTGTCTGATTTTACTACGTTGGATCTCAAGTCTGATTTTGTATGGGGTGAGGGTGAAAATAGATACCATGACTTTTGGTTTTTTTCTGATCTTAGAGGGAAGGCTTGCAGACTCATCCAAGTTGAGGAAGATGTTGGCCATTCATCCCATAGAGGGCCTGGGGATATAGCTCAGATGGTAGGGTGCTTACCTACCATGCATGAAGCTCTGGTTTCATCCTATTACCATATAAAATTGGTCATCATGGTACTACACACGTATAATTCGATCGCTTGAGAAGTGAAGGGAGGAAGATCGGAAGTTCAAGCTCATCCTTAACTATTTGAAAGCTTTGAGGTCGAGTCTGAAATCTGCTGGAGGAGATTTTGGTGGAGGAGCTTGCGGTTCTTGCTGGTATGAAACGACTGAATGACTAGTAGTGTTTGAAGCAGTGTTGGTAAAAGAACATGGACAATCCAACTAGTCCAGAACCATGGTTTATGAATTTAACACACCACAGAGGATTCTTACCAAACATAGGTGGTAGTGGATAGTGAGACTTGTCTGTCGAACATACCAGACATTGATGCACAAGAGGTGAACAGTGCCATAAGAGACCAACACACAAGGACAAGTAAGGACTTCCTCTGCATATCTGCCGCCAATAGTAGCCAATCATTTGCAGATATTAACCTGTAGAAGGAGCAGTTAAGCTGCTGAAAGACTGACGGTGTGCCGATTTTTCAACAGGGACTGTTGATACAAACCAAACCCGTGAACCAGCCAAGAGTTCTGGGATGCAAGAGTTCAGGGATGTCATTTTCTTAGCCAAGACAGGATTACGTGTGGAACGTTGGTTTTTTTGTTTGTTTGTTTTTATTAAAATCTTTTTTTTAAAGATTTATTTATTTGTTATATATAAGTACACTGTAGCTGTCTTCAGTCACCCCAGAAGAGGGCATCAGATCTCATTATGGATGGTTGTGAGCCACCATGTGGTTGCTGGGATTTGAACTCAGGATCTTTGGAAGAGCAGTCAGTGCTCTTAACTGATGAGCCATTTCTCTAGCTCCTGGAACATGTTTTTTACAGACTGATAAGGGAGGTAAGCCGGTACTAGATGAACACTGCGCACATCAGTCACGGGGTCACTCAAGTTTGTGTGGGGCTGTTCCTTGGGTGGTTGGATGAGATAGATAGGGAGTTCTGTCATGAGAAAAGAGTCTTCGGCGTAGATACCCTGGTTCTGACTATGGAGAAGCATTCTGCTGTTCTCTTTACCTCAGAGAAGTTTGTGTTGCTTCTCCAATTCACTGTGGATGTGCATCACCATCTCCTGAGGGTTTCTCATGTGCTTTCTGACTAGATAAATGTGCCTGTTACTACCCAGGAGGTTTCTGCCCTGGGTGTTTCCCCACCCCCACAATAAACACACCTCCACCATCAAGAATTGTCCAAAAAGCAATTTGCGCTCTGATGTAGACAACCAAACCATAGACATGAAAGTCTGTTGGAAACTGTTCCTTGTATGGATAGTAACTTTTTTTTCTTTGTGGCTGAACTTGAATCTATGCTAGTTTGGGGGGAAATATTTTAAATTACTGTTTTGCTGACAGCATAATTAATGTTGCTGATTGGTTTGTAATGTGACCAGCTGTGTTCTAGGAACTAACTAAATCTCCTCTAGATTTATTATTGCAAAAAATGAACCCTGACTTTTGACTCCATGCTAGACTTTTCTAATTTTATGAAATTAAATCCAGGTTTCTCACTCTCAAAAAGTTTATGTCCAGCCTGAGCTACATGACTCTCCATCTCCAGAGAAAAGTTTCTTAGGGAGCGCTGAACAAGTTGAATACGGTCCCTTCTGTCTAGTTTGTTAACAGCTTTGGCTAAGTTTTTCTTTTTTTTTCTCTCTCACTATGTAATCCTGCCTGGCCTGGAACTCTCTATATAGACCAGCCTGGCTGGCCTTAGACTCACAGAGATCCACCTGCCTCTGACCCAAGGGCTGGGATTACAAGCATGTGCCACAATGTGTGGCCATTGACAGCTCTGAAATGACCTCCTCCTCCTCTTCCTCCTCCTCCTCCTCATCTCCCTCTTCTTCCTCCTCCTCCTCCTTCTTCTGCCTATTGATATGATCAAGCACAGTAGATGATTTTTAAATATTATTTCTTGCATTCCTAGGATAAAATCTTTTGAGTCTTAAGGTATTTACTTGTTTGTTTATTTTTGAGACAGGGTCTCTCTACATAGCCCTGGCTGCCATGAAACTTTCTAGGTAGGCTCTGTTGAATTCACAGAGATCTGCCTGTCTCTGTCTGCTTCCTGAGTACTGGTATTAAAAACATATACCAACACACTGGGCTGTTATAATTTTTAAATTTAATTTATTTATTTTTATTTCATGTATATGAGTGCTTGTGCTTGCCTGTATGTGTATCCTTTGTGTGTTAGGTACCATCAGAGGCCAGAAAAGGACATCAGATCCCCTGGAATTGGAATAACCAATGCTCGTAAGATACTATATGGGTACCAGAAATTAAACCCATGCTCTCCAAGAGCAGCAAATGCTCTTAACCACAGAACCATTTCTTTTTTTTTTTAAGACTTATTTGTTTATTTATTTATTATATATAGCTGTCTTCAGACAATACAGAAGAGGCTGTCAGATCCTAGTACAGATGGTTGTGAGCCATCATGTGGTTGCTGGGATTTGAACTCAGGACCTTCAGAAGAGCAGTCAGTGCTCTTAACCACTGAGCCATTTCTCCAGCCCCCAGAGCCATCTGTTTAGCCCCTATTTTGTTTATTTTATTTTATTATGTGTCTACACATGTGTGGCTGTTGGGGGTGTGATATGTGAGTGCAGATATCCACAGACATCAAATAAATCTGGAGTTTTGGGTAGTTGTGAACTGATTGGCCTGGGTGCTGGGAACCAATCTTGGGTCCTCCAAGTACATGATCTTTTTGTTTTTTGGTTTTTTTGTTTTTGTTTTTTTGTTTGATTTTCAAGACAGGGTTTCTCTGTGTTGTCCTGGCTGTCCTGGTACTCACCCTGTAGACCAGGCTGGCCTCAAACTCAGAAATCTGCCTGCCTCTGCCTCCCAAGTGCTGGGATTAAAGGCGTGCACCACCACCACCCGGCACAAGTACATGATCTTAACTACAGAGTTATCTCTTCAACCCCTCAATACATTCTATTTGAGATTTCAGTAGCAAAAAATCATTCAGTAGCCCCATGCTGGGAGGGCCTTAATTGACTTTCAGTTTATTTGAAACACAATATATAGGGAAAATCTGGGGCTAATCAGAGGATGCCTCCTGGGAAGATGGCATTTGAATTGGCAGCCACTAAAGAAAGATTCATCTAGCCCAGTGGTTCTCACCTTCCCATTGCTGTGACCCTTTTACATAGCTCCTCATGTGGGTAGTGACCCCCTACCATACAATTATTTTCATTGCTACCTCATAACTGTAATTTTGCTACTGTTCTGAACTGTAATGTAAACATCTGATATGCAGGATACCTGACATGTGACCCCTGTGAAAGGGTTTTTTGACCCCCAGAGGGGTCTAGTCCCACAGGTTGAGAACCACTGATATAGACCAAATGGATATTATGGGTGTAAAAAGAGGTGGATAACCAGTTAAGGGAAAAGAAATATTTGTCAGGATGGAGAGAAATGGCAGATGAGATTGGAAACAGGGAGATTATTCTACATCATAAAGAAACTAAGGTCCTTCTGTTTGCCAGTGGGGCTGAGTAAATGTGTCCAGTGACTGACTGCCAGGGCTCACATAGAGATAATATCTTGCATTGTATAAATCTACATTGGATTTATTTTTTTAAGCCTATTGAGGTTTCTGCACCATTTCAACAAGACTGGGCAGTGATCCATGCACAAAGCAAGCAGGTGAGAAGACAGATCACCCTGGGAAGCACTCTGTTTATCCACAAACACCCCACCCCCCCTCCCATGCACACGTTGGAAAAGGAGAGCCAGGTGACTGGAGGGAGGGACAGCCAAGGCCGCCCTGGGGATGCTTCTCTCAGCTCTCTCACCATCCTTTGTTCTTCTCCTTGGTGTTTCTGCAGCTCTGGATCTGCTCAGTTTTCTGTGACAATGGCACTAACGGAGATCCTGTCAAAGCATCCCTTGGGGCAGATGTTTGCACCTGCAAATATAACCTAGACAGTTTCAAATCCAAGAAGAGAAATAGGGATAACAGATGTTCTGGCTGGTTTTATGTCAACTTGGTACAGGCTATAGTCCTCTGAGAGGAGAGAACCTCAGTGGAGAAAACGCCTCCGTAAGATCGGGCTGCAAGCAGACAAACCCATAGGGCAGTCTTTCTCAACCTGTATGTAGGTCCAGGCCTCTTTGGGGGTCGAATGACACTTTCACAGGGGTCGAATATCAGATATCCTGCACTTCAGATATTTACATTATGATTCATAACAGTAGCAATTACAGTTTTAAAGTAGCAATGAAAATAATTTTATGGTTGGGGAGTCCCTAGGACATGAGGAACTGTAATAAAGGGTCACAGCAATTGGAAGGTTGAGAACCACTGCTCTAGGGCATTTTTGTAGTTAATGAACAGTGGGGGAAGACCCATATACCATTGTAGGTGAAGCTATCCCTGGGCTGGTGGACGTGGGGTCTCTAAGAAAGCAGGCTGAGCAAGCCATGGGGATCAAGCCAGTAAGCATTATCTCTTCTTGGCCTCTGCATCAGCTCCTGCCTCCAGGTTCCTGCCCTGGTTGAGTTCCTGTCCTGACTTCTGTTGATGATGAACTCTGATGTGCAAGCATAAGCTGAATAAACCCTTTCCTCCCTAAGTTGCTTTTAGTCATGGTTATGTCAGAGTTGCCATCTGCTTTGCCCAAGGTCACTGCACGAGTGGGAAGCATGTCAGTAATCCTTCAGATGAGAAAACTGAGGTCAGAGAACTAAGAATTCCACATGTTCAGCTTTGTCTTCCTCTGTGTGTGTGTGTGTTTCTTTTTAAATTGAAGATGGATCTTTTTATTATATAACTATGGCTGTCCTGGATCCCACTCTGTAGACCAGGCTGTCCTTAAAGTCACAGAGATTCTGCCTCCTAAGTGCCTTTGCCACCACACTCAGATAAGCTTGACATTTTCAACATTGTCATATAATTTGTGTTAATATAGTATGTAACAATTGAAACACACACACACACACACACACACACAAAGTTGGAAAAAAGATGGCGCTGCAGGTAAAAGACATTTGCCTCATAAGCCTAAGTTGTCCTCTGATCTTCACCTGCATGCCATGGCATGTACCCCACCCCACCCCCAATATAGTAAACTTATAGATACACATATGATAATAAGTAAATAATTAAAAATAAGATGAAATTTTAAGAAATGAATTTTGAAATGAGATCTAAGCGTGCATCAGGTAACCGCAGCACTTGGAAGGGAGACAGGAGGGCTGAAATAAGTTTGAGGCCAGCCTGATTTACATAGTGAGTTCAAGGCAACAGGGCTTCATAGAGAGATCCTATCAAAAATCCAAACAAAGTAACCACAGAAGCACCTTCTCTATTCAGTTAACATGAAATCCTAATGTGAAAAATATTAGACCCATACTCCACCCACCTACACTTGCTCTTATCAAGAATCATTTCAGCCTGCAATAACTTTTCTCCATCAGCCTTCTTGTGCTTTTAGGTAACACAAACCCACCCAGAAAACTAAAAGCCACAGGTCTGAACAGCTGCCTGCTTAAACGGACACACCAGCAGGGTAAGCCCCCCCACCCCCCTTTCCTTAAAGAGATAATTAAACAACTGGGCTGTTTCGGTTTGTGTCAAAAGTCACCTGTCCCCCTTGATCTGCACTTCAGCTAAGGTGCATGGTGGACCTCAGAGGTCATGGGAGAAGAAGACCAGGGCAAGGGAGAAATTTCAGTCCACCTTGAAGTGCAAAGTGTTTGTTTCCCCCAGTGCCTCATCTCACTTCCTCTCTGGTGAAAATCTACCCTCCGTATTCCTTCATGAAAGTCCCTTGGCATTCCTCAGCTGCCTGTCCTCAAACTTCAAGGACCGAGGTGCAGGACCATTGCTTTCCAAAAGCTTTTGGAGGTAAATATCCTGAAGTCTCTTGGGTTCTGAGACACTAGGTAGGGGATTTTTGTTGTTGTTTTGTTTTCCCCCAAGACTCCTGTAGTCTCATTGTTTCAATGTAGCAACATGTATTTCCTACCAAGGGGCAGGATCTTTACTTGTTTCAGCTTCAAGGGGGAATCCTACCCCTGAGCTTCATCCCTAGGGCTGACACCCTGCTCTAAATTGGGAAATTATTATTATAATCACACTTGGGGAAATTATCATCATAATCGCACTCACTAACAGTCCTAGGGTTTCTTTAACAATTCAACCACAACTTCCCTTTTGGTCCTCGCCCTGTGGATATTATCAGGGATGGAAGATCTAGAAGATTCCATGATTGCACCAGTGGCCTTTATCTGATTTAGGAGGCTTGTAGAAATTCCTATTAGTTTTAAAGCCTCCCTCTTATTTTTTAGTTTTGCTCTGGGAAATGCAGTGAAATCAGAAATTCTCTTCATGCAGCTTTGATGCCCCATCTAAAGGTCACAATATGATTGAGCTGGAGATAAGCCTGAGGAAGCCAAGCCACTGTCCTAAGAATTCTAGCCATATACTTACTGATATAAATCAAAAGATTCCTATCCTGATTAATAAGTCAGAAATTCTGGAAATTAGCAAGGCTTTCCAGCGGCTTTCCATACAAAAGAGCTATAGATGCTCGTGTTGGTTCTATGGGGCTCTAGGCTTCTCTTGCTCAGCTAGCATAATTATGGACCAAATAAAACAGCTGCCTTTGCTACTTTATATTTTATTTTATTTCTGTTATTGTTAGAGACAGGATTTCTCTGTGTATCCCTGGCCATCCTGGAACTCACTCTGTAGACCAAGCTGGCTTTGAACTCAGAGATCCTGCCTCTGTTTCCCAAATGCTCAGATTAAAGGCATCACTTGCTGTTACAATTTGATGATGGTACTGAGGCAAGCAAAAAGCTATTCTAGTTAGACCTCGCCGACTGAAACAAGGAGGCACAGCATTTTGATTCACAGGTGCACTGGCTCACGTATGGAAGGTAGACTTCTCAAGCCCTGCTGATGGTATAATAGCTCTTTACACGGGGTTGAGGGCAGAGAGATGCTTCATCTCGGCCTCCACAGATTCTGCCCAGTGCAGATTGCAAAGCCCCTGGTCTTCTGTGGACTCCCCTTGTTTTCAGTTTATGAAGATGATTCAATCTCTTTCAGCATAGCTATACAATAGATTGAGTAGAGATGGTGGGCTGGGGAGATGGCTCAATGGTTAAAGTACTTGCCATGGAGGTGTGAGGACTGGAGTTCTGGTCCCCAGAACACATCCATCAGGTAAATGCCAGTTGGGCATGAACATCTGCCTGAGACCCGATTTCCAGCACTATCTGGCTAATAAGACTAGTCATATTGGGGAGCTCTGGTTGAGAGACCCTGCCTTTTAATGAGTAAGGTTGAGGAATAATAGAGGATGATCTTTTCACATCAACCTTAGGCCTCCACATGCCCATACACATTTATGTGCATCATTTGCATTTATGCCCACACAGATGCAAACCACATGCAAATGGAAAAAAGAAAAAAAAAATAGGAGATGGGTCTGATCTCATTCAAGGTGAACTCTTCCTTCCTCCAAGGTAGTTCACGTCTTGAGTGTTAATGAAGGACCTTTCCAGCTGGGCATGGTGGCACCTACCTTTAATCCTAGAACTCAGGAGGCAGGGGCACATGGATCTCTGAGTCTGAAGCCAGCCTGGTCTACTATATAGAGAGTTCCAGAACAGCCAGAGCAACAAAGTGAGAACCAGTCTCTAATATTTAATGATGATGATGATGATGAGGAGGAGGAGGAGGAGGAGGAGGAGGAAAAGGAAGAGGGAGAGGGGAAGAAGGAGAAGAAGGAGAAGAATGGACCTTCCCAACTTCACTCTCAGCTCTAGTACAAGAGGGTCTACTCCACGTCCTGATTGGAGAGAACTTTTTCTCTAGACAGAAGTAAAGGGTTTGGAGATTGACTCAATCAATACAGGAGGAAAAATTAATGTATCTTCAGGGCAGCATATATTTTGGCTTAAAAGAGAACAACTAAGAGGCATTTGTTTAAGGAGATCATCGTGAAGGCAAAGTGGGACCTCAGCTGCCCTGCGGCTTCTGCTACATCACTCCTGGTGTAGGAATGATCATGACCAAGAGTTGAAATAGACCAAATCGCACGGCTCTTTCATGCTTATGATGTCACATGGCAGTGAGACCTGTGTAGTAGGAGAAGGGTGGATTGGAACCCTGTGGCAGTGTGTGTTCTGTGATGCACTTCTCTATTTCTCTGGCATAGTTTCTTTTTTTTTTTTTTCCTTTTGGAACTGAGGATCTTTTCCTGGACTTGCCACAAGTAATTTATAAAGACTCTGTGGTTGAATGTCTAAGGATGACTTTGTTGTGCTTCGATTTGACCTGAAGAAGCATCAATATGTCTCCAGTATTTCCATGTTTTGGAAGACTCAAGTGTGAGCAAGGGTGTAGAGAGACTACTAAGGTAGTGTGAACAAGGATAGATTAAGATGTCTTCTTACACTTTTTGTTTTTTCTTTCTTCTTCTTCTTCTTCTTAACATTATTATTATTATTATTATTATTATTATTATTATTATTATTATTATTATTATTATTTGTAAGTACACTGTAGCTGTCTCCAGACAGACCAGAAGAGGATGTCAGATCTCATTACAGATGGTTGTAAGCCACCATGTGGTTGCTGCAATTTGAACTCAGGACCTTTGGAAGAGCAGTCAGTGCTCTTAACCGTTGAGCCATCTCTCCAGCCCTTTTGTTTGTTTGTTTTTTCAAAACAGGGTTTCTCTGTGTAGCCCTGGGTGTTCTGGAACTCTCTCTGTAGACCAGGCTGGCCTCAAACTCAGAGATCCTCCTTCTTCTGCCTCCTGAATGCTGAGATTAAAGGTATGTGCTACCACTGCAGGCTTCTTACAATTTTTTTTACATCTTGTTTGTTTTGTTTTGTTTGAGACAGGGTTTCTCTGTGTAGCCCTGGCTGTCCTGGTATTCACTCTGTAGACCAGGCTGGCCTTGAACTCAGAAATCCTCCTGTCTCTGCCTCCCAAATGCTGGGATTAAAGGCATGCACCACCACTGCCTGGCTACATCTATTTTTTTATTTTAGTTTTTTCTGAGTTTGTGTGTATGTGTGTGCACATGAGTGCACATGTGTGCCACCAATGTGCAAGAGGGAGTCAGAATACAGCTTCGGAGAATCAGTTCTTTCCTGCTACTGGGTGGGTTGCAGGGATAGAACTCAGGCCAGTTTGGCAGCAAGTATCTTTTTAAGACATCTTGCCAGCTCAGAATTTCTGGTTTTTCATTTTTAGTAGTAAATAAGTAGATATAGGAGAAGGGGGGGGTGGGGTGTCTACATTTATTATCCTTTCTTGTTCCCCTTAGCACGGATCTTAATATTTTTATTTCCATGTTAGCTTCCTTTCCTTGGGATCTATTATGGTAAGGCTTAGAAAATAACATCAAAGAAAGAGACAAAGTTTCCTTGTCCCTTTAGAAGTTTGTGTCATAGAGGAAATAGGGCCCAGCTATTTATGAGCGCCCCATGTGCACCCACCCACACACTGTTTCTTCCTACAGCATGATTAAAGGAACTGCTCCAAGAGACACAGTTACTTAGTTGCAAGCAGGCCGGACCAAGAAAAGAGCGCCCAGTTAAGGGCCCTCCTGCCAAATCCACCCTCATAGATAATCAGGTTCTGGAATCCAGGCCTTCGAGGACCCTACAACCTTTGCTTATCAGTTAAAATCTGGTCCAATTGAATATCAAAGGCAGCCTTCAGGGAAGTAAGTGATTCAGCAGAAAGGCTTGCCTGCTGGGAAGAGGCAAAGGGAGGCCCCTCTCAACTGCAGCTCTCGGGATTTCCCCAGGCAGGCATCCACCCTTCAACCTTTCACTCACCTCACTACACCCTGCCTCCCTCCCAACAGGGCTTCTGAGCGAGTTCCTTTTCTGGGTGAGCCCCACACTCAGCCTCATTCCTCTGTACTGCTATTACTTCTTTCAATTTGATTAAATAATAATAATAATAATAATAATAATAATAATAATAATAATTATTATTATTATTATTATTATTTTTTTTTTTTTTTTTTAGGAAAGCTCTCGCATAGCACAGGGTACTCAACAGAGAGTGCCTCACTTTTAGGAAAGCACATTGTATCAAGGCTAATTATTTTCTGATCTCATTGCAACAGCCTTGAACTTGCTATGTTGTATCAATTGAGGTGATCTTGAATTCTGGATTCTCCTGCCTCCTCTTCTCCAGTGTTGGGGTCACAGGCCTGCACCACCATGCCGAACTATCGAACTATCGTTCTCTGATGCTCCCTGATGTCGCTTTCCTAGGTGGCTTCAGGAAAAACCTGGGACTGAATCCTGTATAGTCTAGCAGAGCCTGGGGAAAGGGGGTATTCATTGAAATTGCTCACAGTAGTAGGGGTACGTTTTCAGCAAGACCCCCGTTCTAAGGAGGTGTGGTAGTATAAGCCACCCTGACCCCATTCCAGCTCTTCAAGGATAACTTTCTCTGGAGATGGGACTTTGACAGAGCTGTTAAGTAAGGTGAGAATCAAGCTGAGGTCATACAAGCTGAGGGTAGGCCATGAATAAAACCAGAACGTGATCACAAGAGGTGGGAAAGAACACAGGGACACAAAGAAGACAGCCCTGTGAAGACAGCAAGCTCGGCAGAGAAGGTAGCTCTGCCCTTACACACCAAGGAACACTTGGAGACACTAGACACCAGATGAGGCAAGTGGAGAAGAGGTTTGCTGTCACTTTGGAGTTAGACTTCTGGCCTGCAGGACTGTGACTGACTATATTTGCCGTGGTTTTAAACCACCACCTCTGTAGTAATAAGTTCTTGCAGCCCTAGGCCTTGCTCTATCAACCAGCGCAAAGCTTACAAAGGGGAACATAGAAAGTTGTGCCGCTCCACATGAATTTTTATTTTTATATTTGTGTGTGTGTGTGTGTGTGTGTTGCTGAGGGTTGAACCCAGGCATTCTGCTTTACCAATTAGCTGTATGTCCAGCCCCCCTTTAGTTTAATTTAATTATAGAGACAGGGTTTCACTATGTAGACCAGGCTGTCCTCAAACTGAAGATCTACCTGCTTCAGCCTCCTGAGTGCTGGGATTAGAGGATTAAAGCACCACAATTGGCCCTTTTACACCTTTTCTTTTGATACAGCCTGTGGCTAAACCACCCCTGCCATTCTTGAATTCACTCTGGAGTCGTCAAGAACCTGATAGTAAAGTTACAGATGACCAAATCTGCATTTTCTAATTTATGAAACAAAGCCTCTCTACTTAGCTCTGAATTCTTGACCTTCTCCCTCCTGGACACACCTTGAGAATGACAGTTGTGTCCTAAGGGCCTTTTACTACTGGAACCATTCATTGCACGTAGGCATGAATACATAGGCAGCTGGGTTTGGCAGAAGAAATAAACTCAAATCCCCAGGGTAGTTGAGGGACATAGTACAGAGAATGTACACAACTCACTGATTAATAGTTAAAGCAGGCTTTCGTAAAGTGAAATGTTCAAGGAAGATCAAATGATCAAGATTCATTACTACCCAGGTGTGGTGGCTTGTGCCTGTAATCCTAATTTTTCAGAGTCTAAGCAGTGGGAGGTTAGCTACAAACTGGAGACCAGCCTGGTCTACATATTGAAATCCCGTCTCAAACTAACTAATGAACAAATGAATGAATTTGATTATTCATTCATAGTCAATTCATAACTAGAAGAGAATCTATGGCAGTTGTAAGCTAGTAACCTAAGATGGTCACTGGGTGGGGTTAAACCAAGTTGGGCTCATTTCAACCTAGAACACTAGGAAATGGAGAGTGACCAGGCAAGAAGCAGATCTATCCAGATATGGGGGAACACACCTGTGACATCAGGAATCCTCAGGCATAGGTTAGGGTAACTGCCATGAGTTCAAAGATAGCCATAGTGAGTTCAAGGCCAGCTATGGGTACATATTGATAGATTGTGTCTTAAAAAAAAAAAAGACAAAAAACAAAAAACATGAGCCTGTTGCTGGTGGTGCATGCTTTGAATCCTAGCACTTGGGAGGTAGAGACAACCAGATCTCTAAGTTTGAGGCCAGCCTGGTCTACAAAGTGAGTTCCAGGACAGCCGGGGCTACACAGAGAGACTCTGACTTGAAAAGCAAAAAAAACAAAAACAAATTAAAAAGGAAAGAAAGAAAGCTGGAGAGATGCTCAGGGGTTAAGAGCTCCTAGTGTTTCCTGCTCTTCTAGAAGAGTTCAGTTGCTAGCTTCTACATTAGCAGTTTACAACTGCCTATAACTCCAGCTCCAGGGGATTCGGTGCCCTCTTCTGGTTTCCTGGGGCACACTCATGGCAGATATTCATGAAGATACACATCTATACGTAAATCCAAACCAAACAGAAGCAGGCCCAGGCTAGCTCTGAGCCTGGCTGAGGCAATCACTGGGTCCTGTGAGAAGAAAGTAAGCAGGCATCCTTGCACACATCGATAGGTATGTCCTGAGCACCCACCTTGTGGCATCCTCAGAGGCAGCGTGGAATATTGACGGCAAATGTGGTTCTTCCTCTCTTAGGCATATTTTGGTAGCAAGTAACAGAGACTCCACCTAAACTTACACATTTAAAGGGAGCATACCCCATATCTAGCCAGGGAATTGGAGCTCCCAGCACCTTCAGTTAGGTGCTCTCTATTTCTTTGTAGTTCTCTTGGGCCTTCCTTCTGAGTATTCATTCTGGCTTGGGAAGGGCTGGGGTTTTGTTGTTGTTGTTGTTGCTGCAGCTGCTGTTGTTTATGGTGCTGCTGGCTGCCAACGATATCTACAGCAGCTGTTCTAATGTTGTGTGTAGGACCATCGTACTTCAGTTGTGGCTCCGTGTACTCACTCCTTACTTAGCATAGACCCGGAGACATAGATACCCTGCTTGCTGTAGACTAGCTCAGCTCCTAGTGTGGATGCAGCGACTGTTGCCAGAGCAACCTCATTTGGGACTTTGCTAGAAGTACAAATCCTCAGGATTGGCCACCGACCTCTTAGCTGAGGAGAGAACACAGCAAACCGTGTAACAGCCAGCTGGTGATGCACGCTCCTTTACTCTCAGATCAACCAGATCCTGTATGGTATGGAGTCAGGGTGGTGGTGTTAACGGCACTCCTAAGTATATAAACACCGTGCCATGGTGGAAAGATGGAGTAAGAGGTGACCGTGGTGGATACTGCCCTTACTGACTGAGATGGTTACCAGAGGGGCTGGAAAGATGGATGGATGTCTCAGTGTTTAAGAGCACTAGATGTTCTTGTAGAGGAGCTGGTTCGATTCCCAGCACCATATGGGGGTTCACAACCATTTCTGATTCTAGTTTCGGGAGATCTGACACCCTCTTCTGACCTCTGTTGGCATGAGTGTGATATATAGATATAGATACAAGCAAGGCAAAAACACACACACAAATAAAATAAATCTAAAAAAATTGTTTAAAGATGGCTACCATAGTTGTGTGTGTGTGTGTGTGTGTGTGTGTGTGTGTGGTGTTTCCCTAAATGTAGCAAGGAAAATTTGTTCCTTGCTAACACAGTAGAAGAGGTGAGATAGATTTTCTTTCATTTTTTTCTTTTTTCTTCTTTTTTTTAAGATTTATTTATTTATTTTATGTATATGAGTACACTGTGGCTGTACGGATAGTCGTGAGCCTTCATCTGGTTGTTGGGAATTAATTTTTTTAGGACCTCTGCTTGCCCCAGTGAACCCTGATCTCTCCAGTCAGCCCTGTTTGCTCAGCCCCTGCTAGCTCCAGCCCAAAGATTTATTTATTATTATAAATAAGTACACTGTAGCTGTCTTCAGACTCACCAGAAGGTGTCAGATCTCATACACGTGGTTGTGAGCCACCATGTGGTTGCTGGGATTTGAACTTAGGACTTTTGGAAGAGCAGTCAGTGCTCTTACCCATTGAGCCATCTCACCAGCTCTAAGCTAGATTTTCAAGAGTGACAGAATAGCCTTTACTTCCAGCACTTGGGAGGCAGAGGCAGACATATCTTTGTGAGTTCAAGGCCAGCCTGGTTTACATAGTGAAGCCCTATCTTTAAAAAATTTTATTTACTTTTAGTTTTCTGTATGTGTGCATATATATCATGTGTTCAGGTATCCACGGAAGCTGGAAAAGTGCATCTGATCAATTGGAAGTGGACGTGTTTGTGAATGTGGGTGTTGGCAATGAATCTGCGTCCTCTGAAAGAGGACTCACTTCTTAGCCACCGAGCGACCTCCTTCCTCAGCCTCCCAGCCTGTACCACTGGGCCACCTTTTTCTTTTCCTCTCTTTGTCTCTTTCTTCCTCTCTCTCTCTCTCTCTCTCTCTCTCTCTCTCTCTCTCTCTCTCTCTCTTCCTCTCTCTTCCTCTCTCTCTTCCTCTCTCTTCCTCTCTCTCTTCCTCTCTCTCTTTCTTCTTTTAGCAGTTGAAGAAAGACGTCTATTGAGGGTGAATAAACACACATACAGCAGACTCACAGAGAACAAGACACTCAGCAAAGCAGAGGAGGGACTTAGGAAGCCCCCAAAACACTTCCCACCTTTTCTAAGAATACCCATCATTGGATTCTGTGTTCACCCTGTTCCTCACCTTGAGATCCTTACTTGAATAATAGCTGCAAAGGCTGGGCAGTGGGAGGCAGAGGCAGACAGATTTCTGAGCTCGAAGCCAGCCTGGTCTACAGAGTGAGTTCCAGGACAGCCAGGACTAAAAGAGAAACCCTGTCTTGAAAAAAACCAAATAATAATAATAATAATAATAATAATAATAATAATAATAATAATAATAATAATAATGGGCAGAGGTGGCGCACACCTTTAATCCCAGCACTTGGGAGGCAGAGGCAGGCGGATTTCTGAGTTCGAGGCCAGCCTGATCTACAGAGTGAGTTCCAGGACAGCCAGGGCTACAGGCTGTCCAGAAACCCTGTCTCGAAAAAACAAACAAACAAACAAAAAGAAGAAGAAGAAGAAGAAGAAGAAGAAGAAGAAGAAGAAGAAGAAGAAGAAGAAGAAGAAGAAGAAGAAGAAGAAGAAGAAGAAAATAAAATAAAAGAAAAACAAACAAAAAACCAAACCAAACCAATAATAATAATAGCTGCAAGGACAATACTTTGAAATAAGGTGAGCAGAGGGCAAAGATGGCTCAATGGGTAAAGCGGGAAGATGCGAATCATGGACGCGTGTAAAAGTGAATGGAAAGAACTGAGCCTACAAGGCTTCCTTTTTCCTCTGGCCTTCACAAATGCGTTGTGGCATGCCTGTCTATATACATATCACATGTTTGTTTGTTCCTGTGTCCACCTAGGGGTCCATTCGTACCAGTTATCTATGTGCAAAATCTTTCCCCCAAACAATCAGATTAGCATGTAATAAACCATGAGTTTGTTTATTGTTTTTTATATAATTTATTTTTATTTTATGTTTATTTGTGTTTTGCCTGCCTCTATATCTGTGTGAGGGTATCAGAAGCCCTGGAACTGAAGTTATATAGGTGTGAGCTGCCATGTGGGTGCCAGGAACTGAACCTGTGTCCTCTGGAAGAACAGCCAGTGCTCCCAACCACTGAGCCATCTTTCCTGCCCCTATTATTGTTTTCATTTTTGCTTTTTGTTTTGTTTTTGAGAGAAGGCATTTACGATGTAGTCCTAGCTGTCCTGAATCTCACTTTGTAGAACAGGCTGGCCTCAAACCCACAGATACCCTCCCGCCCCTCTACCTTTTGGGTGCTGGGATTAAAAGTGTGAATCACCATGCTAGACGCAGGTGTTTAAGGATAGCAAGGTTCGGATGGGAGTCAGGCCTAGAGGAACCTCATATATTAGCTGATAAGGAGGTGTCAGCTAATTTCCCCCTTTTAATTCCTTTCACTTTTACCCGGGTCCATGATTTGCCTCTCACCGTTGTCACCCAAGGGCAATAGGGACCTTAGGCTAGTTCTAACCTTGGACCTGGGAGAGAGGGAGAATCTTTCTTTCTCTTTCTCTTTCGCTTCCTTTTTCTTTCCTTTTCTTTTTTGGAGGACATAGGACCACTGATAGGATCACTGTGCTCTAGTAGATGGCCCTACACCCATTCATAAATAAATAGCACTAAAGTGACTTAATTTTTTTTTTTTTTTTTTGGTTTTTCGAGACAGGGTTTCTCTGTGTAGCCCTGGCTGTCCTGGAACTCACTCTGTAGACCAGGCTGGCCTCAAACTCAGAAATCCACCTGCCTCTGCCTCCCAAGTGCTAGGATTAAAGGCGTGCGCCACCACCACCCGGCGTTAATTTTTTTTTTTTTTTAAAGAAAAACAGACATGAAGTTGGGAGGTAAGTATGCTGTAGGGGATTTGAGAGGAGTTTGAAAGGGAAAATAGGGAAAATATAATCATATTTTCATTGTATACCTACATAAAATTCTCAAGAATAAAGAACATTAAAGGGCTGGAGAGATGGGTCAGTGGTTAAAAGCACTGACTGCTCTTCCGAAGGTCCTGAGTTCAAATCCCAGCAACCACATGGTGGCTCACAGTCATCCATAATGAGATCGGATGCCTTTTCTGGGGTGACTGAAGACAGCTACAGTGTACTTACATATAATAAATAAATTTAAAAAAAAGAAAAAGAAAATTAAAAGGTGATTCTGGTGCTGAAGGTGAAGCTCCGTTAGTAGTGTGTTTGCTTAGCATGCATGACACCTTAGATTCAATGATCAGCATGATCTTTATGAGGCACGGTGGTCCATGCCTCCTCCCAGAACTCAAGAGGTGGAGGCAGGGAGATCAGGAATTCAAAACTATACTTGGCCACCTAGCAAGTTGAGCACACCCTGAGATACAAGAGACCTTGTCTCAAAAATCAATCAATCAATCAATCAATCAGTCAGTCAATCAATCAATCTGTTGGCAGCATAGAGAATTGAGGAGGCAGAAGAAAAGTTAATTCAAAGCCCACAGCAGGGGTCTGTCTCATGGAAATGGGGACTGGGAAATGGTAGAAATACCCAAGAGCATAGCTGAAGGTCTTGAGGTTAATCACAGGGCTCTTGATTTTCTGCCTAGACTGTTTTTCAAACAAGAGGGAGAACAAGTTTCAGGGTAGAGGAGCTCAGTTTCTTAACTGATTCACTTAGAACTGAGTAAACTATAGCTATATAGTTTTACACATATATACACATTGTTTTGGGATTTTTTCAGAAGGTTGACCTCTATGTCTATTCAACTTCAGACTAGGAGTCTTGTATGGATTACTTCTGAGTCACTGACCTACCCCATTTGAGACATTTACATTTGCCATTTCTTTTTCTGAAACTTTTAATTTTATTTGTTTATTTAGCATGTGTTGGAGAGGATGTCATGGGGTGTGGAGGTCAGAGGGATACTTATTTTTACCATATGGGACATGGGAATTGAACTCAGGTCATCAGGCTTTGCGACAAGTAAGTGCATTTACCCTTTGAGCTGGCTCCCC
>NW_022196903.1:64527835-64534502 GCF_008632895.1 Mastomys coucha | reverse complement strand
GATTAAAGGCATGTGCCACCACTGCCCCGCACACCCCACCTCCTTTAATTTTAAAGACAAGGTCTCTCTATGAAGCCCTGGCTGCCCCCAGAGCATGCTAGGTAGACCAGGCTGGCCTTCCAAATGCTGGTGATCACTACTCCTGCTCACCAACGCCTTTATTTGATTTTCCTGTAAGAAGACCGAAAACTAAAGGAGCCACCTAGAATCATATAAATAAGTGTTAAAGCACTGAGTACCATAAACCAGAGTCCAAAATCCCTGCATGAAATCAGGCTGCTCTCCAAAGCCACAACTTTTTATTTTGTTATATCTGATATATATATATATATATATATATATATATATATATGTATAATATTTATCACGTCCTATTATGTACCTGTGTCTATATATCTATATCTATATATCCCTAGAGGGTGGAACACCAAGGATAAGGGTATTATTGTTCACTTATATATCCTCCATGACTGATGTATATGTAGTAGGTCTTACTATATACAGTCTTACTAGATGCTGCAATGAAGGAAGGGAGGGAGGGATGCCAGGAAGGAGAGAGGAGGGAAAGAGAAGGGAGAGAATAGTGAAATCTTATATACATAGTTAATTGAGTTTACCAGTGAAACAACAGCCCTCAAGATTTTATTGAGAAGGGAAAACCTAAGGTTTACCTGTTTATTTGACAGGTTATAAATGAATACAAATAGAGAAGGAATCTCTGAGAATGAATGAACAAATTTACACACATTCATATATGTGCATGCATATTTAAAATCTGAGACACACAGTGGTTTTGCTAATGAAGTGAATAAGTAAAGGACATGTGTGTGTGTGTTTTCTTCCTTCTCCTCCTCCTCCTCCTCTTCTTCCTCCTCCTTCTTTGTTTTTTTTGTTTGTTTGTTTGTTTTGTTTTTTTTGTTTTTTTTTGAGACAGGGTTTCTCTGTGTAGTCCTGGCTGTCCTGGCCTCCTCTATCCTCCTGCCTCTGCTTCCCAAATGCTGGGAATAAGGTGAGGCCCACCATATCACCCAGCTTATTTTCTTAATATTATTGTCATTTCTTTGGCATTAGGTTTGATATTGCTGAAATAGAGAGGACACCATTTAAGGCCAACCTCAAATGATTTCTTATTCTGTTCTTCCTCATCCTTCCTTGTATTTTGTAAGCCAGACTGTCCTGGAGCTCCCTAAGTGGCCCAGGATCATCTTGAATTCATGGCAATCCACCTACCTCTGATTCCCAAGTACTGGGATTCTAGGTGTATGCCAACATCCCTGGCTCTTATAATTATTTTGCATTCTGATATAGTAGAGAAGACCTAGCATTTATTGGCTGCTTGTCCAAATCCTTCATACAGAGATGCAATAAGACATAATGATTTTCTTAAAGACAGGACCATGGCAGGTACCATGCAGGTTGAGTTCTGCTGTTTGTAGACTTCATTGTACAGAAGTATTCCTGCAAAATCTCATTTAAAATGTTGATTCACCACAAAGCATGGGGATGCATGCCTTTAATCTCAGCACTTAGAAGACAGAGGCAGACGTAGCTCTTGAGTTTGAGGCCAGTCTGTCCTTTAGAAGGAATTCCAGGACAGGGCTACACACAAAAACCCTTTCTCTGGGAAAAAAATTAATATCCGTGCTTTACCTCCCAGGCTTCCCCATCAAATTTTGGTTTGGAGAATCTGGGATGGGACAAGGCAGTCTATATTCATCATCACCACTTGAGGAGTGCTGACCACATGTTAAGATCCTCACTGCCAACATTTCTGTGACTTTTCCTCAGCCTCCTATTGCCAACTCTGTGTTCTGAGGTGCAAGCGGGCCGGCTGACCCTCAAGTGACTTGCTGGTCTGTCAACACCACTCCCGGGGTAGATGCTCTTCTCTCTACCTTATTCCAATGTGATGGCATAAAGGGAGATGCTCGCCGAGATTACACATCCACAGCCAGGTTGAGCACGCAGAGAATGAAGGTGTGACTTACTGACCACCTTACCCTTTCAACATCTAAATGGCCTGACCCAGCACTGACCCTGGACACATGGCCCAAAAAGCATTTGAAAGAATTTAGGAAAGTTGACAGAGGAACCAAGAGGCAAAATAAGCTCAGCTAATATGCTGCAGTAAAGATTGGGCTAAATAAGATCTCTCAGAAGCAATGTGTTTTCAGCACTTTGTGGCATAAACTCCTATCCATTATCTCTGTCATCAGGAGCATCAATGGGACTTTACTGACCACCCACGGCACACATCCTACACTTATTATTGGGTAGAGATGCTGACAGCTATCATTTCCATTTTGTTTCCAAGCTTTTAGGCAGGAAGACCTAATCCATCTATCTTCAAGGATATCAAAATTATATTTTAATATCTTCATGAAATGATTTATTTTAACTTCCTCTCATGGGCCTGGGCATCTTTCCATAGCAATCTTTCTGATGAACTATCTTATTTTCTTTAAATATCACTAATGTTTTATAATGTGTATGCATCTAAATTAGTATCAGTTTCTGTAAAAGTAGATTTAGTTACACACAGATTTTTGTGATTTCAAGTCATTATGAACCATATCATGCCTCTGTTTGCATAGGGGATCAATTGTTGATATAAGACCACATACAGAAAAGCAAATGCTGGATCAAAGACTAGAGCCTTTGGTGTTTTGAGCAGATATCTCCAACCACTTTCAAAGGTTATGCCAGTTAAAACACCTAGTAATATTGTACGAAGAAGCAACAGTTTCTTCATTTCAATTCATTTCAGTACTGGAAACTAACATCAGGAAACAGGTGTAACTTGGATTGGATTTATTTTTTTTGAGACAATTTTTTATAGTCCAGGCTGACCTGGAACTCACTTTATAGCTGAAAATGTCGTTGAATTCCAGCCTCTACCTCCCAAGTACTGGTGTTACAAGAATGCACCACCATGCCTAGCTTCTATGATTAGATAGGTTTTTAAATTTTTATTTTATTATTAATAAGTAGTATATTGTTTCATGTATTGATGTGTGTGTGTGTGTGTGTGTGTGTGTGTGTGTGTGTGTGTGTGTGTGGTTGAGTATTCATTCACATGTGTGGTCAGAGAACAACTTTCAAAAGTCAGTTCTCCTACCAAAGGAGTTCTGGGTATCAAATTCAGGTTGTCAAACTTAGCACCAAGCCTTTGGCTAGAGATCTCACTGGCCCTGTAATTGGATATCTTAATAACGTGACTGCTAGGCAGGAGAAATAAATTAAACCTAAGGACACAGCAGTCTCCGTTAGTAGAAGAGGAAGATAGTTGGTTCAGTTGTGTGTCTTTCTTAAACAATGTCCATGTTGGGCTAGAGAGATGGCTCAGTGGTTAAGAGCATTTGTTACACTTGCAAAGGACCCAGGTTTGAATCACAGCACCCCACTTGGTGGCTCAAAAACCATCTTCTTTTTTTTTTTTTTTTGGTTTTTTGAGACAGGTTTCTCTGTGTAGCCCTAGCTGTCCTGGAACTCACTCTGTAGACCAGGTTGGCCTCGAACTCAGAAATCCGCCTGCCTCTGCCTCCCCAAGTGCTGGGATTAAAGGCGTGCGCCACCACCGCCCAGCCATGATGGATTAATTTTATTACTTTGCCATACTGTGCATTGAATTGAGGGCCTCTTGCACACTAAGCAGGAACTCTACCACTGAACTGTATTCCCCAGCACTCTTTTTTCTTCTTACTTTTGCTTTTTGTTTTAAGACAGACTTGTCCTTATTGTGTGGCCCAAAGTGTCCTTGAACCTATGCTCTTCCTACCTCACTCTTTAGTAGCTAGGATCACAGGCCTACCTAACCAGGCCTGGTTCTCATACACATATTCTGTGAGGCTATGCTCAGGAAGAAAATATGTAGCACAACTGTAGATGTCAAGTGACCCCAAGCTAACCATCTGTTATGGTAAATTCCATCTAACTAGGCTAAGGGATGCCCAGCTAGCTGGTAATATATCATCTGGCAGGTTGTCTCTGAAGGTGTATCGAGTTGAGTAGCATTTCAAAATGCAGTGAAAGGTTTTCCCTTACCAGTGGGGGTAGCACTGTCCAATCCACTTAAAGGTCCACACAGAGCAAAAGAGAAAAGGTGGTCATGTACAACAGATCTCTCGAGTTTTTTGTTTATCTGTTTTGTGACAGTGTCTCACATAGACCACGGTGGCTTCCAATTCACTATATAGCTAAGGATGAACTTAAATTCCTCCAGCTTCCACCTCCTCTTTGTGTGCTAGGACAAAGAGCAAGTGTCACCATCCTGGACTGTATGTAAGAAAGTTCCTGTAACAGATTTTTGAGGCCAGCGAGGTGGCTTCGCCTTAACTGGCTGAGCCATCTTGCTATCTATCTATCTATCTATCTATCTATCTATCTATCTATCTATCTATCTATCTATCTATCTACTTATTTATTTGAGACAAAGTCTCTCTACATAGCCCTGGCTGTCCTGGAACTCACTATGTTGCAGAGACCTGCTTGTGTCTGTGTGCCTCTTAAGTGCCAGGAGTAAAAGGCATGCTCTAACCACGCTTGGCTCCGTTTGGGAGCCTTAAATAAACTTTATTGTAGTCTATTATTCTCATTTTTCTATTTAACTGTGCTGTCTCTAACAGTGCATGGTGCCTAATTTATAGATGACACTTTTATCATAGTTGTGTCCATGTAAAAGGGGAACTGAATCTAGGGTGTGGTGCTCAGCAGTTCAGGGCTCCTTTGGGTGTACCTGCAAGACATTTTATTGAGCAGTGAAGTGAGAGGTCCCAAGTTCTTAGGCCTCTTTAATAATTGCAGGGACTCTTGACAGTATTTTCTCCTACACAATGAGCCCCGACCGTGTGTCTAAGCATCTGGAAAACTCTGGACCTCTGCTTTCTCCTCTATGAACAGCAGGGGGCGACAGTGACGACGAGGTTTCCAGTTTCAGTCCTAAAAATTCTGAGCTGCTAGAGCAGCGTCTTCAGGTGTAGATTATTCTAGGGTTGGAGGCAGAGAAAGGAGAGGACTGATAGCAGGCTAATAATCATGAATCCCAGGCAACTGTGAAATACAAGTTACTCGGCTGCTCCTGGAGAAACCCAGATCTTCGAGGAACCTCAGGGGCTGCATCAGGACCAGGAAGGGACAGAACCTGTGTGCTCTCGGGTGCAACAGCATCACATGGGCACAGATTTCCAGAGTAGTCACTTCCAGAGCAGTCTCCTTGAAAGCTAACAATCTACTGCTGTAAGAGAGCGCAGCATCCTCTCTAGATAGCACATCCTAGAGATATGGCAATCCCACCTGGATCTTAACCAGACCTCTTCCTCTTGCCCTGCTCTTCCCCTGCATCTGCCTTACCTGGTTGTTTGTTCTCGAAGTGAGGGGGGCTTAATTTGTGCGGAGAGCCTGGGGACAAGGCCCTACTTTGGGAAATGCCTGTTTGGTACCACGCCCCCCAGGATCTAGGTGAGGGCATTGTGCTTTGTAATGTGGCCTTGCTGTTTGTGTTTCGGGGTGCTCTGGGAAAGACTGCTCCTAATTAAAGGCATAAATGCTTTAATCTCTGGCCTGGAGGCTTCCCATGGCGCATTAGCCCTGCTAGGGAGGAAGTGGATTGTAATCCCTTTAATAGAAGCCTGGAGGAACTAGGGCTTCTGAGTTGGAAGAATTTCCTCCTGACCTAATGATATTAACAGGGGGAATTTGCATAGACAGAAATTTGGGAGCCTGGCTCTTCCTTCGAAGTACAGGGCTTGACGTGGGATTCGCACTTAGAAAAGCTTTGGGGGCATTCTGCAGCTCCTACAGCTTATTAGACTCGGAGTCAAGTAGCTAGATGCACACCACTTCTTTTACTTGACACAGCCAAATCTGTGAGTATGTTTGGACAGTGTTTTATCAATTTGGAGGTGACTATTCTCACTGGGGCAAAGGGGAAGAGACTAGACTGAAGAACAAATGAAGTTCCTGAGAGCCTCGGTTGTTCCTGCTATCTGGGTTATTGGATCCTGTCCACAAAGGTCCTTTCCCCTTTATTATTGCAACCTTTTAAGTGTTGTTTAATTTAGCACAACCACGTTTCTACAGTCCTATTGGTTACTAAATTTTTGTTTACTATGTCTTACCCTACACTACACAATGTGCCACACGTAGACACCCAAGATGGAGTTTCTGGAAGCTGAGATAGGAGTACCCTTGAAGTCAGGATCAGCTGCACAACACAGGGAAAGCGATACAAAATGAACAAGACAAATTTTGCTTTCTAGAGTATTTTCCATCCCTTGCATATGTAGAAAACACACATTTGCATGTCAATAAAGTAAGCATCATGGGAAAAAATATGTTTTGTGCTTTTGTTCTTGAGAGGCGTGTAACCCTGGGCAGTGGTACTACACACCTTTAATCCCAGCACTTGGGAGGCAGAGGCAAGTGGATTTCTGTGAATTCGAGGCTAGCCTGGTCTACAGAGTGAGTTCTATGACAGCCAAGGCTACAAAGAGAAACCTTGTTCAAAAACTTGAAAAAAAAAATGAGGGGGTTGGAGGGCTCAGTTAGAGGATACAGTGTTTACCACACTAGCATGAGGACCTGAGTTCAGACCCCCCACACATGAGGACCTGAGTTCAGACCCCCCCACATAAGGACCTGAGTTCAGACCCCCCCACACACATGAGGA
>NW_022196903.1:64526556-64527060 GCF_008632895.1 Mastomys coucha | reverse complement strand
CCCCCCCCCCCCCACACACACACAGGGACATAAAAAAGCCTGGGCATGGAGGAACAAGGTTGTGCTCTCAATGCTGTGGATGCGGAGAGGTGGATCCTTCTAGCTTACTGGCCAACTAGTCTACCCAAATTAGGTTCAGTGAGAGATCCTGCCTCAAAAGCTAAGGTTGGGAGTGACGCTGACCTCTAGCTTCCACGTGCATATAAGCATGCTTGTGAGCACACACACAAATATATATCACATATACACAAACAAGGAGAATGCTGTATTGCATTGCTAAATTTAGTAGAGTGATAATTTATGTTGTTGTCTATGGTGAGAAAGACTGAAGAGCACAGGATTTCCGTCCCCGGCGAAGGACTCTCTGGAATGAAGTAACCTGCCCAGGCTTTGTGAACAGTACCTAGTTATCCATGCAGGTTGCTCTCCAATCACTTCACATTCTGTCTCTGCATTTGGCAATCTCATTTGTCTTTTTTTTTTTTTAGCCATTCTTTTTTTTTT